>NC_066618.1:183321982-183653159 GCF_025201925.1 Gopherus flavomarginatus
CTCTTGCTGTGAACTAATTTAATACCTATACCTTAGTGTACTGTTTCTTTTCTTTCTCTCTCATTCACCTACATTAAGTTTTATTGTGCTTTTGAGGAGCCAATGAAAGGTTATCATTTATAAGATAGAGGGAAAAAAATCTCTCTGCATTATTATGGCCCAGTCTGCTCCTTTTGAAGTCAATGACAAAGCTCCTATTGACTTTAGTGGGGCCAGGAACGAGCCCATAGCTTTTCTTCTTTTCTTTCTTGGTTGAAATGCAACCACTCAATGTACATGTATCTATTGCTTTCAGTAAGATGCAAATAAAGGGCTTCATGAGAGTTCCCATGACCTGTTGTTTTACTGTAAGGTTTCTTTGTCTGATGTGGTGGGTACGTTATGCCTGATTTGTTACGGCTTTTAGTTCTCTCCTAAAATGCACAGGCATAAAGCGGCACCCTATTGTGTTATTCAGGTTGGCCCCTTGGCAATTTCATTGTGTGTAAAGGAAATGTATACCTCTGGTGGAGTAAGACCTTGATGAACCTGTATCAAAGGGCATTCCTAACCCCTCTTTTTAGGAACATGATGTGAATTATATGAAGCAGGTGTGAGTGCAAAAGGTAGAAGTAGGCTGGTTTTACTCTTCACAGCCTAAAACCACCCACACTTAGGCTGATATTCATGTACTTCACTGCAACAAAACTATTCTGCTGAAAATTGTAAACCTCTAAGCCTGGCACTCTGTAGGAAGTTTGAAAGGAGGGTAACAAGCCACACTGGAGGTAAAGGAAGACCAAACAATAAACAGACAAAAAACCCAAGCAAAAGTACATTTCAAATTGGGGCAATTCAAAATAGGTTGTAAATTGAAAACTGTACAATGTACTTCCTTCTGACTTGGCAGTAACATTCACTTTTGGCTAAGTATGGCAACATTCAGGCAACAAACCAATTTTCCTCGCCAAAGCAATAGGAAAACAAAAACAAGGTTTATAATGGAAGCTGGTTGCAATCTTAACTATGGAGAAGCTATCATCTTTCTGTAACAATTTTAGAGGTGTTTTGAGGCTTGGTTGGGAAACTTCCTATCAGATTATGCAGTGTCAAAAGCAATTAGTAGTAATAATGGTGACTATTTAAATTAAGATAGCACCCAAAAGCCCTGCTCAGGAATGGGATCACATTGTCCTTGGTGCTGTACAAACGATGATGGTCAGATTGTGCCTATTATGCATAGCTCCATTTGGAGTCTTATGGAGCTACCCATGTCTGGAGGGTGCCAGAAATCACTGTGCCTCCTTCAGATACAATGCCTGACTGAGGTGCCCAGGCTCAGTGCCTTAAAAGTTGCAGCATGGGGTCTCCACTGCATCCACCGAGCTCTGCTGGCCAGTGAAAGTGATGGATCCATAGCCCTGCCTCTTTCTTACTCTTTTAAAGCCCTCCCTGCTCCCTTTGGGATGACTTGTGACAAGGATGCTAGTAGAGAGCAGTCACCTCACTCAGGAGAGCGCAAGGACTGCATTTGCGGCATGGCCTTTTGTGGTAGAGGTAAGAGGGAAAAGGATCCTTCAGCTGTGAGCTGCTTCCCCTTTTCCCCTCCCCCTCCCCCCAATCTGGATCTTAAGGATAGTGTGAAGATTCATGGAACTTGAACCTGGGTCTGTGGGAGCTCAGTGCTTTCCATACCCCCACCAGACCCATAATCAATGCACCCATGTGTCCTGGGAAACCAGTCGCTGCGGGAAGTGCCAACCATGGTAGAGATGACTGGCAACTCCTCCCATGACCCGATTGGCCCAGACCTGTTATTTAAGGCTGGAAGGGGCACCAGAAACTTGTCCCTGCAACAAGGCAGATCCCTGACCTGCTGCTGAGACAGACCCTGCCTTGTTCCTGCTTCCTTGCCTTGTTTCTGGTTCCTGGCTGTTGACTCCAGCTTAACCCTTGGCTTTTGCTCTTCACTATTTACTCTGGCTTGTCTCCTGGCTCCAGACCTTCGCTATTGACTCAGGCGCAATCTTCTCCAGACCAGCCATCTATGGCTCTAACCACTGGACCTGACTGCCCACACTTCACATTCTGACAGGCAGGGAGCAATAGGTGTTCAATGAAATCAACTTGCAAATCATGTCTTTAAACTACTGTCTGGATCTATTGCTTCTGTTTGAGTCACAGATCTACTGAATTGTAATTGCTGTTCTGTTGGTAGTGCCCCGATGGTGTCTGCATTCTTTCAAGTGAGGACTGTGCCTTTGTCATTTTAAGATGAAACTATTGCAGTGCGCTTGAAATGGGGTATCATCTTAAATCCAGCTGGAAACAGCAGTGGGTGCAGACTAGACTACTTATTAAATACTATGTCATTTCATGAGCATATGAAATCAGTGATCTGTGATCTGCATTGGCTACCTACTGGATTCTGGGTTGATTTTTAAGATGTTTGCTTTTACCTACAACGCCCTTCATGGCCTAGGACTTACCTATCTTAGAGGCCATGTCTTTCCTCCTGAGACATTGCAAAGGTTATAGTCAGTGGAGACGCAATGAGCTAATTTTCTATTAAGACAAAAGCAGGACATTCACTATGAGGGCCCCAAGCCTTGGGAGCTCACTTCACGACATGGTCCATAGAGACTGAGTTCGTTAACCATCATGTTGCTCTGCAAAATTCATCTTTTCTCCCAAGGAGTTGGGAGCAGAATGATGATGGGGACTCCAACGGTGGTTCTGTTGGTGGGTTTTATTATTACATTCATGGCTGATACCAGGGTAGGTCTCTGAGAGGGTCAATGAGGTGTATTATTATGAGTTATAAAGGGCTCCTAGTGACTCAGATGGGCACTCTTATGTAGTTAGTGCAAATCTCAATCAATAAATGATCAAACTGCTGGAAATGTTATATGAAAAGAAAAAACACAGTGTAATAGCAGGGGAATATCGCAAAGTGACTAAGGAGAGTTCCAGAAAGAGGTTGAAATACAGTTTACCTCATTATCTTTGGAAAATAGACCTCCTTCAAAGTTATGAAAGATAGTGAATTTCTTGGAACTCTCTTGCTACTTTAGTAGATATTCTGAAAGCTTTCATAAACTTCCCCTGCAAGTCTGATTCCTTGGAAAACTGAACTATACTTTCCCAATACAAGTGAATTTTAAGTAAGCCTAAAATAGTCAAAATTCATAATTAAAAATTGCAGGGGTAATTTGATATTGCCAGACACTAAATTGTGTATTGAGTAATAGTCAATATTCATAACTGATCCCCTCAAACAGCACAAGATACTTTCTGGCAGTTCTTAAAATCCAGAGTGAGATTTGCTATGAGTGAGCTTGAATTTTGAAAGCACTAACACCTAGGGACACAACTGATAGAGAGATGTTACATGTGTAAATTCTAACACCTCTGTGCACAAATTCACATGCAAGGGTTTAAGTTTGAATAATGGGCTGAGTCCTCTGAAGACTTGAACCCAAATTAGCAAGTCAGAAAGGTCTTTTTCTTTCCAACTTCTCAAAGCCATTACAAAAACATCCCAACATTGTTCAAAATTTATGTTAGTGAAGATTTCAACTAGCACTTTAACATCTGCAAGCACAAACTACCTAATCCTGATAGCATCCTTGGGCCTTAGGTATGCTACAGATGGGGAACCAGAGAGTTTAAGTGACTTGGCCGAGGCCACACAGTGAGTCAGTGGCAAGCCAGGAACTGAATCCACGAGTTCCTTGATCCCAGTGCCAGTCTGCTCTAGCTTGTATCTAGAATGAGCAATCAGTGATTTGTCACCTTAAAAATAATTCTCTTCTGTTCAGTATGCTTTTTAATATCAAGGCCTGAGAGTTGACTGGCTCACCGCTTGGTAACTGGAGTGCGTCATAATTGTGTCTTCCTTCACAATCTTTATACTGGCAGTCTGTGAATAGAGGAGTGTTCTATAGGTTAGCGTCTCCCATGGTAGGATTATCCATGAAGTTCACATGAACAGGAATTGCAGCATCATGCATCTCTGGAAAGGAGAATTAGAAAGACAGTGTCTAAGTGAGTATGAGCTGTATAAAAATTAGAGATGCAGAGCTCTTACTTTTTTTCCACAGATGAGCATGTGACATGTGGAAGTCATCAAATAGATTTTATGTTTGCACTTCCTCATCCCTTGTTTCTTACCATCCCAAGCTTTTACATTAAATTCCTCTGATAGTTAAGCTGGCTTGCACAGCATCGTGGATTTCCCCCTCTCCCCAGCTCTCCAGAAGTAAGAACAATGTACAAGAGTTGTCTTTGAGGAGAAGCCACTTGATTTTGAGTTTCTTTTATCTCATTAGCCTTTTACAGAGGCAACCTCCCTGGTTTTCTTCCCTTGAAGTGTTGAATGATGCAACCCATGATGGAAATCACAGATGCAAGTTGGTTTAACACCTCCAGGTATATGGTTACTTCAATAAGAGAGTTTATTTGCCACTTTCATGTAACAGGTGGCAAGTGCTAATAACCCTGATTTAAAAATATGATTTTGACTTTAAACATGATTTAATTTACTAGCTTTTATTTAGCAAAAGATTAAACAGGTATATTCCCTCCTGAATCAACCATAATTTAATTGAAAGCTGCAGTTTTAAATATCCAGCTACTAGAACCTGAGGGGAGACTCAAAACCAAAAAGTTGACACACTTCATTTCCCACCTGCTTCTGAGTCTCCTGGTGTATTTTTCTATCTGATCTTTAACTATGTACTTAGATTAGACCCCTTAGCAGTGGGTCTTCCTTTGGGTTGGATTTTTACTCACACTGAGTAGAGCCTGGCTCTGAGAGCAACCCCATTGGAGTCAATGACATAATAGACATCAACAGGACTCTCTGTGGAGTAAGGCATTATTCCATGCGAACAAGGATCGCAGAATCAAGCCCTTCATGTATGGAACAGGGCCAAGCATATTGCTGATGTTTAACAAATAATAGTGATCTGTCAATCAAAATTAGGGAGAAAATAATATGATCAAGGACCGTTACAGGGCTCAACTCATGTGAGTAGTTTTTATTCACATAAGTAGTCCCACTGATGCCAGTTCAAAGTCTTTGACTTCACTGGGGCTAAACCAGTAAGTAAACATTTTGTACTCACTTGCATCAGGGGCTTGTAGGTTACAGCCTTTAGGGTCAAAGAGAAGCTCACGCTCAAATGCCTAGTACCATCAGACCCATCCAAAAATAAGACTCTCATTGAGCAGGGCAGATCTACAATGCTGATTAATGAGTTAAATTAAGTATATATCTAATTTATTTGTCCAACTTTTTTGCTGGTAGAAGTAGGCAATACGTCACTGAAGTTAGTGGATTTGCACCGTTTGACACCAGCAGAAAAATTGATCACTCCTAATTCAAATACTGGGCCTCATTTGCCCTATATTTATGCAGGTATAACTCCATTGACTTCAGTGGAGCTGTTCCTGGTTTACTTTATGTGAGGAGACTTGCTCGCATTGTGTACATTTAACTTGAGTAGCTCACAGAAGTTAGTCAATGGGCCTCATTCTCCACTAGCACCCTTGTAAAATTGAGGTGACATCAAAGGAGTTACACTGGTGTAAAACTGATGTGAGTGGTGAACTGGGCCCAGCTTTTTTGGCCTGATCCTAACCTCCCTTACACAGGTGTAAATCCATTGAAATCAGTAGAATTATCCTTGTATTAAGGCAGATTACGATGAGACTAGAATCAGGCCCTTCGGCTGCTTTCTGAATAGAACCAAAACAGGGAGGAAGATGGTTGGGGCCGGGGAAGGGGGAGGTGTAAGCAGCACTGTATGGTTAGAGCAGGAAGTGCAGCAGCAGCTGCAATACATCATAGAGATTGGCTGCTGACAGAGCAAAGAACTGACACTTTCTTTAGATCAAAGACTCAATCACAAGAGAATTTACTCAGGGCCAAGGGGCCACCATCACAGCCTGCTCCAGTTGTGCAGCTTAGACAAAGTTTTTAAACAGGGCAGGAGTTTTATAGGGGGCTGGAGGGAGGGCCAGGCCCAGAAGCGAGTTTGGATATTTGAGCATGGACTTCTCTGACCCCAACCAAAGATTCCTATCTCTTGAGACAATATGTGCTGAATATTGCACCATTCTGAGTGGTCAAAAACAGTTATCATCCAACCTCTTCATTGCAGTTTCTCCCGCTAATGATCCCTGTCCCCCACACACCAGCAGCTACTGTGTTACTGCACATCAACCCCATGGCTAAAAGAATTTGACAGACTCCACTCATAGTATAACCTCTGTATGCTGACAGCTAGTGGTGTGATAGGCATGCCCGCCCTCACCATTACCAGGGGGTTATAGCACCTCTTAGCAACACATCTAGAGCCTGGAATATGAAAGTCCTTAAGATGATTTTAAATCTTGATTTCTGGGTATTATTGGGTTGTGAATTCCAGGGGTATTATGTTCTTTGCTTCCCAAAATGCATTCCAGATGACAGTTCTGGCCTCGTATGCCATGCTTTTATATATCGAGGTCTGAGAATCAAGATCACCTTGAGAGATCCAATTTCTTAATTTCCTCCCCTTCCAGAGAGGCCCCTACCACTCTTCCCCTTTCTCTCTTCATCCTTCTGAAGGGTCCATCTCTGTGAGGTGCTGAGCTCCATCAACTTCCATGAGAATTGAGAGCACTCCACGCTGTATATAAGGTGCATAGCAACTTTCAAGATCAGGCCCTTAAAAAAAAAAAAAAAAAAAAAAGACCTACAGTATTATCACCACTCCCAGCCTCATCACATGGACTCATCATATCTCCAGAATATGGAGACCTGGGTGAAGGATCAGAATCTGGGGGAATATGAGCAATCGTAGCAGAGACAAAGGAGACATGAGGGTATACAAAAGGGAAATATAATGAACATCGTATATGTCTGTATACTATTGCAAGATGTATGGGGAATAAGTGGAAGAACTAGAAATACTAATGAATAATTACAATTACAAAATGATTGGCATCACAGAGACTTGGAGAGATAAGGCACATGACTGGAATATTGGTACAAAATGGTACAGTTTGTTCAGGAAGGACCGGCAGGGAAAAAAAGGAGATGGTGTTGCCTTGTATACCAGTGATATATACACATGCACTGAAGCTGAGATAGAAGTGGGAGGCAGACCTATTGAAAGTCTCTGGGTAAGGAGAAAAGGGGTAAAAAGAAGGGTGATGTCATGGTAGGTGTTTATTATAGACAATTTCACCAGGAAAAAGAGGTGGATGAGGCTTTTTTTAAATAACTAATAAAACCATCCAAAGCACAGAATTTGGTGGTGATGGGGGACTTCAACAACCCAGACATCTGTTGGGAAAATAATACAGCAGAGCACAGATTATTCAACAAGTTCTTGGAGTGCATTGAAGACAACTTTTTATTACAGAAGATGGAGAAAGCAACTAGGGGACAGTCTGTTTTAGATTTGATTCAGAAAAATAGGGAAGAACTGGTTGCAAATTTGAAGATGTAAGGCAGCTTGGGTGAAAGTGATCACGAAATGATAGGCTTCATGATTCTAAGGAATGGTAGAGGGGAAACAGCAGAATGAAGACAATGGACTTCAAGAAGGCAAAAAAAGAGTTTAGGAGAGTTGGCATTTTTTTTAGAGATATTATTAAGGTCACAAGAGCAAACTGTACCAATGCACTGGAAAGACAAAAATATGGTAAGAGACCAGCCTGGCTTAACCAGGAGATCTTCGATGACTTGAAATTCAAAAAAAGAGTCATACAAAAAGTGGAAACTAGGTCGAATTATGAAGGATGAACATGAAAAAACAACATAACCCTGTAGGGACAAAGTTAAAAAGCTTAGGCCAAAATGAGATTAAACTAGCTAGGAACATTAAGGGTAATAAGAAAACATTTTACAAATATATTCGAAGCAAGAGAAAGACCAGGGACAGAGCAGACCCATTACACAATGAGGAGGGAAAGACAATAACAGAAAACTCATCAATGGCTGAAGTAGTAAATGCCTTTTTTGTTTCAGTTTTCATCAAAAAGGTTAGTGGTGATCAGACTACTATCATAATGAACATCAGTGTAAATGATGGCTGAATCAATCCAAGGCTAAAATAGTAAAAGAACAAGTAAAGAGTTACATTAACAAGGTAGATTTCTTCAAGTTGACAGGGCCTGATGAAATACATACTAGAGTACTTAAGGAACTGGCTGAAGAGATCTCTGAGCCATTAGCCATGATCTTTGAGAACTCATGGAGAATGAGAGACGTCCCAGAGGACTGGAGAAGGGCAAATATAGCACCTAACTATAAAAAGTGATTGTAATAACTGGTGTGGTATCACACTTTTATGTGTGTCAAACAAGGTATTGTGTAAGGTCATAGTCCAGGGTATATCAGAGGCAGTTAGTAGCATTCTCAGAAAGGGCAAGCTGGTTTTCGGAAAGGGTGCGGATGCACAGATCAGATCTTCACTCTATGAAACCTAATAGAACAATGCTTAGAATGAGAATGGTAACTCTACATAAACTTCATAGACTTTGAGAAGGCTTTTGATAGCATTCACAGTGCCAGCCTATGGCGCATTCTGAGGGCACATGGAATCCCCCTCTGTATAATCAACATCATCAAAAGCTTCTATTCCAACTTTACATGCAGTGTTGATCACAGTGAGCTCAGTTTTGAAGTTAGAATAGGAGTACATCAGGGGTGTGTCATGACTGCAATCCTCTTCAACACTGCCATCGACTGGGTAATGCAATGTACAGCAGAAGACATGCCAAGAGGCATTAAATGGACTCTTCTCATCCCTTGAAGACCTGGACTTCACAGATGCTCTCGCTCTATCACAAACCAATACTATATACAAGAAAAAACAACTCGACTCACATTCAGCCAGCAAATTGGACTGAAAATCAACCACAGTAAGACCTTTAGTATTGCCTCAACGTCATCAGTATGACTAGAAGATCATGTTCTCACCAATGTATAAACATTCACGTACTTGGGCAGTGTCATCAGCCAGGATGGTGGCACAAGCTAGGACATCCAGACGAGAATCAATAAATCTAGAACAACTTCAGGAGCTTAAATACTGTCTGGAAATACAACAGCAAAACCAAACTCAAGATTTATCAGAGCTGTGTACTTTCAATACTACTTTATACTGCAGAATGATGAGGAATGAGAAAGTATGACATATCCAAACTGTCTTCATTCCATACAACCTGCCTCAGAAAAATCCTCCATATCTTTTGTCCCAGAACAATCTCAAACCAAGAACTATTCACACAATGCAGCCAAGAAAATACGAGCACCATCATTACCAGGAGGCACTGGAGATGGACTGGTAATGTGCTTCGGAGGGAAACTGATTCCATCACCAGAATAGCGCTTAGATGGACACCTGAAGGCAAGCAAAAATGAGGCCACCCAAAAACAACATGGTGAAGAGCAGTGGAAACTGAGCTGAAAAACCTGGGGCACAGCTGGGGAACCATTGAAAGACTTGCCAGAAACAGACAGGAGTGGAGGAGCTTCGTCATTGCCCTAAATGCCAGAGGTGTAATGGGAATACGATGATGATGATCATCATCATCATCGACAGCCCAGGGAATTATAGACCAATCAGTTTAGCTTCGGTACCCAAACCAAGCAAATAATGGAGCAAATAATCAATATGTAAGCACCCAGAAGAAAATAAGTAAATAATAGTCAACATGGATTTGTAAAGAACAAATAATTATGGATGGGGGGAGGCATAGATGTGGACACTTTATATCTCAACTTTAGTAAGACTTCTGATACTGTCTCACATGACCTTCTCATAAGCATAATAGGGAAGTATAGCCTAGATGAAGAACCTGCAATAAGTGGGGAGGGGTGCACAACTGGTAGGAAAGCCAAATTTAATAGTTATCAGTGGTTCAGTCAAGATGGAAGGGCATATCAAGTGAGGTCTTGCAGGGATCTGTCCTGGGTCCAGTTTTATTCAATGTCTTCATAAATGATTTGTATAATGGCACAGAGAGTATACTTGTACGGTTTGTGGATGATACCAAGCTGGAGAGGTTGCAAGAGCTTTGGAGGACAAGATTACAGTTCAAAATGATCTTGACAAACTGGAGAAATGATCTGAAATAAAGAAAATGAAATTCATTAAGGACAAGTGCAAAGTATCACACTTAGGAAGGAACAAGCATTTGCATAAATATAAAATGGGAAATGACTGCCTACAAACTAAATATGAGTCAACAATGTAATGCTGTTGCAAAAAAAAAAAAAAAAAAAAAAAGGAAACATAATTCTGAGATGTATTAGCAGGAGTGTTGTAAGCAAGACACAAGAAGTAATTTTTCCATGCTACTCAGCACTGGCCTGAACTAGAGTATTGTGCCCAGGTCTGGGCACCACATTTCAGGAAAGATGTGGACAAACTGGAGGAAGTCCAAAGGAGAGCAACAAAAATTATTAAAGGTCTAGAAAATGTGATCAACAAGGAAAGACTGAAAACAAAAAATTAGGTTTGTTTAGTCTGGAGGAGAAATGATGCGGGGGGGGACACACATGAAAATAGTTTTAAAATATGTAAAAGGTTGTTATAAAGAGAAGGGTGATACATTGTTCTCCTTCTCTACTAATGACAGGACAAGTAGTACTGGGTTTAAACTGCAGCAAGGGAGATTAGATTAGACTTTAGGAAAAATTGCCTAACTGTAAGGGCAGTTAAGCACTGAAACAAATTACCTATGGCAGTTGTGGAATCTTCATCACTGGAGGTTTTTAAGAACAAATTAGACAAACCTGTTGTCAGGGATGATCTGGAAAATACTTAGTCCACCCTCAGTGCAGGGATTGGACTAGATGACCTATGGAGGTCTCTTCCACTCCTACATTTCTAAGATTCTACGATTCATAACTACTACACTGGTTAAATGGTTGCCTCTGAACATGTAAATTTTCCAATTGCTCTAAAGTGTAAATCTCTGGAATAAAATCATCCCATCTGCAGTTTTTTTTATCAGTTAGATAAATTTATAAAGTCTTTTATAGTGTTTGTGGTGAAAGGCACTGTATAAATGGAAGGTAGTATAAATGTAGGCACTGAATAAATGTATTAGTAGTAACAGTATTATTTATTTTAGTTATAGTAACACTCTCCACTTGTGCTCTGTGAGGCACAGTGCAGGACAGAAAGCAATCTGACCTCTAATGAATTTACATGCCAGAAATTGGTGTTCTTAGAAAGCAGCAGTCAGCAATGCCTGAAATATCCAGGGGATCAGATGTTACTGGTCTGTGAAATCAAATCACACTGGACCCATCCAGTGAGATTGCTGGCACTATCACATGAAAAAAAGCCCACCACTCTCCCAGCAAGCACATTTTAATTACATCTGTATCAGTACATTGCTAATCACTTTAAAGGCACAGTGTCTTCAACAGCATTTGCTGCTGATTGCTCTTCTAAAGAAGTGTGGAGAGAGTTGCTCAAATATATTTATATCCACGTGCTGTTACTTTGCTCACAGAGATTCCTGTAAAAGTTCCCTTAATATGTTCAGAGACCAAATTAAAATACAAAATAAAATGGTTCCTTAGCCAAAGTCCAACCTGGTGTAAGTGGGTGCAGTGACAATACCCTGCCGAATAGTAACACAGAATACCTAAGGCAGCATGTATATATTTTTTTAACCCACAACTTGGCTCTGCAGCAAAATGTATGCTGATGTGCCTTTAAAATGGAGAATTCCCAATGTATTGGTTGTATGTGCTTGGGTCAGGAAAGGGGCCAAAAGGAGTCAGTCAGATGAAAAATGGGTTGGAACAGACAAACAGCAGCACTCTGTGGCACCATCTGAGAAATGGACATCATGGACAAATTTAAAGTGCAAGTTGAAGGTGCCATCAGATCCCTTTATAGCTTTGCAGGGGACAAGTGGAGAATGGGTTGCTGTTAGGCCAATATATTTTTGTCCTGTTGATAATCAGAGAACTACTAAAGTGTAGAGTACAGATACTGTGTTATCAACAATTTCAGTGCTAAATCTGTCATAGAACTGTTTACTCAATCTTGCTGTGATTTTTGACACCTCCCCCCATCCCCAGCAAAGAGTACTTGTTTTATGTGAGGTTATTATGAAGCTTGCCAACCACCTTCTACATGTTCCTAAATTTGCTATAGTGAAACTAATGCAAATGTACAACCTGGATGTAAGATAGGCCCCAAGAGTAGCTATACTTGTGTGATAAGTGGAGCAATTTCATTTTTCTTCAAGCAGTTTTCACCGCTATGCAGAGAATCTACTTGAAACCTATGTACCATTTATGTGCCATTTCAGCCCTATCCTGAAGGTTTACCTGGGACTTAGGTGATGCAGAACCCGGAGGTGGGCTCTCTGCATCAGGTGAATTTCACCCTTTGTGCTTATATGACAGTATTTTATTTAGAACTACAAACAAGGTAATGAAAACTGACTTTGAATATGACCAGACAAATGTCAGTGGGGTTGAGACGCAGTAGGGAGCAGGGTGGATTGACCTGGGAATGTCATCTAGTTTTACTGGCACTGTCTGCATTGGGGATGGGATAGTAGGGAATGACTTTGAGGGACGATACCTGAGCCAGGAGTGGGGGTGGGGCCAGGTGACACCTTTGCCCGGGAAACTGGACAAAGGGAGAGGAGGAGCTGGGGGGAAGGCTGGAAGTTTTGGGCTGGCTGGGAAGAGGCAGGGAACCCCAAGTTAGGGGTCTAAGCTCCTTGCCCCCAGAAGGACCGGGCTGAGGGGTCCTGGTTGTAGCTACAAGCCCTGCTTGGGACTGTGTTCCTGTCATCTAATAAACCTGTTTTACTGGCTGGCTGAGAGTCACGGTGAATCTCAGGAAGTGAGGGCGCAGGGCTCTGACTTCCCCACACTCCGTGACAGGGGTCAGTTTTGTATTTCTTGTCCGGCTACATTCAAAGCAACCAACTCTATATAAAATACTTTTTTCCATCTATTTAAAAGAGGAGCCCAAAGTAGCCAGATCAGTGTCACTTGCGAGCATTCAGTAGAAAGAAAACAGGATCACTAAAACCTCTCTCTGCAATGTTCAGACAGAATCTCCATGTGCCATTGTTCTCTTTTGTTGCGTGCACCCATCTGATGCCATAGGAAAAACTGATGTAGAAATAAAAACAGACACTTGCAGATTAATGGCTAGATTCTGCCACACTTACTCACATTGGGCAGTTCTTTACTTCACAAACTGTGTCAGTGAAACTAATGGGACTCTACAGAGTGAGGTAAAAAAGGTGGCAATATCTGGCCCTATATCTTAAACAATAAAGTCTTGTGTTTCATTTTGCCACACAGGGCATTTAAGCTGCTACTCACAAGAGATCAAACTAAAAACATACCACAATGCTGATAACTATAACAAACTTGATGCTCACACTGAACAAAGCTTAGGGTGACATTCCGGTAAACTCCATTAAATCAAGGGTTGAAGTAATTTACTGCTTGACTAAGAAGAATGTAGAGTTCCTAATCATGGAGAGAGATCCTCAGCTGGTGTACATTATCCTCACACCACATGGAGCTCCACTCTGCCCATTTACACCAGCGGAGGATCTGTCCGTATATCTCTTTTAAGATCTACCTAATAGTTTGCTCTTACCAAGTCTGGGGATAATTGACAAATACTTTCTCAAGTCATGTACTAATGTCTGAGACAGTAATAATCAGTGCTATATATTAAAAAGAAGAATGAAGAGGTCAGAGTTTAAACATTTCTAAATGAAATTCTAATTCAGCTTTATAATAATCCTCATCCTCACGAAATACTGCATATGAAAAAACTGAAAAGCCTCGTAACTTTTAGGAATGGCCAAGATCCAGAAGTCAGGAGATTCTTTCATTAAATGCTACTTAATGTTCACACAGTGTTTGCTACATCAGACATCTGTACAGCAGTGTTAGGTCAACCAAGCTCATGCTGTTATTCTAAGTGAAGGGTGAAAAAATTAAGCTTGACCTGGATTATAAAACATTGACTTTAAAGACCTGCTGCTTCCTGTAAAGAAAGTGTTTTTGTAATTTAAAGAAATCTAATCTCCTAAAGGTGCCCTGCTGGGTCAGCAGCTGACATCATGTTTGTCGGAGCTTTAACAGATTCAACAGGGCTAGCATGAATTAAAGCAACTTACAACCAACTGTCTTTTTTGGAGTACAGCTGTGGAAAGGACACAGGGAGGTGAAGATCACAGCTCTATGGTGATTTTGGTTGTGCAAGCTTTGTTAGAAATAAAATAAAAGTACAAACGTTTCTTAAACTATAGCTGAAAAGATAGGTGCTAAACAGAGTGCATTTGCAATTATTCTGTTGCTGTGAAATCATACAATTATGTGCCCTAAGAATGGTCCTTCCAGAACAGAGTAGACTCATCAGCAAGGCAGCGTGGGGAAGTTTGCTCATGGTACTGTATCTGTGCTGATGAACAGCTACCTTACCCCCCACTCCTAAGCTGTCAGTGTGTTGCCTTCACACTTTTAGCTTTAAAAATAAAAACACAAACCACTCCTGGTCCATGTGAAAATATGTGAGGGTATGTGATGGGGTATACCAGACCCCCTGAGGCCCCCTGCTGGAGTCCTCATAGCTCTGCCATACCCTGCCCTAAAAAAGGGCAATGGAGAGGGTTCTCCAAGCTGCTTAGAGTGGCTGTGTGGGACACAGCCAATTAGGGCCCAGTAGCCTAGTATAAGAAGAGCTGCAGGGCCATAAGGAGTTCAGTTCCTTGGTAGAGCTGAAGGACTCTGGCTGGCTGGCTGACAGAGCTACAGGATCACTGATGAGGTAGTGTTGCCAGAAGCCAGGGAGAGCAAGAAGGAGCCCTGAGCTGGTTGCAGGCACTCCATCAGGGCAAGACCCTGAGGTAAGGGTGAAGACAGCACAGGGCCATGGGGAAGTGGCCTAGGAATTAGAGCAGCAGTGTGACTTAGATAAAGGGACACAGCAGATAACTTATCTACAGGGTCCCTGGGCAGGGACCTGGAGTAGTGGGTGGGCCTGGGTCCCGTTCCCCCCCATTAGCCACTGGGGGAAGTGGCCTGAGCCCTCTTCCTCTCCCCGCACCCCCCCGAGGGGGGAAACTGAACCAGCTGGAGAGCTGTAGCCAGGAAGCCCCAAGAAGGTGAAGATGTTGTCTCCAGAGGAGGGAGAAAGAGAGAGAGAGAGTGTATGCAGGCGCACACTTGGCCAAGGAGGTGCTCACAAGAGGTGAGTGCACCCCATCACAGGGTGTTGCCATGATTGCACATGCAAATCAGGTAACTGCACATACAAATGGATAGGTGCCTAAATTTCATTTGCACAAATCATCATCTCCTTTGGATACAGAAGGGAAGTTGCACTTGCAAATGTAGTCATAAACACTTGTGCCCATAAACCTAAGGCTTACTCTTTTTTTTTTTTAGTATTTATTAAAAAGGAAAAGAATATTAAAATATATATCCATGTTTATCAAGAAATTGTTACCTCTTAGAAAATTACCTTTTTCTTATTATCGATACACTGTGATTTTCACACACACACTCCCTGCCCTCCAGTTGGTAAAATTTATGCCTGTTCATAGTGCCGGCACAAGCCCATGCCATACACCCCTAAAATTCCTATTCAGCCCTCAAAACAAGGGTTAAATGGGAATTAAGTGGTGCATGGATCTTATGCTAGCACTATTCTCAAGGGTGAATTTCACCCAGTATAAATACATTCAAACTGCAGAATCCGTGCAGGCCTATTAATGTGAAAACTGTACTCGTGTAAGAGTGAACATAATTGAAAAATACAGAGAAACATCTAGCCAGATCAGAAGAGTCATTAGAAATCTATAGGAACATCATAATGTACCCACTAACTTTTGTTTTAACAATCACATAAGAATAGTCACATTTCATTAAACTTTCTTTTTTTAAAATTTACGTCTTGAAATACTCATAATGTGTTTTTTGGGGAAACTTTTGTCCCTGAAGATCTAGGGCCAGATTCACTGAAGCTGGCACAGACAATTATTTACAAAAGCTCAGTACAGTCGAAGGGAATGGAAAGATTCATCTAGGGACAAGGCAAGCGGTGTCACTTTGCAGTTATCAAGTTACCAGTGCTAGTTCTTGAGGATTGTCCAGGGTGGGAGGAGTGACTGGCTTTAAATTATGGCCAGTGTGTCACAGCCTGGCAGAGAGGGCTATTAAAATAGGGCTCAATCATACCCCCTTCCAACTAATTTTTGAACAGCATTGACTTCACTTGGTAGATGGATGGTGGGAGCCATTTCCTGTCTTTGTAACTTTCTTCTCAGACAGGTATTCTGCCTAGCATGCTCTTTGCTTGAGTGTATGTTGGCACAACCCAAACTGAATTCAGGGCCTACTCAGTAAACTCTGTTAGTAACACATTGGTACCAGTATCCCTTACCAATGTGCTACTTCCATAATCTAGTAAAGTATCTATTTTTTTAATGGGAGCTTCATTGGCTTTCCACTATATTATAATTTGGGGGGGAGGGTATTTTAGATTATGGAGTGATATTAGAGTGCAATAATAATGAAAAGACCTCTTCCCCCAGTGTTCCAGGATAGCACAGCGCACCTACTGAAAGGTAACCATTATGAAAAAACTGTGACCACTGCATCCTTCTCTTTTTTTTTGTTGCAGATCCATCAAGTTCTTTTTTAAAAAAACTTGAGGTGAACTGAGGACCATGTAAACAGACTGAAAGACCAATCCATTATGTAATTCTCGGCTCTGGACTCAGTCTGACAAGGGATAAGTGATGAGATGTTTTCTCTTTGTAATCTGTTTATGTAAATGAAATTTAATCTGTTCTTGGCCAGTTTGTAGTTTTAAGATGAAGTAGTAAAATCCTGGGAGAGTCCAGTTGTATATATTCCTTGGAAAATATCTGCTTCCATTCTTCTCTTGTGTTACCCAGGGCTTAGACCTTCACCAGCAAATGGCTTATTCCCTTCTTTAGTTAATCTTTTTCAGATCTGCAGTGCACGTACACATGCATTCCTGTTATCTCACCTCTCACAGATTATTTGAGGGTAAGACTGCAAATATCTAGTCTCCACCAATCACATTGCAGATGATTACATAAATAGAGCAGAGGACAATTTAGACCTTGTCTACACTGACAAGTTTCCTGAATAGAAAAGCAGCTTTCTGTGCTCTAACTCCCGAGGTGTACACTGCCAAGCTACTTAGTGAGCAGAAACTGTGCTGTTGTAGGACTCTGGAAAAACCCACCCTAACAAGAGGCTTACAGCTTTCTGTGCTGGGGCTACAGCGCTGTGGTGCCAGTGTAGACGCCGTGGTGATTACAGCGCTGCGACTGGCCTCCAGGAGGTGTCTCACAATGCCTGTTCTCTCCTCTCTGGTCATCGGTTTGAACTCTATTGCCCTGCCCTCAGGTGACCAACCCCAGCCTGTACATTCCTTTGCAAATTTGAAAGTGCCCTTCCTGTTTGCTCGGTGATGCATGCAGTGGTCTCAGCACATCTTTCCAGGTGGCCACGCCTGCTCCATGCACCAGGCGATCAGGGCTGGCTCCAGGGTTTTTGCCACCCCAAGCGGGAAAAAAAAAAAAAAAAAAAAAGCCGCGATCGGCGGCACTTCGGTGGCAGCTCCACCACACCGTTTTCTTCTTTGGCAGCAGGTCCTTCTCTCTGAGAAGGACCGAGGGACCTACCGCCTAATTGCTGCTGAAGAGCCCGATGTGCCGCCCCTTCCCCTTGGCAACCTCAAGCACCTGCTTGCTCTGCTGGTGCCTGGAGCTGTCCCTGAAGGCAATTCCCTGCTTGGAGCAATGCCGAGCTGCTGGACCTCATGAGCATTTGAGGTGAGGAGGCTATCCAGTCCCAACTGCACTCCAGCTGTAGGAATTATGATACCTATGGACAGATTTCATGATGCATGACAGAAAAGGTCCATGACTGGGACATATTGCAGTGTAGGGTAAAAGTGAAGGAGCCTCAGAACGCCTACCACAAGGTGCGGGAGGCAAACCGCTGCTCCAGTGCTGCGTCCACAAGCTTCCAGTTCTACAAAGACCTGGACGTGATACTTGGTGGTGACTCCACTTCCACTGCGAAGGCCCCTGTGGATACTTCGTTGGCTTGTGTGCCAGTCAAGAGTGGACTGAGCCAGGAGGAGGAAATCTTGGATGAGGATGTGGAGGGGGACCAGAGTAGAGGATGACTTGGAGGCCAGAGATGCATGCAGCTAGGATCTCTTTTCTACCCCGGAGGAGCCTAGCCAGTCACAGCTGTCAGATCTTGGCGAAGTGCAAACAGGCGAGGAGACCCATGGTAAGTGGATCTGATTCTGGGAATTGCTGAAACAAGTTGTGGTGGGGGGCGGGGAGGGTTGCAGAAAGCAGGCTTGTCTCCCACTGCCTGCCTAGTCTGAGCGGTGGAACAGGCTGTTGATAGACTCCCTCACTTCACAGAATATCAGGGTTGGAAGGGACCTCAGCAGGTCATCTAGTCCAACCCCCTGCTCAAAGCATGACCAATCCCCAGACTAATTTTTGCCCCAGATCCCTAAAGGATTGAATTTACAACCATGGGTTTAACTGGCCAATGCTCAAACCACTAAGCTATTCCTTCCTCACAGCTCTCCAGGAAACTCTCATGGAGATACTGGGCAATCCGCTGCCACAGGTTCCTCGGCAGAGCTGCTTTGTTTCTTGCTGCATTAACAGTAATTTTCCCACACCACTGTGCCGTCACGGAGTGTGTGTGTGGGACCATTACTACACACAGGCAAGCCACCCACATAGGGGCCAGAATGGAAGCCGCAAGCTTGGAGAAGACCCTCCCTTGATTCCCTATTCACTGTCAGTGAGATATCTTCCATAGTGAACGCAGCCTGTGGAAAGTGTGGGGACAGGAATGATTATCAGTCCCCCCCTACAGTGCTGGCTCTCCCCAAAAGCCGCATGCCCAGTGTACAGCAGGGTCTGGGAAAAGTGATTTACCCAGTCCCTGCGGCTACTCACCATTTTGGGTGTCTTGTTGCTCATGTGTGCTTGCCTGGGGTCAGCCAATTAGTGACAGGTGTGTGAGTACTGGCTGTGTTTTAAAGCATTGAATCAGTGTTGTAAACAATACTGCTTCTGTAAAACGTTGCATTTAAATTTCACAGAGATGACCCTGGGAGCCCAGCCTCCCTCTTTATTATCAGTGGCAGAATGGCTGCGCAGAATTAGAAACCGGCCAAGAACTAAGGAGGACTTTCTCTGTGAGGCTATGATGCACTCCGCCACCAAGAAACAGGAATTGAAGGAGTGGCAGGACAGCAAGGAGAGAGACTGAAAGGAGAACACAGCACACCAGAAGGAAGCCACAGAGTGGCTTTTAAACATTATGGAGCACTAAGGGGACAGAGTCCAGGTGATATTAGCTCTTCACACTGAGCAGCTCTGTGCCTACCCACCCCTGCAGCTGCTGTCACAAAACTCTTTCCCATGTGCCCCCCCCCCCCCCACACTGCCAACACATTGTTATCCACCTCCTGGCTCCACTCTCTACCCACAGCATTCCACTCCTCCCTCCTCACAGTCCAGCAGTGTGGACTCCCACTACCCACTGCACTCAACGCCCATCCTTCTGCAGTTTAGCCCTGCTGAAGTACAGCACCCACTGCATTGTACTCCAAAGGAGAAGATTGGGTATGATCCCTGGACATACACAGATCTGTAGCTGTCCCGGGACCCCTTCTCCTCTGGAGACCTTCCCTTCCTCCATCTCCCTCCCTGCTGATGAATTTTTTCGTTTGACTCTCTCCTTCGATTGTTGTCTTTTAATAAAAGAATTGTGTTTGTTTGAAAGCAATCTTGATTCTATTAAGTGAAAGCAAAAAGAGCACTGCAATATAGAATTATGTTATGGTCCCTTCTTGCATCATGTGAACCAGTCACCTCCTAGCATCACAAGAACTGCAATCCCGGGCATAGCAACAAATATTAGGGGCTTTCAGCTTCAAATTGCTGCCTCAAGGCATCCCTGATCCTTATGGCCCCATGCTGTGCCTCTCTAAAAGCCCTGGTCTCTGGCTGTTCAAACAGCCTCCAGGCGCTGAGCCTCTGAGGACCAGCCCTGAGTGAAGCTTTCACCCTTCCCTTCACAAATATTATGGAGCATATAAAACCTGGCTATAAGCATAGGAATATTGTCATTGGCCATGTCCAGCTTCCCATGCAGGCATTGCCAGTGGGCTTTTAAACGGCCAGATAAACAGTCATTCTGCACTTGCTTAGCCTGTTGTTGAACCGCTCCTTGCTGCTGTCAAGTTGCCCCGTGTATGGCTTCATAAGCCACAGCATTAAGGGGTAGGTGGGGTCTTCCAGGATCACAATGGGCATTTCGACTTCCCCTACGGTGATCTTCTGGTCGGGGAAGAAAGTCCCTGCTTGCAGCTTCTTGAACAGGCAGGTGTTCTGAAAGATGTGTGTGTCATGCACATTTCCGGACCAGCCTGCATTAATGTCTGTGAAACATCCACGGTGAACCACAAGCGCCTGGAGAGCCATTGAGAAATACCCCTGGCGATTAATGTACTCGATTGCTAGGTGGTCTGGTGCCAGAATTGAAATGTACGTCCCATCTAGCACCCCTCCGCAGTTAGGGAAGCCCATTTGTGCAAAGCCATTCACAATGTCACGCATGTTGCCCAGTGTCACGGTCTTTCGGAGCAGGATGCGATTAATGGCCCTGCACACTTCCATCAACACGACTCCAACGGTCGACTTTCCAACTCCGAACTGGTTAGCGACCAATCAGTGGTAGTCTGAAGTAGGCAGCTTCCACAGAGCAATCGCCAAGCGCTTCTCCAGCGACAGGGCAGGCTCTCATTCTCGTGTCCCTGTGCCTCAGGGATGGGGTGAGCTCATCATAAATATGGCTTTCCTTGTGTGAAAGTTCTGCTGCCACTTCTCAGCTGCAGACGTGCATGACGATGTGATCCCACCACTCAGTGCTTGTATCCCAAGCCCCAAAGTGGCATTCCACTTTGGTCAGCACCTCTGTGAATGCCACAAGAAATCTCATGTCATAGCTACTTCAGATGGCGAGATCACTGTCACACTCCTCTTGCCTTTGCAGTTTAAGGAGTAACTCCACTGCCATTCATGACGTGTTGGTCAGAGCGAGCAGCATACTGGTCAGCAGTTCGGGATCCATTTCTGCAGCCCGAAAGAGGCAGGGTGTGTAGTACACAAACCGTTGAAAGATGGTGCCAAATGTGGATGGAAACACAGGGATTACTTGGATGCAAAGCAATGCATCACGGGGCATTGGAACTGGACCCAGGATGCCGCACAACCCCCTTTGCCTTCCCACAAGTTTTAGTGGCAAAGGAGAAAGAGATGCTTTGTGGGATAGCTGCCCAGAATGCACTGCTCGAAGTACCACTGCAAGTGCCGCATGTGTGAAAAATGCTATTGCACAGGCAGATGTCAGTGTAAACACACAATAGTGATTTTCCTTCTGTGCTCTCTGAGCAGTGCAGTAACTGCCAGTGCTGTAACTTTACCAGTGTAGATGTACCCTAATTTAGGCCTTGTCTACACAAAAAAGTTGAACTGGTGTAAATTAAGATGTGACTTTAAACTGATATGGTTAAAATGGTGCGAAAGATGCTCTTATTTTGATGCAAGATGTCTTGATGCTCTTATTTTGATGCAAGAATGGATTATCTTGGTTTATTTGAAGCTGATTAGGAACAGTTTTATCTAAACCAAAATAAGCCTCTTTTTTTTATACTGAAATAAGAGTGTTTGCATATCCTTTTGCTCATATTTAACTATATTGATTTAGAGATGGATTTAAATTAAACTGCTGCAACATGCTCATATAAACAAGCCCATAGCAAAGCAGTACAAATACTGTGTTGACAAGCCCTTAAGTGACTATGCTCCTACATCACACAGGTGCTTTTGAAAACCCCATTCTTTGTCACATTAGTCAGTATAAAGAGCCTGATAAAAATTTTGGATCCTCTTTCATTAAGGGTAATTAGCCTATCAAGTTACAGTACTTATGAGAATCAGTATATTCCCCAACCACCACTCACACATCACCATCTACAGTCAAAAGTAGGTCCCATTTCATCTATAGTTCAAATCAGTAATGTAAACACACTGGATAACTATGCCTTCCAGAAGTATCTACCTCCACAATGTCTACCTAAATCGATTAAGAGGAACAAAATGGAAAAGATTAGATCATACCTGCAGGAAGAAAGGAAATAAGGAATGACAGGAATTTAGAGGCATGTTAAAACAGATTTTAAAAAATGTCAGGAATTCAAATGGAAACTTACCACAGCCTGAGCTCAGGAAAATATGTGAAATATGACTCCAAAAGGTTTTAGCTTATCAGTAAATTAAAATCAAGACATGAGTCACAGAGATTTTAGAATATCATGGGATTTAGAGGGGAAAAATGAAATCAATAAAGATGAAGAGAAGATAACACAATTAGACTTAATATCTTCTAAATCTGGTGGAGTAAACAACGTAAAAACATTTCATCCGAAACTGATTGTAGTGGTAAGCTGGATGACTACAAGTTATTTATATCAGCATTGCAAACATATTTGGGAAATTAAAAGCATCTGCCCAAGAATAGATGAAATCAGACTATGACCCAGAGGGAAAAAATCTTCCCCAAGTTAAGAGTGTGTTACAAAGAGCTTGCTAGTACAAGCGAGTCTCTGGAAGACAATCTGAAGATTAAAGATGGAACTATCAAAAAGATATGTCCTACAAAGTACATTTTAAATCCATAAACGTAACACAGTTACATGTCAAATAAAATGAAACTGTGATGACATCAGATTGCAAATCTACTGTTCTGCCATTTAGGGCTGGATGCAAAGCCCACTGAAATCTATTAAGTCTTCTACTGACTTCAGTGTGCTTTGGATCTGGCTTTTAGGCTGTAGTAGGCTGGCAGCAGCATGGGAAAAAATGGTCAAGAAATGAAGGAGAAACAGAACAAACTGAAGGAAGAGCAGACTAAAATCAACAGTGTCGGAAGTACAGCAATCTGTAGTGTGTGGTCATTTCTCAAGCAGGCTGTGGTAGAAGCATTGCGGAAGCTACATGCTCAATTTATCAACTTTATGATGCTTAAGTGTCATTTGCTGTATGCTCAAGAATAGCAGTCATTGAGCTTTGATGACAGTCAAGCTACCACAAGGTGTTTGTGAGAGAGCCCAGGGCAATGGAACTAAGCATAATAAAAGGAATCAATAACTAAGGCCTCTATTCAAGAAAGCACTTAAACATCCTGTTCTAGAAAACATGTAAGCATGTGCTTAACTTTAAGTACATGCTTAAATTCTAATGACTTCAGTTGGACTTAAATATGCGCCTGAAGTTAAGCATATAATTAATTGTTTTCCTGAACAGAAGTGCTTTCCTGAATGGCAGCCCTAGTTGTTGCTGTAATATATATTTACAAAAACAAGTGTTCCATTGTCTTGCCCTTATGATACAGAAAGAAGTCTATATATACTCTAGACCAGAATATGTATGTAAAAGATAAAGAGAAAATAATTGATGGAAGAAACAGATTTCACTTCTAAACTTCCAAGGGCTATTTACAGGCAGGGATTTTTTTTTAAAAAGGACATTTAGAAATTGAACAATAGATTGACAGCGACCTTGTTAGCTAATGTCCTAAACATATGAGAAATCCCACTTGGCTATCATTGTGTCAACAGAGATGTATTGTAAGAAAATCAGTCTGGTACCTTTTAAGTATTAAAAATGGTAGAAAGATGACCATCTGTGGGTGTACTGAATGGAAGACCAAAGGTACAGGGATTTGTCCCCAGTTAATACACAATGTATAGATGATGGGGGAACAAAGGATTATGGATCATCCATAATTCAGCAGATTATGGATCAAGAAACTAAATAAATTTACAGTTGTCCCTCAAGTCCATTATATATTTTATGGGGAATATTTAGGTGAACTTTTGTGTCCAGTTAGAATAAACTAGGGATTAGTGCAGATAAAATTAGTGACCATAAAAATACTAATAGAAATATTATAGAATGGATGGAAAAAAGACTGCTCAGTTGTATCAACAAGGATCAAATAAATACAGTTAAAGTGGCATGGATAATAACAACACAAGGGCTAAATTAGGATCTGAGCACACAACCGGTGAGAACAATTCAAGGCACCTTCTCTTATTTATGCACCATGCAATGACTGATCAAAATGAGCATCCCTGGTGCTCTCCTGAGTGGTGGTCTGAGTTTAAAATCATATTTTTGAGCTGACCTTTTTGGATTGCACAGTTATCCAGGCTAAAATTTACAGCTTTAGTCCCCAATTCAGGAAACTATTTCCATTCATGACAGCACTGAAGCACATGATTAAATCCTGCTGAAGCACGTGCTGAAAAAGTTAAGCATGTGCTTGTGTTTTCCTGAATAAGGTTCCAAATGACTAGTCACACATTCAAGCAGATCAGAATGCTAAAGGTAGTTTAATGCACTCATAGGGCCTGAACCTTCATTCTTTTATGCACTCAACCATTCTGCTGAAGTCAATGGGCCTTATGATGTACAGATGGATACTTTGACACTGTCGTGTAGATATTTTTTTAAAATGTATTAAAAGCTGTAAAATTCTAAGGGAAGCACATATTCACAAATATTAGAAATACTTCACTCTCTGTAAAGATGAGAGAATGACATTAAAAATAAGAGAACCTTTTTCCCACTTAAATAATGAGTTCCAGGAGGCTGTCTATAGTTATAGGGGCCCTATTTAAAACAGTATCTGTGCATGTGTGTGTATGGAGACAATTAATAGAGCTCCATCTACTGGCATGTAAGAAACAGTCCTCTAATCAACGTACACCATGTTCCACCTGCTAATGCAGTTTTCTAAGCTTTTTCTGAGTGTTCTTTTGGTGTTTTGGTGCAACATGTGAGGTTGTTATCATGCTAGGAAAAATTCCCCTATATAGCCCATTATATTGCTTCACTTTCTTCCTCTCCTGAATCACTGTCAAGACCTCTTCATCATCGGGACCAAGGGACTGAATTCACCTTTTCAGCTTTTGGAGAACTGATATTAAAGAGGAAAATATCTTAAAATTACCTGAATCTCAAATCACAGCTGACAGTAACCACAAATCCTTTGAGTGCATAAGGTTACTACATTGTATATAGTGATAATCTTACACTGGGCCAGCCACACAAAAGGGATGTAAATCTATTATTGATAGTCTATTTTCTTACAGACATTTATAGGACAGTCACTTGTTAACTATATTTACATTAGCTTGTCTTATCAGCATGTTGAAAATGAGGCCAGAGGATGACAAAATTCTATCTAGATGCTCAGATTGCCCTAAAGTCCTCCAGTTCAAACAAAGCTATGGGCTGTCTCCAATAGATCATCCATCTGTTTTGAACCTCAATCCACACAGCTATCATGGAAACCTTGGCTGTAGTAGGAAAGCTCAGCAGTAGACCTGGAGGAGGAGAAGAACTCTGTTTTGTGAAGGATTTCAAGATTTTGAAATCTGGCTTCTTTTAAATCAAAATGAAACCTGAAAATTTTGAAATCCTTAGTGAAGGAAAATTCTGGGGAGAAAAATCACTTTGGATCAGTTGAAACATTTTGTTTAGGCAAAATCAAAATATTTTTTATTGCAATGTTTGTATTTTATATGATAGTATATAATACAAAATTAAAAAAAATTAAAACCAAAGGTAGTTTCAAAACAAAAAATCAGAATGTTTTGTTCAATAAATGTCAAAATGGAATGTTTCAGCATTGTCAGAAATTTTGGAGGGCTTTTCTCCAAAATAAAAAATTGCCAAAATCAGCAGAATTTTGAGAAACATTTTGATTGCCATGGAATTATATTTTGCAATAGAAAATGATTCCACTAAAGATTTTCCAGTTAACTCTGTTAAACAGTTTTTATTGTAAATTGAAGAATTATTGGAGGCTCTAAACAGCTTAGCCTGACTTTTCCCAATTGTTTACTGGACAGAAGGTCATTTTTAATAGTTTGAGAATGTTGCAGAAAAGGCAGATTGAGTCATTTCTCCTATTTTAAAGTGAATTTCACTCTATAAATAAAATAATTATTAATAACTAGCTCTTTCATAGGGACAAGATGGGTAAGGTATCTTTTATTGGACCAACTCCTGTTGGTGAAAGAGACAAGCTTTTGAACTACACAGAGGTCTTCAGATTGAAAGCTTGTTTTCTTTCAACATCAAGTTGATCGAATAAAATATACTATTTCACTCATCTTCTCTCTTTTATAGCCTGGGACCAATGTAACTCTTTTACTTGCACCCTTCAAATGACATTATCATTAATCCCATCTACAAGTAGGGGAACTGAGGCACAGACAATAAGAGGGGAGCCTGATCTCTTGGAGTAAAAGTCTGATATCTTGTCAGTGCAGAAATTGTTTGAAGTCATCATCGGTACGCATGTGCATCTGATGACAGAACTGAGTTCTAAGTGTATGCATAATTAGTAAACTGTGTGAATTATTTGGAGTGAACAATTTAGTCATTTTATGTAGCCCTTTTTTCTATGCCTGAACTGTCTCCAAAAAGATCATCATTCCCTCCCATTAGTTATTTGAAATTTGATAAATGTTTTATATTTCAGCCTATGTGTAAGGGTCCAGTGCTGGGGCTCGTCCCTTTCAGGCGTGGCGGGGAGCCAGGGTGCCTTGCTACACAGCAGCAATCTGTCCAGGGCTCAGACCCGTCAGCAGGGCTGAGCAAACAAACAGTCTCTAAGCAAGTCAGAGTCCCGGCCCTTCAACAGGGGCTGGGCGAACACAGAGTCTGTAAGCCCGGCCCTGGAGCAGGGTGGGGCAGCAAACAGTTCAAGCTCAGACCTTTCAGCAGGGCTGAGCAAATACAGCGAGTTAGACAGTACAGAAGGCCTCCTCAGGCCAGGGGGAGGGGGAGTCTGCTACCCTCGGAAGGGTGGCAGGGGGGACTCAGGCCCTCCCACACCACTGTGTCCTGGCCCAGGGCCCTGGCAGCAGCAAAGTTTCGCTGCAGTCAGTGGGGATCCTGGCCGCAACACACTGACATTGGTTCGGGGTCCCCTGGAGCCAGACTGCGGTCGGCTATCCCCAGGCCACTTCCAATCTCCCCCTCCCTAGGTACCTGTCCTTCGCCGGCATCGTCCGGTGGGTCCCAGACCATGGGCTCCTCAGGATACCGGCCATAGGGGAGCTCAGGTGACTCCTCTGGATAGCGAGCGTGGGGAAGCTCAGGTAGCTCCTCTGGATACCGGGTACGGGGAAGCTCAGGCCAGCACTCTTCTGGATACCGAGCACAGGGCAGGCTGGGCCCGGCGGGAGCTCAAGCACCAGCATCTGTCCCCTCTGGCAGCCTGCGCCTAACTGAGCGCTGGGGCCGAGCCTTTATACTTCCTGTCCCGCCCCTTAACTTCTGGGGGGCGGGGACTGGCAGCGGTGGCTCCGCCCACCTCAGCGTCTGTTCTGGCTAACGTCCCTTTCAGGCGCGGTGGGGAGCCAGGGCGCCTCACTGCACACACACACACCCCCCCCCCAAGGCTGGCTCCAGTGCAACGGTGCCAAGCCCATCCATACCCCTTAGGCGGGAAAGGAAGTCCGTGTTTGCGTGGTCCTTCCCAGCCCTATGGCAGACGGTGAGGGCGTAGGGCTGCAGGGCCAAGTACCACCGCTGGAGCCGCAAATTGTGTTCCTTCATACGGGCCAACCACTGAAGGGCCGCGTGGTCAGTGACCAAGGTGAACAGGGCCCCAAGGAGGTAGTATCGCAGGGCATCACACGCCCACTTTGCTGTGAGGGCTTCCTTTTCAACCACAGCATAGTTTTTCTCACGGGGGAACAGCTTCCGGCTGATGTAGAGGACCGGATGTTCCTCCCCATCCACCTCCTGTGAGAGGACAGCCCCGAGCCCCACCTCTGAAACATCTGTCTGCAGGATGAACGGCCAAGTGAAGTCGGGGCTAAATAAGACCGGCTTACTGCAGAGGCTTGCCTTGAGCGACTGGAAAGCCTCATCACATTCGGGGGTCCAGCGCACCTGTCACGGGCTGTCCTTGGTGAGGAGCCCCGTCAAGAAGGCAGCCATCGCCACGAATTGGGGGGGATGAACCATCGATAGTATCCCACCAGCCCCAAAAACTGGCGGACTTGGTGTTTCGTGGTTGGCAGGGAACAGGCTGCGATGGCCTGAACCTTGTTCATGAGGGGTTTCACATGCCCATTTCCGATGGTGTACCCCAAATAGGTGGTCTCTCGCCAGCTGATGCAGCACTTCTTAGGGTTGGCCATGAGTCCGGCTGCCCGCAAGGACCCCAGGACGGCGGCGACTCTCTCTAGGTGAGTTTCCCACTGGTGACTATAGATGACTACATCATCCAGGTAAGCCGCCGCGTAGTCCTGATGTGGTTGGAGGAGGTGGTCCATCAAACGCTGAAATGTAGCAGGTGCCCCGTGAAGGCCGAAAGGCATCCGTGTGAATTGCTTTAGGTCCGTAGGAGTGGCAAACGTGGTCTTTTCCCTGGAGGCTGATTCCAGTGGGATCTGCCAATATCCCTTGCTTAGGTCCAGGGTTGTGATACAGCGGGCCTCTCCTAATCGGGCCAACAGCTCATCTATTCGAGGCATGGAATAGGCGTCGAACTTGGAGACAGCGTTAATGCGTCTAAAGTCAATGCAAAAACGTTGGGAGCCATTGGGCTTTGGCACCAGGACGACTGGGCTACGCCACTCGCTTTGCGAGGGTTCGATCACCCCCAGGTCTAGCATAGCCCATACTTCCTCGTCAAGGATCCGCTTCCAGTGATACAGCAGGGGCCTGATCGCGCCCCGGATCACCACCCCCAGCTCAGTCTGAATTTGATGATATATCAGGGAGGTATACCCCGGTTGGGCCGTAAAAGTCCGGGAGAATGCTTGAAGGAGGCACCGGGTTTGTTTGAGCTGTTCCTCCATCAGTGTCTTCCCAAGCTGGGGTCCCTCGGGGTCTTCAGCAGGGTTCACCTGGGGTCCGAGCTCAGGTTCCAGTGGGTAGGGATTGATCAACAGACCTTCTTGTTCCCGCCAGGGTTTGAGAAGGTTGACGTGGTACCGCTGTTTTCGCCGGTCAGGCTGATGGATCTCATAAGTAACCGGGCCCACCTTTTGAACCACCTCATACGGCCCTTGCCACTAAGCCAGGATCTTGGACTCACTGGAGGGAAGGAGGAGTAGGACCCAATCTCTGGGTTGAAAGTCGCGGGTTCGTGCATCCCCGTTGTAAGTCTGGGCCTGCGTTTCTTGGGCGGCTTTCAAGTTTGCTCACACCAGGGTCCTAGCCTGTTTAAGACGCTCCTGTAGCTGGAGCACATATTTTAGGAGACCCTGGGCGGGTGATGGGGTTTGCTCCCAGGTTTCCCTCATCAGGTCCAAGAGGCCCCAGGGTCGGCGGCCGTACAGTAGTTCTAAAGGTGAGAACTTGGTCAACAACTGGGGGACCTTTCGTACCGCCAGGAGCAAGGGCGGGAGTAGCTGGTCCCACCGGCGGAGGTCCTCCGGGGGGAATTTCCGCAACATGTCCTTCAGGGTTCGATTGAAACTTTCAACCAACCCATTGGTCTGGGAATGATACACTGATGTCCACAGCTGTTTGATCCCCAAGAGTCCACACACCTGTTGTAACAGCCGCGAGGTAAAGTTGGTCCCCTGGTCTGTGAGGATCTCCCGGGGCAAGCCGACGCGGGCAAAGACCTATCCCAGCTCGCCTGCGATGGTGCGGGCTCTGACGTTACGGAGAGGAATCGCTTCGGGGAACCGGGTGGCATAGTCCAGCATCACTAGGATGAACTGGAACCCCACAACGCTCTTGAGGAGGGGTCCCACCAGATCCATGGCCATGTCATACACAGATAGCTAAGGGTTAATGTCTCTTTCACCTGAAGCACCTGACCAGAGGACCAATCAGGAAACCGGATTTTTTCAACTTTGGGTGGAGGGAATTGAGTGTCTAAGTCTTTTGTGAGTCTGCCTGCTTTCTCTGAGCTTTGGAGAAGTACTTTCTACTTTCTAGTCTTCTGTTTCTAAGTGTAAGGACAAAGAGATCAGATAGTAAGTTCTATGGTTTTTCTTTGGTATTTGCATGAATATAAGTGCTGGAGTGCTTTGATTTGTATTCTTTTTGAATAAGGCTGTTTATTCAATATTCTTTTAAGCAATTGACCCTGTATTGTATCATCTTAATACAGAGAGACATTTGGATGTATTTTTCTTTCTTTTTATATAAAGCTTTCTTTTAAGACCTGTTGGAGTTTTTCTTTACTTCAGGGAAATTGAGTCTGTACTCACCAGGGAATTGGTGGGAGGAAGAAATCAAGGGGAGATCTGTGTGTTGGATTGCTAGCCTGATTTTGCATTCCCTCTGGGGGAATAGGAAAGTACTTTTTGTTTCCAGGATTGGGAACAGAGAGGGAGATTCACTCTGTTTGGATTCACAGAGCTTGTGTCTGTGTATCTCTCCAGGAGCACCTGGAGGGGGGAAGGGAAAAAGGATTATTTCCCTTTGTTGTGAGACTCAAGGGATTTGGGTCTTGGGGTCCCCAGGGAAGGTTTTTCAGGGGGACCAGAGTGCCCCAAAACACTCTAATTTTTTGGGTGGTGGCAGCAGGTACCAGGTCCAAGCAGATAACTAAGCTTGGAGGATTTCATGCTAACCCCCATATTTTGGACGCTAAGGTCCAAATCTGGGACTAAGGTTATAACATGGTGGCAGCAGGTGGGATATAGACAGAATCCAGAAGCCAGTAGGAATATTATATTTTTCTTTTCTCTGCTAAGGGCTTTTTAGCAGAGAGAAACAGTTGGTTTTAAAAGGGAACCAGAGAGAATTTTTTTTTTCTCTGCTCTCTCTGGCAGTTTGTGGCTTGCATGTTAAGCAAGAAGCCATTACCAAACTGTTAAGGGTCTTTTGTCATGCAATAGCCCTCCCATTAGGAGGCAAGTACCAGCACTTATATGCATGTAAATAAAGTGGTTTTTCTGGTTTCCCTTCATTGAACATTAGCTAGAGAGAGAAAAGGAAAAAAGCACTGTTGCTAGGCAGACTTCAGGAGGCAACAGAGAACCTGCAGTTCAGAAGATAAACACCGGAGGGCACCCCAACACAAGAAAACAGGAACCATGACTTCTAAGGCAAAAATTGAGGCCGAAGAACAAATCAAAGAAGCTGAACACCGGCGAGAGATGGAAAAACACAAACAGGAACTGGAAATAAAACAAAAAGAGATGGAGATGAAAGAAAGAGAAGAACAAATCAAACAGGCAGCACACAGAAGGAAACAAGAAGAAGAAGAGTTGGCCCACCGCCGAGAAATGGAAAAACAACAAAAAGAAAATGAAGAGAAGGAAAAACAGAGAAAACATGAACTGGAGTTGGCAAAAGCTGGGCTGCCTGTGCCAGCCAACCCTAACAACCCGGCGCCAAATATTGCTCCACAGCACAGGAAATTTCCCACCTACAAGGCAGGTGATGACACCGAGGCCTTCTTGGAAAATTTTGAAAGAGCCTGTCTTGGGTACAGCTTTCCCAAAGACCAGTACATGGTAGAATTGAGGTCACAGCTCAGTGGACCTTTAGCAGAGGTGGCAGCTGAAATGCCTAAGCAGCAAATGAATGACTATAAACTTTTTCAAACCAAGGCCAGATACAGAATGGGGATAACCCCAGATCATGCCCGTCGGCGCTTCAGAACCCAAAAGTGGAAACCAGAGGTGTCATTTCCCAAACATGCCTACTACATTGCAAAAAACTATGAGGCCTGGATAACAGGAAACAACATTCAAACCTTGGAAGAACTGCACCTCCTCATACAAATGGAGCAGTTCTTGGATGGTGTTCCTGAAGACATCACACGGTACATACAAGATGGAAATCCCAAAGATATCGCTGAGGCGGGGGAGATTGGAGCCAAATGGATGGAACTGGCAGAAAGCAAGAAAGCTACTGTCAAGGGGAACGATTACCCCAGGGGGCACACAGACCATAAACCCTACAACCGAGGACAGCCAAAGACCCCACATACCACCCAAGTAAAGCCACAGATACCCTACCCTTCAACCTCACCAGTCTCCAGTAACTCACCTCGGCCCAGTGACCCATCAGATGGAAGATGCTTTAAGTGTAATGAACTGGGACATATCAAAGCCAACTGTCCAAAGAACACCATGCGAGTGCAATTCATTACACCACCATCACACCAAAGATCCCCAGGCCCGGATGCCTCTCAAATACCCTTGGAGCGAAGGGAAAATTTGAGAGTGGGCGGAAAGAAGGTTACTGCGTGGAGAGACACGGGGGCACAAGTGTCAGCTATCCACCAATCCTTCGTTGACCCCAAATTCATCAACCCAAAGGCCAAAGTTACAATTTACCCCTTCATGTCACAAGCTGTAGACTTGCCTACAGCTCAACTGCCTGTCCAGTACAAAGGCTGGTCAGGAATGTGGACTTTTGCAGTCTATGACAATTATCCTATCCCCATGCTACTGGGGAAGACTTGGCCAACCAGGTGAGGCGGGCCAAGAGAGTGGGAATGGTTACACGTAGCCAAACCAGGCAAGCTTCCAGACCCATTCCTGTTCCTGAACCGTCCACAGAGGCCCCGTCTGTGTTACCAGAGACCCAGACAGAGGTAGTGGACCCGGATTCCATGCCTACCACTGAAACAGCCACAGCATCTCCAGTCCCAGGCCCGGAACTGGAACAGCAACCAGCACCAGCAAGTGCAACCCCATCTTCAAACTCAACGCCAGAGGGCGCCAGCGAGCCAAAACTGGCAGAAGCAAAAGACAGCCATACCCAAAAGGCTCAGCCAGAGCCTGAAATACCCTCAGGTGCACCAGCGGAGAGCGGTTCACCAGCAACGGAAACAACCCCATCACCTACATCGCTTCCAGAGGGACCAAGCCCAAGTCCACAGTCTGAGGAAGAACTGGTGACCCCAGCCTCAAGGGAACAGTTCCAGACTGAGCAGGAAGCAGATGACAGCCTTCAGAAAGCTTGGGCGGCGGCACGGAGCACCCCACCGCCTCTCAGCTCTTCTAATCGATCCCGGTTTGTTATAGACCAAGGACTTTTATACAAGGAAATTCTTTCTGGTGGACACCGGGAAAAATGGCAGCCGCAAAAACAGTTGGTGGTTCCAACTAAGTACCGGGGGAAGCTCTTAAGCTTAGCCCATGATCATCCCAGTGGCCATGCTGGGGTGAACAGAACCAAGGACCGGTTGGGGAAGTCCTTCCACTGGGAGGGGATGGGCAAGGATGTTGCCAAGTATGTCCGGTCTTGTGAGGTATGCCAAAGAGTGGGAAAGCCTCAAAACCAGGTCAAGGCCCCTCTCCAGCCACTCCCCATAATTGAGGTCCCATTTCAGCGAGTAGCTGTGGATATTCTGGGCCCTTTCCCAAAAAAGACGCCCAGAGGAAAGCAGTACGTACTGACTTTAGTGGACTTTGCTACCCGATGGCCAGAAGCAGTCGCTCTAGGCAACACCAGGGCTAACACTGTGTGCCTGGCCCTAACAGACATCTTTGCCAGGGTAGGTTGGCCCTCTGACATCCTTACAGATTCAGGGTCTAATTTCCTGGCAGGGACCATGGAAAAACTGTGGGAAACTCATGGGGTGAATCACTTGGTTGCCACCCCGTACCACCATCAAACCAATGGCCTGGTGGAAAGGTTCAATGGAACTTTGGGGGCCATGATACGAAAATTCATCAACGAATTCTCCAATAATTGGGACCTAGTGTTGCAGCAGTTGCTGTTTGCCTACAGGGCTGTACCACATCCCAGTTTAGGGTTTTCACCATTTGAACTTGTGTATGGTCACGAGTTTAAGGGGCCATTACAGTTGGTGAAGCAGCAATGGGAGGGGTTTACGCCTTCTCCAGGAACTAACATTCTGGACTTTGTAAGCAACCTACAAAGCACCCTCCGACACTCTTTAGCCCTTGCTAAAGAGAACCTAAAGAATGCTCAAGAAGAGCAAAAGGCCTGGTATGACAGACATGCCAGAAATCGGTCCTTCAAGGTAGGAGACCAGGTTATGGTCTTGAAGGCACAACAGGCCCATAAGATGGAAGCATCATGGGAAGGGCCATTCACGGTCCAAGAGCGCCTGGGAGCTGTAAACTACCTCATAGCATTTCCCAATTCCTCACTAAAGCCTAAAGTGTACCATGTTAATTCTCTCAAGCCTTTCTATTCCAGAGACTTACAGGTTTGTCAGTTTACAGTCCAGGGAAAGGATGCTGAGTGGCCAAACGGTGTCTACTACGACGGGAAAAAAGACGGTGGCGTGGAAGAGGTGAACCTCTCAACCACCCTGGAACGTCTGCAGCGGCAACAAATCAAGGAGCTGTGCACTAGCTTCGCCCCATTGTTCTCAGCCACCCCAGGACGGACTGAACGGGCATACCACTCCATTGATACAGGTAATGCTCACCCAATCAGAACCCCACCCTACCGAGTGTCTCCTCATGCCCAAGCTGCTATAGAACGGGAGATCCAGAACATGCTACAGATGGGTATAATCCGCCCATCTACCAGTGCATGGGCATCTCCAGTGGTTCTGGTACCCAAACCAGATGGGGAAATACGCTTTTGCGTGGACTACCGTAAGCTAAATGCTGTAACTCGTCCGGACAACTATCCAATGCCACGTACCGATGAGCTATTGGAGAAGTTGGGACGTGCCCAGTTCATCTCTACAATAGACTTAACCAAGGGGTACTGGCAAGTACCACTAGATGAACCTGCCAAGGAGAGGTCAGCATTCGTCACCCATGCGGGGGTGTATGAATTCAATGTCCTTCCTTTCGGCCTTCGAAATGCACCCGCCACCTTCCAGAGGCTGGTAGATGGTCTACTAGCTGGACTGGGAGAATTTGCAGTTGCCTACCTCGATGATGTGGCCATTTTTTCAGACTCCTGGCCCGAACACCTACTACACCTGGAAAAGGTCTTTGAGCGCATCAGGCAGGCAGGACTAACTGTTAAGGCCAAAAAGTGTCAAATAGGCCAAAACCCACGCGCTTGATAGGGGTCTCGATTAGCGGCATCAGGACCAGCGGCACCTTGGAAGTTCTTGCTGGGGCAGCCAACTGGCAATCTGGGCAGGAGTTGCAATAGTCTTCTACCTCCTGGTGTATACCTGGCCAAAAGAAGCGTCCCAGTATCCTGGCTAGGGTCTTCTCGGGACCCAGGTGTCCGGTGGCCGGGACATCGTGGGCCAGCTTCATGACCACCCGTTGGTGACATCGGGGCACTAGGAGTTGAGTCTGGGGCTCCCTGGTGTGCGGGTCTGTCATAGCATTCTTTCTCAAATCTGAACCTTAGAGTCCAGGAATGAGATACAAGCATGAATTTCCCTAAGCTTAATTACCAGCTTAGATCTGATAGGCTGCCACCACCCAAAAATATAGTGTTTTGGGGCACTCTGACCTCCCCAACCTTCCCTGGGGACCCCAAGAACCCAGATCCCTTGGGTTCTTAAAACAAAGAGAAATAAACCATTCCCCCACCTTCCCCCTCTCAGAACTTCCCTCCCTGGGCTATTCTGAGATACTGATCTAACCTCTTAAATCACCATACAGAGGAGCATCTCCCTTCCCTTCCACAAAGAGGCAAACAGATTCAAGGAAAACAGAGAGATTTTATCTCTCCCCCTCCCATCCTGGTTAGTTATCCCAATCCCCTGGGATAAAACAAGGGAAACAGAGAAAAAATAATCAATCAGGTTCTCTAAAAAGAAATCTTTTAATAAAAGAAAGGAAAAAGTAAAGAATTATCTCTGTAACTTCAAGATGTAAATATTACAGGGTCTTATAGCTTACAGACACCAAAAAAGAGACCTTCCCCCCAGTACCAATACAAATCAAAATATTCCCAGCAACTACACATATAAAAGTTAACCAGCCAGATCCACAATTGCAAATAGAGTAAAACAATTAAAAAAGCCTAAACCGCCTGGTTTTTACCTTCTATTTGAAAAGAAACTTAGAGAGCCTGTAGTAATGTCTGGTCTCTCTCAGACCCCCCGGGAGAAGAACAAAGAACTCACACCCAAACTTCCCTCCACCCGAATTTAAAAGTATCTTGTCTTCTGATTGGTCTTCTGGTCAGGTGTCCAGTTTCCTGCTTGTAACTCTTTACAGATATAAGAGACATTTACCGTTAACACTGTTTATGACAGGGTCTCTCTCAATGCGATACAGGCGCTCCTGCTGCAATTCGAAGTGCGGCCATTGAGACGCCTGACCTAGATCGAGGATGGTCCCATCCATCGCGGCCAACTGCTCATATGCCTGGCTGAGAGTGGGGTCGGCCCTTTGGTCCCGGCAGAAGTCTGTGGGGGTCGAGGGATCTCCCACCCCTCCCGGGGAAACATCCTCCCGTTCCCTTATCTTGATGGTGGGGTCGGGTGCTTCCTGCTTGTCCTCCTCAGTTTCCGGGGCCTCTCACTCGTCTTCCTCAGTCTTCGGGGTCTCCCCCTCCAAGGCTGGTACGGGGCCCAGGCCGCCTCCGGCATGTTGGCGTAGGACAGCCAGGAACTCGGGCCAGTCCCAGCCCAGGATCACCGACTATGCCAGCCTTGGGGCGAGACCCACTACCATCTGTTGCGTAACTCCGTCTATCGTCAGTTGGGCCCGGGCGCTGGGGTAAGGCTGTACGTTGCTGTGGATGCACTGCAGGCGGATTTCACCCAGGCGTGCATCGGCCTGGGGACTTAAGTGTTCGCGGATCAATGTCTGCCTGCAGCCTGAGTCGAGGAGGGCCACCGTCGGGTACCCCTCAACAACCACGGGCACAGTAATTTTGGCGGTCTGTGGGCAGCGGGCACGAGCTTCCCCAGAGCAGACCTGGCCAAAGGTGCATTCCCCTCTAGGGCAGTCCTGCTGGAGATGGCCTTTCTCACTGCAGGAAAAACAGGGCCCCAGGTCGGCTCGTCCCAATCGGAGCTGGGTCCCGAGGGTGTCCCTAGGAGGGCTCTGGTACATCTTCCTCGGGGCCAGAGTCGGGGCTCGAGCCGGTCGCCTGGGTGGTGCTGCAGCCCGGGTGAGTGTCGCTTTCTCCTCGGGGTTTGGGCGTCCCGTCCCTGGTGGGGCTGCTCGACCAGCTGGGCCCACTGGTGCTTCCACAGCGAGCAAGTCCTCCATCAAGGTGACGGCGGCGGTCAGTGTTGCAGGCTGATGGCGGAGGACCCAGGCCCTTCCCCGTGACGGGAGGATGTGGGTGAACTGCTCCAGGATCACCTGTTCCGCTAACTCCTCTGACATTCGACGTTCGGAGTGCAACCACCACCGGCAGGCCTCCCGGAGCTCCTGGGCCACCATACGAGGCCGGGCCCCAGTGGGGTAGGTCAGGCTTCTAAACCATTGACGGAAAGTCTCCGGACTCACATCTAGGGCGTCCAGGATAGCAGACTTCACCTGACTATAATCCTGGGCGGCTTCGGCAGACAGGCCTCGATAGACCACCTGAGCCGTCCCTGTCAGGTACGGGGCCAGTATAGAGGCCCATTGGTCAGGGGCCCACCCTGCGACGACCGCCACCTGCTCGAAGGTGACGATAAAGGCCTCGGGGTCGTCGCCGGGGCCCATCTTTGTCAGTTGGATCGGGGAGTTGGGGCGCGGGCCCTCATCAGTACCTCCCGGCTGGGCCTCCCCCCGTGGGGCCTGCGCCACCACAAGCTGCCAGATGCATTGCTGCTGGAACTCCTGATGCTGCTTGACCAGGTCTTGAATCAGCGGGTGTTGTTGAGTCTCCAGCTGCTCGATGAGCTGTTGTTGCTGCTGAAGCTGGGCGGTCTGCTGCTCTTGTTGCTGCCATGACTGAGTCGCCTGCTGCCGCTCTTGATTCTCTGTCAGGAGGGCGAAGAGCTGCGACAGATCCATCTCTTGGGAGGGAGGTCTCTCCCCTCCAGCCCCTCTCTCACCGGAGTCAAGAGATTACACCCACATCCTGGGCGGAACTCCTCAGAGAAGGCACCATGTGTCAGGGTCCGGTGCTGGGGCTCGTCCCTTTCAGGCGCGGCGGGGAGCCAGGGCGCCTCGCTACACAGCAGCAATCTGTCCAGGGCTCAGATCCTTTAACGGGGCTGAGCAAACAAACAGTCTCTAAGCAAGTCAGAGTCCCGGCCCTTCAACAGTGGCTGGGCAGACACAGAGTCCATAAGCCCGGCCCTGGAGCAGGGCTGGGCAGCAAACAGTTCAGGCTCAGGCCTTGCAGCAGGCCTGAGCAAATACCAAGTCTATAAGCCGGGCCCTGGAGCAGGGCGGGGCAACAAACAGTTCAAGCTCAGGCCTTTCAGCAGGGCTGAGCAAATACAGCGAGTTAAACAGTACAGAAGGCCTCCTCAGGCCAGGAGGGGCAGGAGTCTGCCTCCCTCAGAAGGGTGGCAGGGGGGACGCAGGCCCTCCCACACCACTGTGTCCTGGCCCAGGGCCCTGGCAGCGGCAAAGATTCACTGCAGTCAGTGGGGATCCTGGCCGCAACACACTGACATTGGTTCAGGGTCCCCTGGAGCCAGACTGCGGTCAGCTACCCCCGGGCCACTTCCAATCTGCCCCTCTCTAGGTACCTGTCTCTCGCCAGCTTCATCCGGTGGGTCCCAGACCATGGGCTCCTCAGGATACCGGCCATAGGGGAGCTCAGGTGACTCCTCTGGATACCGGGCATAGGGAAACTCAGGTAGCTCCTCTGGATACCGAGTACGGAAAAGCTCAGGCCAGCACTCTTCTGGATACCGAGCACGGGGCAGGCTGGGCCCGGTGGGAGCTCAAGCACCAGCATCTGTCCCCTCTGGCAGCCTGCGCCTAACTGAGTGCTGGAGCTGGGCCTTTATACTTCCTGTCCCGCCCCTTAACTTCTGGGGGGCGGAGACTGGCAGCGGTGGCTCCGCCCACCTCAGCGTCTGTTCTGACTCATCCATTTCACGTGCGGTGGGGAGCCAGGGTGCCTCGCTACACTATGGATTGCTCATGATCCAGTCTGCCAGAATAACCCTTCAGGTAGTGAGCATTTGAAGTATGAGTTAATCCAGGGGTGGCCAGCCTGAGAAGGAGCCAGAATGTACCAATGTACATTGCTGAAGAGCCACAGTAATATGACAGTAGCCCCTCATCAGCTCCCCTACCCTGCTCCCAGCGCCTCCCACCCACTGGCAGCCCGCCGATCAGCATCTCCCCATCCTTCCCTGCACCTCCCAATCAGCTGTTTCATGGCATGCAGGAGGCTCGGGGGAGGAGCAAGGGCACTGCAGGCTGAGGGGAGGGGGTGGGAAGGGGTTGAGTGGGGGCAGGGCCTGTGGCAGAGCCAGGGGTTGAGCAGTGAGCACCCCCCAGCACACTGGAAAGTTAGCACCTGTAGCTCCAGCCCCAGAGTCGGTGCTAGTACAAGGAGCCGCGTATTAACTTCTGAAGAGATGCATGCAGCTCCAGAGCCACAAGTTGGCCACCCCGAGTTAATCTGATGACACAAAGGTCGCGATTTTCTTTTTCTGCTCCCCGGCTTGATGAGCGTAACTCTTAGAATGCAGTGCAAATACTTGCAATTACCAATCTAAAGATTGCTTTCAGTGAATATTCTGCAACATTTGCTTGTTGGGCAAATATTCTTTCCAGTAAAGTTATTTTCTAGAATATTTGTGGAACGTGAACATAAATGCAAGGCAAACACAGTAAAAGTGAATTTGTTTAAAAAATGTAAATAATGTTTTGCAGTATTTTTGCAATCCTAATAATGGGCACAATTCATCTTAATACTCTGGTTTGGTAGTTCTTTGTTAATATGCCTCAATTAGCTGGTCAAAGTGTCTGTCTTTGCTTAGGGTCCTGTTTTTCTTTTTCACATTGTCTCAAATGAAACCTTGCTTTGCTAGAATAAGTTCCCTGGACAATTCCTAGTATCAGCCACCAGAGGGCACTATACAAACATTCTTCTGCTCATCTCCGTTAGAGCTGAAGATGTTACCTTGGGTTTGTACTGTTGGTTTAAGTGACAATGTGTAAGAGATGGACTTAACTGTACAGTTATTTTTAGTATCGCTTCCTTGGAAAAAGCTTGTTACTGGTGCTGTAAACTCAAACAGTAAGCAAGTCCCCTGTCTGTTAAATTACAAAATACATCAGGGATCAGGGAACACGTCAAACCTTTGGCACGTGGCTCGCCAGGGAAAGCCACTGGTGGGCTGGGCCAGTTTGTTTACCTGCCACGTTCTCAGGTTCGGCCAATCATAGCTCCCACTGGCCGCGGTTCACCGCTCCGGGCTGGGGCTGCAAGAAGCAGCGCAGGGCCAAGGGATGTGCTGGCCACCGCTTCTCACAGCCCCCATTGGTCTGGAGCGGCGAACCGCGGCCAGTGGGAGCCACAATCACCTGAACCTGCGGACACGGCAGGTAAACATATCAGCCCGGCCTGCCAGGGGGCTTACCCTAGCGGGCCGCGTGTCAAAGGTTGCCGATCCTTGAAATACATGATGATTTAAGTGTTTTCTTTTCTGTGTTCCTTCACCTGAGAGTTTACTTTCTATACGGATTTTTGAAGCTAAATTTTGACACTTTCTGCTTGTTCAAACCACAACCCAAGAAGCTTGAAACTTTCTCAACAGCTGTAGTTAATGACCTCCACAACAAGGCTGGAGTGAGGGGGAATACCTTTTACTGAACAAAATGCTGCTGGTGAATTAGACAAGCTTTTGAGCTACACAGAGCTCTTCTTCAGCTGCTTGATCCCAGTGCAGAAAAGCAAGATGGGCATCACTAGCATTCATGGGAGGAAGGGTGAAAACCATGGTAGATGCCATAATAGTCAAGTGATGAGGGGGGAACAATGAGGTGGAGGAGAGAGCTGTGTTGACAAGCAAGGCTGCACAGATGAGCCCTCCCGGGTGGCATATGACTCTCCATCCTTTCATGTCTAATGCAACCTGATCCCTCCAGTGCCAGGTACTGGAACAGAGTGGAGCCTTGTGATAATTCCCTGACATGGCCATCACAGGGAGGAGGAGGAGCAGGGAAGTTAATATAGCTCCCTTGTGTGTGTTCAAGGCCTTCTCTTGTGGGTTGTTGCTCAACCTTGGGAGCTACTTTGGCACAGTGACTGGGCATCTCTGCTGTTTCACTTCTGAAATAGACAGCACTGAAAACTCTCCCCTGGATCACAGCTTGAAGACCTGGACAGCCTCATTGACGTGTTTGGCTCTCAGTAGCTGACATTCATTTCACACTAAAGCTAGTTGAAAATTTTCTGAAAGAACAATTTTCCCATGGCAAAAATTCCAATTCAACATAATTAAAGTATTTTGCAGGAACATATCTATTCTGCCTAAACTTCAGATGGAAATCAGACAGGCTGGTTGCCTGGTGGGCTCCCCAGCTTCCTGGGTGGCCAGCTCCCTGGGGGTGCCCACCTGGCAGTCTCTTGGGCTCCCCAGCTGCCAGGCTTCCCGCTCCCAAGCAAGCAAGGTGGCGAGGGAACCAGCTTGTTGGCCCAGAAATTTTTGAAAAATTCCATTTTGATTTGTCTAAAATGGAATTTTTTAAGATGTCTATTCCACAGAAAGCTTCACATTTCTGACTCTCTTTTGTTCTGATTCGGAATTTTTTAAATGCAAATTTTTCTTCAGGATGGAAATTTCAGTTCCTGCACAACTCTATTTCACACCCACAAAGCCAGAGGCTTCTATGCAGGTGATAAGCATGGGGCCTCGAGAGCAAAATCCACCCTCAAGTCCAGAGGCAGGCTATGGAACTGAAGCACAGCATCGAGCAGCTACTACTGCAGCCTGTGGGCTAGAATAGTGTTCCCATGGCTTGTAGGAGGTGTAGGACCACTGGAGCCATCTAATTATAGATTCCCTAGTTAATGAGCTTAAGTCCTCTGCTACCTTCTATAGCACACAGGGGTACAGATTTGTCTCAATGCTGCCCTTGCTCCACAACGCCACTGTGGAACATAAGTGGTATGAAGGTCTTTACACAAGTCCTGGACACAAGGTGATAGGTCCACAAAAGGGACTGAGGCTCAGTGTTGCAATACCTAGCTTTAGACATTCTGCAGCCTAATGGAATCCACAGCCCCAAGTTAGGCATCCTGGCTGCCTGTCGAATGCATGGAGAGAATCAGATGCCTGAGAATGGGAACCCCAGAAGCCAGCAAACTGAACATGGAGTCACCCAAACTAGACAAAAGGAAATGCTAAGGAAAGAGGTGTGGCCTAATCTGGGCCAGAAGGAGGTACCTATCTCTGCTTGGGATCCACAGTCATGAGCCCTCTCATGGAGCTAAACACCTAATCCTTTTCTCAAAAAAAGGAGAAAGAAAAAAAAAGGGTTTATAGTCATTGGACCAGGGATGTGAATTCGGGTTTCCTTCATCACAGGTAAGTACCCTAACCACTGAGATATAGTCATTCTAATATGCTTTCTTGCCCTATAAAAAGTGGAACAGCTTCAACAGGAAAGATTGAGAGAGACATCCAAGAATATTTCATAGTCCAATGGTTAGGGCATTCTCAGGAAGTGTGGATTCAAATCCCTGCTCCAGCTCAGGCAGTGGGAGGATTTAAACCTGGGTCTCCCACATCTTTGGTGAGTGCTATAACCCTTCCTAGTGAAAGGTGATCTGTCAGGCTGGAGGGAGGTTACTATTGGAGTTCCTCAGGGATCGGTCTTGGAACCTTTTGTATTTAACATTTTTATTAATGACCTTGGCACAAAAATTTTTCAGATGACAAAAGTTGGGAGGTATTACCAATAGGGCGAAGGACTGGAATATCATACAAGAAGATCTGGAGGACTTTGAAAACTGGAGTAATAGAAATGAGATGAAACTTAATAGTACAAAGTACAAGGGCATGCATTTAGGGACTAACCACAAGAATTTTTGCTATAAGCTAGGGACAAAGCAGTTGGAAGTGACATAAAAGGCAAAAGATTTGGATGTATTGGTTGGTCACAAGATAACTATGAGCCGCTAATGTGATGCAAACGTGAAAAAGGCTAATGCAGTCCTAGGCTGTATCAGGTGAGGTATCTCCAGTAGAGACAGGAAAGTATTAGTACCATTATACAATGCACTTGTGAAACCTCTTGTGGAATACGGTGTGAAATCCTGGTCTCCCATGCATGGGCAGGAGGTATTGTAGGCAACGGGAGGCTTTGCCTCCCCAAACAGCCCACCATGGCCCCGTGCCCAGGCCAGCATGCCTGTTGCCTTCTGCAGTGACTGGGGGCCGCTGGGGCAGCTGGTTCTGGGCCATGCTACCTGCCCGGTGCTGGCCACCCAAGCACCAGGATTGGGCACCGCCTTGGAGATGGGGTCGTGGCGACCGTGCCATTCCGGGGCCACAGTGGGGGTGCTTTGGTCTTCTGCGGGGGAGGGGGAGGTGGAAAGGGTGGGGCCTCGGGCACAAGGGGAGGGACCGGGGGTTAGCCTCCCTGGGTGGTCAGGTCACCGGCTGCCCATGCTCCCTTGTTTGATTAATTCAAACTGGAACAGGTGCAGAGAAGGATTGCTAGGATGATCAGAGGAATGGAAAACCTACCTTATGAGAGGAGACTCCAAGAGCTTGGCTTGTTTAGCCTAACTAAAAGAAGTCTGAGGGAAGATATGATTGCTTTCTATACATATATCGGAGAGAGAAATAATTAAATAACTCTTCCCCCTCCCTGGTAAATGCCAATGTTGATACAAGAACAAATGGATATAAACTGGCCATCAACAAGTTTAGGCTTGAAATTAAACAAAGGTTTCAAGCCATCAGAGGAGTGGAACAGCCAGGGCCGATGCAAGGATGTTTCGCGCCCTAGGTGAAACTTCCACCTTGCGCCCTCCCCCATCCCCAAACCCTTTCCCTGAGCCCCCCCCCCACGGCAGCTCCCCACCCTCCGCCCTGAGGCAGCCCCCCCGCCCCAGCTCACTCCTGCTCTGCCTCCACCCTGAGCACGCCGTCGCTGTTTCACTTCTCCTGCCTCCCAGGCTTGCGAAACCTAAGCTGACTGGCGCCACAAGCCTGGGAGGCAGGAGAAGTGAAGCAACTCACCCTTACTCCACTTCCTCGCCGAGCACACCATCGCTGCTTCACTTCTCCCGCCTCCCAGGCTTGCGGCGCCAATCAGCTTAGGCACCGCAAGCCTGGGAGGCGTGAAGCAGCCACGGTGTGCTTGGGGAGGAGGTGGGGCAGGAGTGAGCTGAGGCGGGGAGTTCCCCTGTATGCCACCCCCCCCGCCCTTACTTGCTGCAGACGGCCCTCCCTGCACTCCCCTGCCCAGCTCCCTCTGCCTAAATGCCGGTGGCGACAGGGGCAGCCGAAGATCCGGCTGCCGCGGTCTCTGCCAAAGAAAATGCCGCCCCCCAAATCCTAGCACCTAGGCAACCGCCTAGGTCACCTAAATGGCTGCACCGGCCCTGGGAACAGCCTTTCAAGGGGCATACTAGGGACAAAAAATCTAACTGGCTTCAAGACTGAGGTTGATAGGTTAAGGGGGAATGGTGTTATGGGACTACTTACAGTGGCATGTAATCAATCTGCAACTGCAAGTAGCAAATATCTCCAACAGCTGCTGATGGGACACTAGAAGGGAAGGACTCTGAGTTACTACAAAGAATACTTTTCCTAGTAGTCTGGTTGCTGGGACTTGTTTGCCATATTTGGGGTCATATTGGTAAATCAGATCAGCAAAAATCCTGGTGGATTTTTTTTTTTTTTGGTTTTGCCTTCCTCTGCAGCATGGGGCATGGGTCACTTGTAGATTTAAACTACTGTAAATGGTGGATTCTCTGTAACTTGGAGACTCTAAATTGTGCTTTGAAGACTTTAGTAGCTCAGCCAGAAGTTAGGGGTCTATTACAAGAGTGAGTGGGTGAGTTTGAGACTACATGTGGGTAGTGTTAGTGCCACAGAGACATCATAGATGGTGTTATTTTGAGCATTAATTGTTACTACTGCAGACAAGTGCAGAATACTTTTTCTAGTAGTCTGGTTCTCATTCTTTTGTGAAGTGTATTCATGTATTGCATAGTTTAATGATGGTAAATGCTCTATAGGATAAAGATAGACTCAAAGCTATCAAATGAAATAATAGCAAAAACTTGTGCTACATTAATAGTCATGCTTTATACAAAGGAGGGTGTGTACACCTTGACTCTTCTGTTGCTAACCAAGTTGCTGCCCTTGTACGAGCATTAGATTGCATTTAATTCATTTTAAAATAAAAATTTATGTATCCTACTGGAATGCTTAGTGTTGTGCAAATCTGAGCTCTGGAGCTGAGGGACTTGATCTTATTTAAGTCAATAGGAACTTGCTACTGCCTTCAATGTGAAGGTGGTTGTGGGTGCCATAATGTGGGCACTGTTCACTGGGGGCAGCAGGGTGCTTGCACTACCATACCATAACCCCAGTGAGGGGACAGGTGCATGGGCACCACAGTGGCCGCTAAAAGTGTAGGCACTTGTCACCTGGGGCAGCATTGAGGCCAGCTCCCCAGGTATAAGAGTGGTAGCAGGGGGTGCTGGAAAATTCTTTAGGGTGCTGAGAGCCTTTGAACCAAACTGTAAACCCTGTTTATGACAGACACCACTTCAGTACAGGGGGTGCAGCAGCGTATGATGGGAGCAAAGGCGAAAGACCTACTTGCTGGAGAAATGGAGGGGGGTAGGCACAGGACGGGTACGGGGGTGCGATGCCTCCAGGGATGGGCAAATGCAGACGCCACACCCCCCACTGCAATGAAACCCAATTGCGCTACAAACACGCAGGCTGCAGCCAAGTATGTACCGGGCAGAGCGCATCTCCCCTCTCCCAGGAGCGAGAGAGTCGAGCCTGCGCAGTCAGACGCCCCCTCTCCGCCCCCTTGCGTGGGGAGCACGCGCGCTCACCGCTGCGTCCCTCACTGACGCCGGCTCGTGCACTGCAGGGGGTGGGTGGCACGAGAGCGGCCGGCGCAGGCGCGCACAGAGAGGTTCGGAGCCGGGGAGGCGGTTGCTCCGCTGTGCCTCGCGGGCCCCCGCCCCGCCCCTGTCTCAGGCGATGCTGGCGGCTGGGGCGATGCTGAGGAAGAGGCTGAGAAGGGAGGCGGGGCCCCCCCGCCTCTCGCCCACCGGCTCCGGTTCGGAGCCCCGCCGGCTCGTCCCCTGCCCCTGAGGAGGCCCCGGGTCGAGCCGGAGGCAGCGAGCCAGCGGCCCCCTCCACGCCCCATCTCCGTCCTCAATGTCTCCCCCGCCGCGGGGAGGCTGCCGCCGCCTTGGTGTCCAGCCGCCCCGGCCCCCTCTCCGTAGCCGCCCCCTCGCCGCGGTTCCCTTCGGCCCGCAGCAGCAGCCGCCTGCGCGCGGAAGGAGCCCGGCCTCCCGCCTGTCACCGCCACCCGGCCGCCGCCAGCCCCCGGCGGCCGAGGAGCAGCGGAGAAGGCGGAGAGACCCCCGGGGAAGATGAAGGGGGAAGCAGGAGACAACTCCATGATCAACCTGTCGGTGCAGCAAGTGCTGAGTCTGTGGGCGCACGGCACCGTGCTGCGGAGCCTCACCGGTAACGAGCCCCCCATACCCGGCCTGGGGGCGGGGGGATGCCGGGTGCCTGTGCACACTGCTCTACCCTGAACCAGACCCGTGGGGCGGGGGGGATTCAGGGCAAAGGGCGTGACTCCGAAATGGGATAAGAACGGGGATTCTGTTCAAGGCGGAGCCCCCGTAAGTGTCGGTGGGGGTCCCACATCACTAGCTGAGCAAGGCAGGGGGCTCCCATCTTTGCCTCCACTTGTGGTAAGTGAGGGCTGACAGTGACGTGTTTCTTTCCTCTTTGGGGGGCTGGTGACAAAAAGGGATGATGATGGAGGTTGGCAACCCCACACTGAGCCAGAAAAGGTTGATGAGTTGTGGTGGGCCCATTAAGCCCCTCCACGCTACACCTGGGCTTGATGCCAGGGGATGAAGGGGCAGTTGAGAAGGGAAGAGAACAGCTTAATAGCTGGCAGACTAGGGAGAAGATACCTCTTATCTCTGCTCCTCAAGGAAAGGGCCTGTGCAGAGACTGCTGACTGCCAGAGTCATCTGGAGGGAAGTGAGCCTGGCCCAGTACTATGTAGTTTTTTGCTGGGACTCTTTCTTTGCTTTACTACAAGGAAGACTACTGGGCTGTCTATGCTAATAAAACTGTTGCAAGGAATTCATGTGTGTGTGTCGGGGAGGGAGCTCCCTCAATAAAGTCTGGACTTCTGCATCCTACTAGACTCTGCCTGCTAGTTTTTCTTTGAGCTGAAGAGCACATTGTCAGATGGATTGCATGGGATGTAGGGCATGTCAGTTGATTGTTGGTTGTGTTGATAGGCAGAAGTTTTGTAGTAGTGGAGCTCTTATTGGGCAAGTTCTTCCTATACAGGTATGATTGGGGGTGCTGAACTAAAAGGGGTCCGGATTTCTGCTGTACAACGTATTATCTGGCATTGAGAGATTAATACACCTCTACTCCAATATAACGCTACCTGATATAACATGATTTTGGATATAACGTGATAAAGTAGGCTGGGCAGGGCTGCGCTCTGGCAGATCAAAGCAAGTTCAATATAACGTGGTAAGATATTTTGGCTCCTGAGGACAGCATTGTATCGGGGTAGAGGTGTATTAGTAATCTGGTTTTGAAATAAATTGTCTGCTCTTCTCCCCTGTCACCCTGTGTTTTCCGTTGATGTAGTTGTTCCTTGAGTTGCTAGATATGTGCTTTTCTTTTAAATGTTAAGGTTTTATCATCACAATAAGCATTCAAGTCTTGAAAAATCCATTTGTTTTTGGCAATACAACATAATCTATCATAGGAAAATAAGGAAGTTGAATAAAGCGAGGAAGTAGAAATAAGTCATAATAGAAGGAAGAGACATTTAACATTTCTAAATGCAGCAAATTGAGAAGTTGACAAAACACAGTATATAATATATTTCTCTTATCTCTCGAAATCATAGGGGGCATGACTTTGGAGGAAAGGGTAACAGGACTTTCAACTTGACTAGTAGGTTTTTTTTACTTGGAGTACTGGGCATAAAGTAAATTTTTCAAACCTGGGAAGCCTGAATACATGTTGTGTTAATAGTAATACAAATACACTGAATATATGCAAACATAACTATTGGAAAGTTAACTATATTTTATTAAAATTTAAATCCTAGATTCCTAGCTGCCTTTAAGGGAAAAGGATGCCAGAGTGTGATAGAAACTTCTATGGCAGATTTCCTCTTAAAGTTTCATCATTAGTGCTAAGGAGTTTTTCTTACATGGGCATCATACAACAAAATAGATTCGTGTATTAATCATTCAGCGTACAAAGGTTGTAGAGGGGTTGCTGTTTATCGTGGTGTGTTTTCCCTCCAATTCTCCTTGAAACTGTGCTTTCTCTCAGTTTGTTGCTGTGGGGCCCAGTGTCCACTTGATGCCCAAAGTGCATCAAGTCTGGAGGAGATTTGGAAGAAAGCTAAATAGTTATACAGCACGATCACAGCATGTATGTTTCTAACCTTTGAAGTCTGGATGCTGAAAACCTCGGAGTGTATTATCAAATGTAAGTGATGCAGGAGAAAGTTGATAGTCTTCCAGAAGTTTGTGTTCTGTTTTACTGTATCCACTCCATTCGCTTAGTCTCCGCGAATCTGAGCTGATTTCTGAGTAGTGAGTAACGAGGGTGATCATTTATGCTTGTATGGAATTTAGTGAAGGGCTGTGTAATTTATTTTTAGAACTAGAGCTCTCTTCACTTTAATGAATAGTAAAAAATTAAAACTTGTATATTCTAAAAATTGGTGTCAGTAATGGGTCTGATAGTGTCTAAAGGTGTGTGGAATATACTTTATCCTTAATTACAACTGCAATTAAAACACGTTCTGCTTTATCTGTTGCCGACACCTATTGCTGACAATGAGTGACGTTCATAGCATAATATTGCATAGTTTTGAGGAGTTGTGTGTTCGCTCTTTATAAAAACCATGACTTACGTGAATATGTATTTATAAGCTTAAACAATATTTTCATTTTATTTTAAATAGTACTCAACAGCTAATGTTAGTGAGACTTATAACTGATTTTTTTGTAAAATAAAAGAAATAAACTTCATATATAAAAAAAACAAACCTTCCCTCAAAATATTTGACAGAAGTAGAATAAATTGCTTTACAGAGAGTTGGGTACAGTGACACTCCATACAGAGAGAAAGATGGATGAACAAATGAGTGGTCATCTTACTGACTATTACTTCATTTGTTCTCCTGCTACATTTATGGGAATTTTTTTAACTCAACTGAGTGTAAAGCATTTCATTCTACCTTTGACATGTACATGTGTAAGAAGAGATTTCTTGGCTGGAGTAGGGAAGAAATTTTTAAAGATATCTACAAAGAAATGTAGCCCCAGGAATGCATTCAAGAAGATCCTTAAGTGTTGACTTCAGGAATCAAACTGTTTTTCGTCATCAAGAGGCCTATCATAGTTAGATGAACAAATTGACCTTGTAATATATAAAACTGTAAAGTTTATATAGCAAAGTGAAGGTTTGCTGAACAGTTAGATTGAATTTTTAGGCTATATTAAAATGTATTATGTTTAAAGATTACCTCTTTACTCAAGGAAACTCTGCAGCATTTGTTTCCACTACCTCCGCATGTAACCATTATGTACCTTTTCTGCATGTTTTCCTGTTGTTGCATATTCCAAGGATCTAAGCTTCATGCACCTGAGTTAGTTTTGTTTTTCCCATCTCTGTTACTTGTTATCGCTGAAAATCAGGCCTAAAGTTTATTAGCATTGTGCAGAAAATAGAAAACCACCTTCACTTCAAAACCAGTTGGGCACTTTGAAGAGCCCTGCTAAGTGAGCAAAAATGTTGTCTTGCAGAGCATGGATATATTTATTGCTGCATGTCATGACCACATCTCTTTCTGCCTAACAGACTCCTGTTTGCTAGCATCCGTCAATGTGTGTGGGTTTTCTGTTTGATTGTGTTTTTGTTTTTTTTTTAATCTAATATGGCTTATGTTCCAGACTCCTCTTTTGCAGACATTATATTGTCGTCTTGTGAGGAATTTTTATCTGCCTTACTACAACATTGTGGAGTAACAGCGTTATTCTTCTGGCAATAACCTATTATACAATTACATAAAAAAGAAAAAGCCACTACATTAAAATTGCAAAGTGAAGCACTTCTACGAAATGCCAGGATTCAGTTTGCCTGTACAACCAATATTCGGCCCTCATGAGCATATGTATTATGATAGTCTGTAATTACATGATTAAATACTAGTTTTTCTGCAGAAGCCTTGCCTCATTCAATGAGTGAGTAGTCTTTAATATTTCTTCTATACTCATCTAATGTATGGCCTCAGGTTTATTTACCGCACCGTATCCAAACCCTGGACTGAATACAAAATTATGAATTTTATCCTGGGTATTTTCTAATTAGCTGCTGTAGTATCTGAGTGCTTCACAAACATTAATGAATTTCTCTACACAAGACAGCTGTGAGACTAGTTGGTGTTAAATCAATTTTACTGAGGGCCTAGAAAGATGAAGGCCAAAATTGTCAAGTCTCCACAAATTTTGGGTGCCCAGTTTGAGACACCTAGAACATGGGTTTGTTTTTTTCCAGAAAACTTAGCATGTTATAGCCATTTTTACGGCATATTATTTGTTCAAAGCCCCGTTCAAGTTGACCTCAGTTAAAGTTGTGAGTGCTCACACTTCTGCAAATCTGGTCCCAGGTGTCTCATGGGCACTCAGAAAAAGAAACACAGCTAGAGGCCAACTGAGGACATTTGGTTTAAGTGACTTCACTAATATTGCCACTCTCTGTGGCAGTGGCAAAGAGAGAATCTAATTCTCTAGGGTGGCTTTCAGCTTCCTTAAGCATGAGACTTTGCTTTCCTCTTCCTGCAACCCCCTGCTTTATTTATTACACACCATCTGACTTCTGCAACAAATGAGGTGGGGATTCTACACATGACAGCCTCATTCATTACCCAACCCTAAGCTATTTCCGGAGCCCCATCTATGCTGTGCACTGAATGAGACAGTGGTCTTGTGGAAAAAATTGTATGTGATTGTATAATAAAAGACTGTCACAATTCATAAGAACAAGGGGAATTCATTAGCAACCTCCTGGTATTTCCTAACTTTTGGGTGTTGGACTTTGTAATCTTCGCATTTTTTCAATGTAGTTCTTTTTTATGTAACATTTTAATTTTAAAGAGTTTTTTTAAATCACATGGAGCTGTATTGAACCCAACTTGAGTCATCAGTAGGATCTTTTGGATCTTTTCATCCCCAGCACACACCACTTGAGCTAACGAACGGGTAGCAGTAGTAGGCTGAATAGGTGGATCAAGCACTAGAGAGGGATGAGATTCATTTTGCCAGTGGGTTTCACAAATATTTGCTGACAACAGAAGAATATTGAGTTTTGGGACTCCTGGTTTCAATTCTACGTCTCGGAGAGAAGTGTTCTTTCTAGTGATTATAGACCTTTCCCTGTTTTTTCTCCCACCTCCACCCGGCAGCCTGTCTATTTAAACAAAAAACAAAAAAAAACTTGACTGGATTTCACTTGGCAGCATCTTTGTTTCTTCTTAATATTCCATTACTATACTTGATCTTGAACGAATATGACCAATCAATCAACTACAGGCAAACCAGCCAAATCAAAATTTCTGAACTTAGATACCTAACCCATAGGCAGCTAAATAAGTTTTCCACTCCCTCACATCCCTCCCTATGTACTGAACTTGCTGTGAGCACTCGGCACCTGTGGAAAATCAGACCAATTACTTAGATGTGTAACTTTAGATGCTCAAAGTTTTGCCCGGAGTCTGTTTTCAAAGCCTTTCAAAACTGCATATTCTTCAAGCTCGTTTTAAATCTTGTTAATTTTGAGTCCAAGCAGGATGCCTTCTATGTTAGTGAGGGACAGCTCGGCCTGGCCAAGGCCCTATGACAGATATCAACTGCCCAGAATGCCCGCTGCAAAACAGACTGAGGTGAAGTAACAGGTACCTCTCATGGGATTTGAGTACTTCTTTGGTCACCCCAATCTATGCTCCTTAATTGTCTGCAGTACAAGAAAAGTCAGAATTGAGTAAGAGTGTCCCCGGGGCCAAGAACCGCAGAAGGCTTTGACCTTTTGGGGATAAAAAGTCATACAGTCTGCTTTCTTATAGTTGTGTGTGGCTAACTGTTAAGGCCTTATTGTTCAGTTATGACTTTCTAACACGGGACAGGGTGACTTCCTTTGTCACAGAGCTCCAGCATGACAGCAGAGAGGAAACTTTAAAGACATTGTCATAAACAGATAAGAAAAGTTAATAGCACAGAAGTACTTTATATCTCTTTGCCTGGAAAGGGTTAACAAGAACAGTGAGCCTGGCTGTCACCTGACCAGAGGACCAATCAGAGGACAGGATACTTTCAAATCTTGAGGGAGGGACGTTTTTGTGCTGTGCTGTTAGTTTTGGTTGTTGTTCACTCTGGGGGCTCAGAGGGATCAGACGTGCAACCAGGTTTCTCTCCAATACAGGCTCTTATAAGTTCAGGCTAGTGAGTACTAGGTAGATAAAGCGAGTTAGGCTTATGGTTGTTTTCTTATTTTGCAAATGTGTATTTGGTTGGAAGGAGTTCAAATGTGCATTTGTCTGAAAGGAGTTCAAATTGGTATTTTGCTGAAAAGATTTTAATTTGTACTTGTATACTTAGGCTGGGAGGGTGTTCCCAGTGTCTACAGCTGAAAGACCCTGTACCTATTCCATTTTAAATTTACAAAGATAATTTTTGCTGTTTTTTCTTTCTTTAATTAAAAGCTTTTCTTGTTTAAGAACCTAATTTTTTTTTATTCTGGTGAGACCCCAGGGGACTGGGTCTGGATTCACCAGGGAATTGGTGGGGAGAAAGGAGGGAAGAGGGAGAGAGAGGCTGATTTCTCTCTGTGCCAGGATTACTGGTTCTCTCAGGAAGAATCTGGGAGGGGAAGAGAGAAGGAGGGGGGAAGGTGCATTTTCCTCTCTGTTTCAAGATTCAAGGGGTTTGAATCACAGTGGTCTTCCAGGGTAACCCAGGGAGGGGAAGTCTGGGAGAGGCAACGGTGAAGGAAAGGGTTTACTTTCCTTGTGTTAAGATCCAGAGGGTCTTGGTCTTGGGGGTTCCCGGGCCAGGTTTTGGGGGGACCAGAGTGTACCAGGCACTGGAATTCCTGGTTGGTGGCAGCGCTACAGGTTCTAAGCTGGTAATTAAGCTTAGAGGAATTTATGCTGGTACCCCATCTTTTTGGACGCTAAGGTTCAGAGTGGGGATTATACCATGACAGACATAGTTAAGGTAGTCAAATTACTGGCCAAGACAACCCTACAGGCAGCAATGGATGCCTCAGACACTGTGGCCAGGTCTATGGCCACTATGGTTACAATGTACCGAGTCTCTTGGCTTCAGGCATCTTTAGAGAAGCCCAGGCCACGATTGAGGATTTGCCCTTTGAGGGCTTAGGCCTGTTCAATGAGTGCAGAGCACTGTCTGTCCGCTCATTCAAGGACTCAGTTCAACCTCTGCTCTTTGTGGATTTACACCCCACCATCATACTGCAAGCCATATTGCCCTCTGCCCTATTCAAGACAGAAGACACTATCTTACCTTCCTAGGCATCCTGAATATCATACCAAGAAGTGAACATGCCAGGAAGATACAGCAGAGGATGCCAGCCTTCTTCAGCAATGCACCCCTCCCACAACATGTCAGCAATTTGATGGTACCATTGGCAACCACTTTGGAAGCAGTCTAGAGAGCATTGCCTCTGGAAGTTTCCTCACCTTGTTCCACTGCATGTCATCTACCATGACATTTCACGTATGGACTGGAGATCATTGCCCATTGTACCCCATTCCATTTTTTACTTACTACCCACGCTCTTTCTCCAACCGTTTTCAAGAACCCTTCCCATGAGAGCTTGTTGCATAGAGAAGTAGCCTTGTTACTTCATCTAGAAGCCATAACAGAGGTTCCTCCGGAATTGAAGGGAAAAGTCATCTACTCAAGGTGTTTCATCATTCTCAAGAAGAGAAGTTTTTTGTCCTGTCCTAGATCTGAGGAGACTCAGCAAATGCATATGCCATGTCAGGATGGTAGCACTTGTACCCATCTTTCTGTCTTTTCAACCTCAAGACTAGTTTGTGGCTCTTGACTTGCAGGATGTATATTTCCATATAGCTATCTATCTAGTCCACAGAAAATATCTAAGATTCACAGTGGGGCCCTACCATTACTAATATAGAGAGCTGCCCTTTGGATTCTTCACAACACAGAGTATTTACTAAATGGCTATCTATGGTGGCAGCGCATCTAAGGAGGCACGGCATCCAAGGCTACCCATACTTGGATGATTGGCTGATCTGAGGCAGATCCCAAAAGGAGACGTGAACAGTGTTAGTATATGTCCTTTCTCTGTTCTCTGAACTAGGTCTCCTGGTGAACTACAAAAGATGATAGGGTTCATTGGAGCTGATTGATTCCTGATCATCAAGAGCCTGCCTCCCAGCAGACAGGTTCCTGTCTCTCTGGTTGAGAAGTGACCCAAGATAAAAACCTATGGTGACATTTCAGATGAGTCTTGGACTCATAGTTCATGGTAAAAATTCCGCTTGTAGTACTGACCACTGCCCCAGATCAGTGCTCAGCCCATCAGTGCTACTGTTAGGGTTCAGAATAAGCTCTTACCTGGCACTCCAGCTAACGCAGCTTCACCTTTAGAGGGAGAAGAATGTACTCTTTCTCTTCCTCTGGCTCAGACAGCAGCAGGGAGATGTCATCAACATATTCCCCAAAGTCCTAGGCCATTTAATCCCTGTCTTTTAGAGAAGGGAGACTAGAGCACATACCTTAGGCCTCGAAGCTTAAAAGGGACATGACCCCACGGTACCCATCCCCTAGCCTCCTAAGGCAGTGGCTCTCAAACTTTTTTACTGGTGACCCCTTTTGCATAGCAAGCCTATGAGTGTGACACCCCCCCTTATCAATTAAAAACACTTTTATATATATTTAACAGCACTATAAATACTGGAGACAAAGCAGGATTTGGGATGGAGGTTGACAGCTTGCGATCCCCCCCCTCATGTAATAACCTTGCAACCCCCTGAGGGGTCCCAACCCCCAGTTTGAGAACCCCTGTCCTAGGGCATACCTATATCAGCACCATTGGCCCTACTGGGTGCCATGGGTCATGCAGCCATCCAGGAAGTCAGCATCTACAGTTTCAGCAAGAATGAGGTGTGTCTGTCCATTAAAGCATGGGGAACATTGCTGGTGGCCCAACCAGTAGTTTTTCCAACTAAATGGTCACAGAAGCAAGACTCTGAAGAAGAGGATCCATAGGCTGAGGAGCACAACATTTTTGTTCCCATCTCTTCCTTGTCATGTGATGAGACTTTGGTTCCCACTTTCACTAACTTGCAGCTTGATGCAGACTTTTCAAGAGCTGATCTGTTGCATGGCAGACACAAGAGTCCAGTGGAAGCTTTCCAGGGGAAATATCATAAATTCCTTGACATGTTGCAAATTACTTCTCTAGGACATCTTGTGATGCCAATAAATGAGAACATGCTTGAGCCAGCTGTCACACTGTCAGGAGTGACTCATGGCTGTAAGTGCCTACCTCAGGCAGTCAAAAAGAAGGCAGTCACCCCAAACTGGTGGTATGTTCTATCATTAGACTTCACCAAGCCAATGACAAATGTGAACTCCTGGATCCTGTAACACTCCTGCCGGTGAGTCACCGACAGTTCCCTGGGCAGGGTGGATTTCATTTTAATCACTAGTCAGGAAGATTTAATTGTGGTTTTTTATATAAAAGGGTGTTCTTGTTGGTTGTTATAACCTTTATATATTCTTCACAACTCAGAGAGAGATGTAGATTTCATTGTTAGAACGTAGACACTACATTTTTAAAGTGATTTATTTTGAAAACTTTAGATTAGTTTTTTTTGCTATGTGACATACATGATGTGACTGAAATACTATCATTGGGAGATAACTGAAACTATTGAAAATGATTGATCTTGAAGGTGGATAGTCTTCAGAATCTTGTATGTTGAGGATGGATTCTCCTAAACAAAATAAGTCAATGCAGTTATTTATTATTACCATACTACTCATTTAGTATTACTCATTGCATTCACTGACACCAAGTACTACTTTAAAGGTGAAATTGTAGAAGCAAGATCTGCCTATTTCAGCTATTTATTTTTTATCACAACTGCATCTAAAATGATAATACCATAGAGTAACAACTATATATTTTTTGCTCAGACATGAGAATTCAAGAATAGTCCAGAAGGAAGACAGGCAGTCCTTAAGAAAGAAGTATGAAATAAAAAAAGTTTACCAACCTGAAGATCCTGCATGTTCAGACATGTTCCTTTCATCATCTTTAGTGCAGATTCCTCCTGAGAAGGAACGCTCTGATGATGTTTCATTTGGGCAACTAGGCCCGGCATTTCTTTGTTGCACTGTTTGCATTTTGCACACATTCCTCACTTACTCACAGGTAGAGGAACTTCATTAAAATATTCCCAAACTGGGTCTCTTTTATGGCCTGCTGCCATTATAGGTTTTCCCTTCTAGTAAGAGAATGGTATGGTAGATCTCAAATCAATGAAGACTACACTCAGAAAGACCTCAAGACTTCTGGGATATGTTGCTTAAACAGTTTCAGTTTTGTTTCTACTACCTGTCCCTCCCTTCTCACATTTATCTCCAGACTTCTTCTCCTTGTCCAAATCTATTCTGCCCCCAACAATCTTCTATTCATTAAACTTTTTGAAACTTGACACTTTTAGAGACTGCCTATAGCGAATCCTCTAATAAAGTGACTTCAAAGATGTATTAATTAGGGCTATGTTTAAGTTGACATATGCCACACAACTCCAACTACGTGAATAATGTAGCTGGAGTCGATATACCTTAGGTCGAGTTACCGCAGGGAGTCGACGGGAAAAACTCTCCTGTCAACTTAACTTACTCTTGTCAGGGGAGTACAGGGGTCGACTGGAGAGCGATCTGCTGTCGATTTGGTGGGTCTCCACTAGACCTGCTAAATCAGCTGCCAGTGGATCGATCTCAGATGCAGTGTAGATGTAGCCTAAGAAAAATAAATTTTGTTTACGGCTTAAAGCAAGCAAACATTTAGATTGAAACAAATAAGTTTCAATCTAAATCCTAAGAGTGACAGAGTTGTAGTGATCTATCAATTCAAAATGTCTTTCAGGGCAGACCCAGGAGTAACCCTTGGTGTCTCCAGCTTCCATTAGTCTTGGCCCTGGGAGAGTTCAAACAGCAAAGAGATGGAAAATTTTCCTGTCTGTTTTATTTGTTTCATTCAGCCTCCAAGTCCATAAGATGAGCTTCCTTACATGTAGCATTTCCAAGGTGTGATATGGCCATTCACCAATCCTTTATATTGCGATGTTCTTGATGGCCTATCTGATTTTGATTGCCCTTGTGGATGGGTGAGGGAACACTCATCCCATCTGTGTTCACAAGTTTAGAGTGAACATTTGCAAAGTTACAAAGCAAAACGTTCATATTTTCTCATAGCATGTAATACAGACATTATAAATAAGATTAACACACGCAGCAACCTACAAACATTCGATAGAGTATATTTTGTTATAGGACCAATACCTATTTTGAGCAATACTAACACATAAGTGAACTGGTCTGGTCTCCAGCTATCAGTTTGTCGGTTCTTAGTTAATGCCTGCAACGTTGGCAGGAGTTGGCACTAGACCTGGCAGCGTCACAATAGCCAACTTACTATGTCAGACAACCGCATCTCTGGCACCTGCACCTGAGTGCCCATAAAAGAAAGATCTGTTCCTATCGGGAGGGTTTGAACAATTTTACACTCAACCTGTGCCAGATTCGCTATGTAGTGATAATGGCACATGAACAGGCAAAACAACAGTGACCACCTAAGACCATGCCCTGTGTCAAGGAACCAAAACAGCTGGACTTGTTGGGACTAAAAAACTACTCAGCCAGTTTACAAATGAGGATTGCTAATTACCATGTTTTATTAGTGAAATACTATTACTTACATTGGGATAGCGCTGATACATTTTTACATAAACTTCCCCTGGAGAGTTAGGGAGAATTCTAATCTCCTGTGTCTGAAGGTTTGCTGGTGATACACACATTTTTTTCAAGCTGCACTGGATAAGACATAGCAGCAAAGTTCATAGCTGTCTTGATAGCCATAGCGAGATCTTTGTTATAATCTTCTGGAATATATAAAGAAGTCCAGGAGGCAATTGAGGACCTACCCTTTGAGTGATGTTGTATTGTTTAGTCCCAAGACTGGCAAGGCCATATGCTCCTTGAAACATGTTAGGGCAAAATTGAGGTCTTTGTAAATGTGTATATATCAGCACTCGGGCGAAGTGCAGAGGCCTAATCTGTCTATCAAACAGCCAGGCTTCTTGCATCAGAGACTGTCTGAAGCATCTGAAAAGAGACAGATTGCAGAAGAGAAGACCATCGGCCTCCTCTTCTTCAGCTGCTTATGCAGCATCATTTTCAAAACAGCAGATTTGACGCTTCTGTTAGGAGCCACACAACTCCCTAAGGAATTCTCTCTCTTCCCTTCCTCCACCCCCTTCAATTTGAGAACAGTTTTTCATCTCATGACTATGGACTGATGGGTACAGGAGATTGCAGAGGTGGGGTACTCCATTCAATTCCAGACTCTCCCACCCCACATATCCCTTCCCCATCCATATTCAGGAACCTTTCTCACTAGAGCACACTACATCAAGAAGTGGAATAATTTCTAAAGCTGATCTACACTATGGTTAGGTCAGCATAAGTGTCTATACTACAATATTGCTCCCACTGCTGTAAATCGCCCACCACACCAACTTAATAACTCTGTCTCCACAAGCAACATAGCACTTAGGTCTGCGTTGACCTAACTACATCATGTAAGTGTAGACACTGTGTTGACTGTTCAGGCTGTCAGTACCCCACAGTGCCCCACACTTTATGTTAAATTGGTGCAAACGTACACTCCTGGTGAGGACGCGTACCACTGACAGAAAGAGCTAGTGTGGACATGACAAATCAATTTAATTACTGTGATGGCTGTACAGCCACATAACTTAAGTCAACTTCATTTTGTAGTGTAGACTTGCCCTAAGTGTTGGAGCAGTTGAAGTACCTCAAGATTATAGGGGAAACAGGTTCTATTAACATTACTTTTGAATACCTAAGAAGAAAGGGGTTTGACACTCAATTGCAACAGCTGAACATCTTCATCCACATGTTCATCTTAAGAATGATCACAGTGTTCTCTGTAATTCCCTCTGCGGATTCACAGAACTGGTATTCAGGTCTTGCCCTAAGGTCACTTATCAAATGCCTGGTTGTAGTGGCAGCATATCTGAGAAGAAAAGCTAACCAAGGTTTTCATTACCTAGACAGCCTGGTTCTTTTGGGAGAGATCTCCTTAGCATGTGACTTTGTCCATTATCGGATACTCCAACGTTTTGCTTTCCTCTGAGTCAGTCAACAAGGAGAAATTGGTTTTAATTCCTACCCAAACAATAGAGTTTATAGAGGCATTACTGGACTACACCACAGCAATGACTTATCTGCCTCAGCTCAGATTCAACTGCATAGTAAGTCTGTCAATCAGTTACAAGCCCAACCTTGGACATCCGTAGTTTGCCTCAGTCTCCTAGACCTAAGGCACGTGGCCTCTCACAGTTTCATAACTGTGTGTACCAGACTTAACCTTCAATGCTTGCAAGAGTGGCTGATGTCTATATATCCACCCAACAAACATCTAGACATGAGAGTGCAGATCCCCCTAACCCCCAAGTCCCGTCATGTTTAAATTGGATTAAATGGTGGACAGATCTTCCAGAAGTATGTAGGGTTTACCCTTATTTCCACTATTGCCATCCAATGCACAGTTGACAGACATTTCCAGTCTAGTATGAGGGAATTCACCTTGACCATCTCCACACTCAGACCTTATGGTAACTGTGGTTCTTCAAGATGTTGTCCGTATATATTTTATGACCAGCTCTTCTTCCCGGCTACTACAGAGTCCTTTAACCCATGGAGTCTGTATTGGCAAAGAAACTGAGAGGTGGTTGGGATTGCCTGGATCTGTATGCTCTTGGATGGGAGGTATGAGGACACATGGAGTGCATGTCCATACTCAGCAGACACTGTTGGCCAAAAGAATCCAAACCTGAGCACGTGGGGTGCATGCATACCAAGAGCAGAACAGTTTCTTCTTCCAAAACAGTGATACTATCGACTCTTGCACCTTATTCTGTGGTGTCATTGATATCAGTATTATATTAATACACTATCATGATGGTACACAATCCTGGCTGAGATTGCAGCGCGGATACCATTCAAATAGCTTGTCTCTTCACACTGAAAATTCAAGGGAAAAACCTGGGAATGTTTCTTGAATATCTAGTGCTTAGGCTCTTAATTATAAATCTTCTCACTGTCCAGTCCCGTTTCTTTTGTAGTTCTTTGACTATGGAATTGGAATAAAGAAAAGTTGGCAGCCCTTATGACTGTGACAATAACTTTTTGAATGTAAACTAATGTAGTAATATCAGGCTAAGACTGCATCAGCACTTTTAATGTGTCATAGAAATGGGGATTGATTTAATCATTTTCTGAAACAGCTGTAGACTTAACATTTTTGGCTATGCTTGCAGTTAAACTGTGTTCAGCACTGATTCAGCTGGACACACCATCAGCAATGGGTAGATTTTATAATGTAGAGAAGGCTTTAAAAAGGCAACCTTGAATGGATTCAGTTAAAGACACAGCACATTTTACAGCGGGTCATAAGCAGGGCCTGTGTATTTCATGGAACACTGGATTCATACTTTGGAAGGTTTTCTGATTCTTGCCATATGTACTGTTCTGTGTTATACGTTAAACATTCACTTCAGACTTTTATTGAAATTAATTAATATAAAATTTATTTTCATGATTAGAACAATCAATTCAATTTTAATTTTTTTTCACAACTACAATAAGTGTTATCTAGTTCTTTGTCAATCTTTTGACAGTCTTTTAAAAAATACTTTATGCTACCCCTAACTTTTCACTCTTTGTTTTTAATGCATAACTACATTTTAGAAGTTGAGGGGAAAGCTAGAGATTTTGGCATGCAAATAAGGGATGGATAAGCACCCATAAAGAGTTAGGAGGAGATTTGTGGGTTTGAGGCATGTAGCACTGGAGTGAACGGGAGCATTCTTAAGTGGTCTTTCTGATTTGTTAGTAGTTCTTTCATTCCCATGTACTTTCAATGATCCTTACTACTCCTTTATTTTCAAAGTAATAGTAACATTTGTCTGACATTTAAGAGGGAGACCTGTTTGTATTCAAGCACACATATTACATCATTAAGAACTTCAGTTTTATTGGTTGCCTAGCTGTGACAACATAATGCAGGCATATTTTGAAGAAGTGGTAGAATTACTAGACTGACATTGTTGACTAATTGTAAATAAGCAACTAGAAATATAAAAATCATTTGTAACTTGGCCCTTTGTAAACATTAGGTTTTTTACTTAGGTACAATAGAACTTCAAAGATATGAACACCAGAGTTATGGACTTACCGGTCAACCAGACACCCTGTAGAACTAGAAGTTCTCAATCAGGCAGTAGCGCAGACCAAAACAAAAAAGCAAATACTGTACTGCCTCAGGGCTCTAGCCCCCAGGCTCACGCCTTCAGCCGTGGGTGGGGTGTGTGTGTGTGAGGAGTCCGGGTGGGAGGGGCTTCTGACTCTTGGGAGCACCGGGGCTCAGGGCTTAGCTCCATGGCTCCGATCCCAGTTCAGCCTCACGGAGGGTGTTGGGGCTTGGGGCTTCAGCGCCATAGGGGGCACCATGGCTCAGGGCTTTAGCTATGAGGGGGGCGCCAGTTTCAGCCCCAGCGCTACCCCTGTAACTTAAGCCCCGAGCCCTGACACCCCCAGCTCCTGCTGAAGCTGAGAGCAGAACTGTAGGGAGCCCAGAGCCCCAGCACCCGCTCCCCCACAGATCTAAAATGCTGAGCCCTGCTTCTCCCCCAGAGCAGAACCTGCCCTGCCCATCCAGAGCCTTGACACCATCCCCCGCCCCTTTGTGGTTGCAGACCCAACCAACCTCCCTCCTCGCCCTGGCTGAAGTCCGTAATCTTTTCTTCAGAGCTACGGAACATTTCAGAGTTCCAGCCAACCTCCATTCCCGGGGTTCCAAGGTTCTACTGTAGTTAAAATTCAGCTCCTTTGGGATTAATTTGTTCGTCAGAACTCTCCATTTAAGTTTATGGGTAGCTAGAGTGCTAGCCTTCATCTTATTTTCTCCCTTTAAATCACTAATCTTTGAACCTTTTTAAGCTTCCTTGTTAAATATTTTTAATAAGCTTGTTTGCATGTGACAGTTGAATAGTTCTATAGTAGATACTGTATATTAGTGTGAAAGTACAATGAAATTTGATTTTAAAAACAACTCAAAGGAAACAGGTTGCTTCAGAGATACACTCTTGATGAAGGTGGACCCAAATTTTATTTGCAATTTTTGGATATACTTGGGGTTGTTTCTTTAAGATGGTCTGCCAAATAGGTATAGTGTCTTGAGCACATACCGCTATCTTCAGATTGATTTCTGTCTTCAGAAGATATCAGTGTTTTTCTTAAAAAATACAGTATTTCTAAACATCTTGCTTTATAATTAACACATCAGAATATTAACTTTTCTTTGACTGCTTTCTTTTCAGAGATGTGGTACTGGGTTTTCCTATGGGCTCTCTTCTCCTCTCTCTTTGTCCATGGTGCTGTGGGAGTGTTAATGTTTGTGATGCTGCAGAGGCATAGGCAGGGGAGACTAATCTCTGTCATTGTGGTCAGCATTGGATTTCTGGGTTCTGTATCTGGAGCAATGATAACCAGTAAGTCTATTTTTGTTTTTTGCATATAGTTTTACATCTTATTTTCAAAAGAGCATTATTTGTTAGCTATTCTGGTAACTGTTCATACAAATTTGTTACCGTAATCATGTAGTTTTTCCTATGAGAAAGTCAACTTGGTTGCTCCTTCTACTGTGCGAAGATAAAGGCAGTACAGAACTGTCAGAGGAGCAGAGGATTCCTCAAATCTCTGTGTCCTCATATTTGGAAACCATGGGGAGACCTCTTTTCTGGGAAGGGTGTCATTCCATTCTTCTTTACTGAGGCTGGAAGTGACAGCTCTCCAGTCTCCTGGGGTTCTGTGATGAGTATTTCTAGTTATTGTGAGGAAATCATGTATTCTTAGGCTTTGTCTACACTGCCAATTAACGTCAGAACTTTTGTCATTCACAGGTGCTTAAAAAAGCCCCCCTCTCCCTCCGAAAGATAAAAGTTTTGTCCCAGCAAGTAGCAGTGTAAACAGCTCATTGGCAGGAGTGCTCTCCTGTCGACAACGCGAACTCCACTCATAGAGAGTGGAAGTATTTTGTCAGCAAAAGTGCTGACAAACAGCATTTACACTGCCAGACTTTTAGCCTCAGGGCCGTGTCACTAAAAGCTGTGTAGTGTAGACAAAGCCTCAGGCTATGTCTAGACTACCTGCCGTATCGGCGGGTTAAAATCGATTGCTCGGGGATTGCTATATCGCGTCTCATCTAGACGCGATATAGCGATCCCCGAGTGCGCTTACATCGATTCCGGAACTCCTCCAACCCCAATGGAGTTGCGGAATCGACAGGGGGAGCTGCGGACATCGATCCCGCGCGGTGAGGACGGGTGAGTAATCCGATCTTAGATATTCGACTTCAGCTACGTTATTCACGTAGCTGAAGTTGCGTATCTAAGATCGATTTCTCCCTGTAGTGTAGACCAGCCCTTAGTCTCACAATGATTTGCTCTGCATTTGGCTTTCCACAGTGGTTCTGCTGGTCTTGTCCTACTTTCTACTCCCCTGGTAGTTAGGCCATCAATAACCTCAATGTCTTGGATGCCTGCTTTGAACCAATTTATGCTCTGACAGGAAACAATTGCCCTGAAGGAGCTAGACCTCTGAGCAATCAGAAGCAGACTAAACAGACAAGCATTTTTCTGACAACGTGGGAAATCCTCTCTTCTAAAGAAAAAACCTCTCCACTCACTCATCACTCAATCATTGGACCCAAATGAGGAACTAAGGCCTTGTCTATGTGAGAATTGGATGGATATAACTAAAGCAGTTCAGAAATGATTTAGTTAAATTGGTGCAACCCCTTTATGTGAACCTCCTATTTTGGTTTGACTGCATTATTCATTTAGCTTAAGTCAATTACTTACCAACTTAAGCTAAAACAAAAAGCTACTCTTTAAGCAAAATAAGAGTCTAAACAAGGAGGTTGCACCAATTTGACTAAATCTGTTTCTAAACTGATTTAGTTATACTGGTATGACTTATCATGCAGACAAAACCTAAGGGTATGGCTACACTTGAAATTTCAAAGCGCTGCCGTGGCAGTGTTGCAGGAGCGCTGCCGCGTCAGCGCTTTGAAGTGTGAGTGTGGTCGGAGCACCAGCGCTGGGAGAGAGCTCTCCCAGCGCTGCATATAAACCACATCCTCTACGGGTGTAACTTGCAGCGCTGGGAGCCGCGCTCCCAGCGCTGCGGCACTGGTTACCCTGAGGCTTTACAGCGTTGTATCTTGCAGCGCTCAGGGGGGTGTTTTTTCACGCCCCTGAGCGTGAAAGTTGTAGCGCTGTAAAGTGCCAGTGTAGCCAAAGCCTAAGAGTTGGGAGTAAAGCCCAGAAAAACAAAGGGGCAGAAACTTGTTTCATTCCTTAAAACAATGCCCATATAAGGAATTTTCTAATACTGAGGGCTTGGCTACACTGGCACTTTACAGCGCTGCAACTTTCGCGCTCAGGGGTGTGAAAAAACACCCCCCTGAGCGCTGCAAGATATAAAGCTGTAAAGCCTCAGTGTAATCAGTGCCGCAGCACTGGGAGCGCGGCTCCCAGTGCTGCAAGCTACACCCATAAGGGATGTGGTTTACGTGCAGCGCTGGGAGAGCTCTCTCCCAACGCTGGTGCTCCAACCACACTCACACTTCAAAGTGCTGCCGCGGCAGTGCTTTGAAATTTCAAGTGTAGCCATACCCTGAAAGTGAATTGGTTGAACAGAACCACAATAGACTGCTGTAGTAATCTCAATGGGATGAGCTAGGATCTAGATCTCTTTGCAAACTGGATAAACTGAAATCAAAAGGCTCTTGTTAAGGTGTAGGGACCACCAAACCAAGGCCATTGACTCCCTACCTCAGCTATAGGCAAAATGTCATCTCTATTCCTTTTTTCCCATTTCACTCCCTCCAAGGATTGGTCAGGAAATCAGGTAACAAAAGAACATGAGTGATGTTTCTGGCTTTATCACATTCCCTGGTGCTCTGTTACAGCATCAGGAACACAATTTTGTTCTTGACAGTCAATATTCAAACAACTATAAAAGTACAAGCCTTTTAAATAGGACTGTCAATCGCAGTTAACTCAAGTGATTAACTCAAAACAAATTAACTTACTTAACATTTTTATCACAATCCCGTTTTAATTTCACTGTTAATAATAGCACTGTAAATTGCTTATAAATATTTAGGATGTTTTTCTACATGTTCAAATATTGATTTAAATTACAACAGAATACAAAGTGTACAGTGCTCACTTCATATTTTTAACTACAAATATTTGCACTGTAAAAAAGATAAACTGTATTTTTTAGTTTACCTCATTCAAGTACTGTAGTGCAAACTCTTTATTGTGAAAGTGCAATTTACAAATGTAGAATTATTGTTTTTACAGAACTGCACTCAAAAACAAAACAGTGTAAAACAAGTCCACCAAGTCCTACTTGTTTAGCCAATTGCTAAAGTTTGTTTACATTTACAGCAGATAATGCTGCCCACTTCTTATTTACAGTGTCACCTGAAAGTGATAAAAGTCATTCACATGGCACTTTTGCAGCTGGCATTGCAAGGAATTTATGTGCCAGATATGCGAAATATTTGCATGCTCCATCATGTTTCGACTTTTATGTGGCACTATCTGTTGTTTATCTTTTTTACAGTGCAGATAGTTGTAATACAAATAATATTAAAGTGAGCAGTCTACACTTAGTATTCTGCATTGTAATTGAAATCAATATATTTTAAAATGTAGAAAAACATCCTAAATATTTATAAAAAATTTAAATTGGTATTCTATTACTGTTTAACAGTGCAATTAAATTTGGGATTAATAGCAATTAATTTTTTAATCGTTTGTCAGCCCTACTTTTAAAACATTCTCTTTCTTCAACATACTCCCTGTCTCAGGCAAGAATGGGATGTTTCAGAATGACCCTCCGTCTAACTTTGCTGTCCAGTAAAAGCGAAAGAATAAAGTCTCACAAACTGTACACGCTCTGTCCATACACTGGCAGTGATTCCTGATAGAGGTCTGCCACCCCATTCAGGAAGTTACTAGTTACCATAATTATTGCAAGCATTTAGACTCCCATGCCTTAAAGGGTATTTTCATTGCAGTTTACATCCCAATCCAGAATTGCCTTTTAAAAAAAAAAAAAAAAAAAAAAGAATATTCTAGCTAGCCCTTACTGTGCTTCATACTTACCTAAGGTGTTTTTTTAACGTACTGCAATAGTTGAAGCTGGAGAGATGTGGTACTGGGGTTGGAACTTAGACATTCTGTTTTATTATTGGAACTGATTCACTTCCTTTATGTATAAAAGGAGGAGCAACTCAGTTGATTGTCTGGCAGCTCTGTCTTGTGGAAAAAAATTATAACAAGTAGGCAAAATTTGGTTTTGTGTAAAAATGCATAATCCCTATTTTCTGAACGTGCTGTACTCCTCAATCTTTCAGTGCATCATTTCCAAGGGGTGGCTTAGAACTCTGCATCACTAGCTGCTAATCAAGGTACGAGAGGAGCAAAATAATTTTATTAGCAGGTATTGTATGTTTTGGCAAGTGGCAGAGAACACTGCTTAACCAGCACAGCAGGCTGTAGTAAACTTGTTAAGATCAGCTATGGCCATGAAATGATCTTTTTTTTCCTTCTTAATAGTTTACTGCATTTCAGATTGTGATGTGAATTGAGGTATTCCATCCTTTTCCTGTTTAGTATTGTATTTCAGGTAGGTTAAATTTAAAAGTCAGTATTTCCAGGTGACAAGATCAACCTGAGTCTCCATTTTACATTTCACATCTCCTGCATCTGTTTGTTTTTGGGAAATGCAGAGTAGCTTATTTAAATAAAGAAATTGTAATTTGACAAATGGGAAATTCTGTCCCACTATTTGGCTGGAAGTCCGGAATCTCTGTGCCAGGAGAAGGAACATTTTGTTAAATGCACTACACTTAAATGTTGACAAAGCTTGCAAGTTGTCTGATGGAATTTAATGTTTGTAGACAAGAAGCTGTAAAATATTGATTTAAACAGCATTGGACAATGTTATACATATCTGTTTTCTTCTTGCCACAGTGTTCTAGATGCAGGAATTTTGGATACATATTTTCCTCAGATGTTGTTTTCTCTTTTCCCCCTACTTATTTGCTGCCACTTTTCTATTTATTAGGTTGGCAAAATTCAACCAGTGTGCTTTTTGGCTCCATTCCAATTGTGCTGTGTTTATAAAATGCAAATTGCTTGACACACCCTAATTTGCAATTTGACAAGAATAGATTAAAAGTCTCTCAAACTACTAAAGTTTGAGAGCTTTACAGCAATGACCTTTTTTCACCTAAATATTGCAAGCCTTTCCAGAGCTCAATCTCTGTCCCAACTATTAAGAGACTAGAATTTGAGTCCATTTTTTAGGAATGCTGTTTGTTAAAACCAAGCAGTTGGATTTCAGTTTGGGCTGCATTCACCAAAATAAATTTTCTCCAATGCAGGAAAAAGGGCTCTGTCTAAAGAATCTGTTTGATTTTGACAGTGAATAGGCAAGAAACATTTAGGAAAGAGTTTGTGCCAGGTGGTTGAAATAATATTAGCGTGGTATTTCTGGTGAGAAACTGTAGATGGCAGCACAGAATAGTTTTTCTGAGAATTAAAAAATCCCTTTTTACTTAACCAACTCCAGCAATACCTATGGAGTGTATTGTTTTGGCCATAATACTTTGTCATTTGGAATAACAGCATGAATTATGGTTGGTATGAAAACAAGATTTTCTGTTTTTGGAAGGCACCAAATTAGATACATAGATCCGTTGAGCCTGATGAACTTGCTGAGAATTAGTTCAAAGTAATGTTTTTCCTTAAAGTTAATATTCCTTGCTTCTATTTACTTTGGCAGACCATCCCATCATACATTGACACTACAAAGTGCTCTTTTCATGTTTAAACTAAACCTATCTTCATTAACGTCAAATAGTGTTCATATGTTCTCCCTACATTCTGGAGCCTGAATAGGTTGTTTATCTTTTCTTTGTGATCTTTAAGTACTTAACTGTAATAAAGTGCATGTAAATTTTCCATACTAAATGTGTACCATTCCAGCAACCTTTTATTCCTCTAAGAAACTTCTTCTCATGCTGAAATATGATGTGATGCCCTCCATATGTTTTCTATAGGCATGGAAAATAAAGTGCAATGAAAATGGATTACTGTGATCCAAATCACACTAGCACTTGGGATATCAGATAAAAAAAAATTATTTGCTCTTAACAAAACTATTGTAGGCTCTTATATTCTTCTGCTGATAGACTGCAAAGGTACGGTAAGCAGGACTTCATAGCTTCATCACTGGTATAGCAGTGGATGTTATTCCCAACCGTTGTTCACTGTTAATAATGTCACTTTTTCTCAAATTACATCACTCGTGAATGAGACAGCATGATTTTATTCTTTGACTTTGATTTGTGAAACATCACATACTGTGTGTGTAATATGATATTTAGCATGAGGAAGCTGGTGGGAAGGAGTTACTATCAGAAGTCGTCTTAATTTCCAGTACAGTATTCTATTTTTTAGTTTACCCAGAACCCATCCTGGCCTCTTGGCACTAAACAGACTTTTGATGAAAGCCCACACACAGCAGTGCAAGAGAAACTCTCTTTCCTCACTATTCAACATTGCATGGAACATTAAATTTACATTTTTTTCATATATTCTGCAGGGTGATATTGCAATGTTTACTAGTATGCTTTTTTATGTACCTCTAATACAACTCTTAAAGATTTTAACACTGGTAAGTCAGAATGATACTGACTTGCTGTAATGAAATTGAGTTTAGTCTTACTAGAAAATAGTTTATGGGGAGCCCAGTTGAAATGTAGAACATTGTTGGGTGATATAAATATTTTACTGTACATTTGCTTTGCAGAATTCAAATGTTTTTGATGGAGTGAATAAAATTATTATTTTGTTCATTATAAGCATTGTTGTAAGGGGATGCAAGTAGAATGTATCAGCTGCTAAATTTTCTTGGCAATTTTGCAAGGTTTCTTTACACTAGTAAAGAACAGAGAAACAGAGATAAATACTGTGAAAATGTCTGTGGAAACTGCAAAACATAACATTACAAAAATAAAAACATAAAATAGATGTATAAGTATATTTGTTTGAAAGTTAGGAACATTTGTGTATATGTAATTTCCTAGGTTTTTAAAAAATGCAGTTCAGCTGGGAAACTATACTTAATGCCGATCATAACAGTGAGAGAAGTAAAGCAAATTGGTGTTAATAATTCTGTAGTAATAGTTTGGTAACAGGTTTGGTAATAGAATACTTTGAGACCTGATATTAATCATCTTAACCCTCCACTTTGACCTTTTCTTCGTGTAATACAGTTTCACATGTTTTTTCTTGTGATTCTAGGTGCAGCAGTAGCTGGAATTTACAGAGTAGCAGGGAAGAATATGGCTCCTTTGGAAGCACTGGTATTTGGAGTTGGACAGACAGTACTGACATTGATTATCTCATTTTCAAGGATTCTTGCTACACTTTGAGACTTCTGTGAAAAAAGTCAGTTGATATAAGGAAACCTTTTGTCTGCAGAGAAGCTCCCTGAAAGTGGCTTCAGTGGCTGGAGGACATGGATTAGTGCAACAGGAAGCAAATGGAACCTTTACTTCAAATCTAGTTCAGTTAAAAGGGAAAGGACTGCCCTCTAGTGTCCACACTGTTGTACTACTGCTTTGCACCTTATGTGCCTCAGTCACAGGGACGGTGCAATTAATATATGTGAAACTGTGAGATAGAGCACCTTGAAGAGCTGCCAATCAGGTTAACGCTTGATGATGAGATCATTGTTCTTAACAACGTTGAAATACAGGGACATTTCTGAAGAATTGGTACATGTGCCAAAATTGAAGTTTAATTTTTTAACTTTTGATAGTGTGAACATTTGAAGATAAGTGCTGTGAATATATTCCACATTAATTCAGGTAAACTAGTAAGGTACTTGCATTTGTTTAACTGAATCCTACTCGGTACTGAGTGTTACCCCATTCAGCATATGAAGTAACCACTTGGTTTTTGAACTGTACATGAGTATTACTGGGATTTAGGACTGCAGCAGCTCTCTTCATAAAATTAATGTGGTTAGCACTATATGTAGGAGATCTTAAGTGAAGAAATTCTGTGAGGTTCACCACCTATAGAAAAGAGATTTAATGATTTTATTTCTACATACTTGGTATTTTATCAGTCCCAAAATCATCAAGCAGACTGAGAGTAAGGCAAACTAAGTACGATCTATTATGTGTATTGAGAAATGACATTTAAATTATTCCATTATTCATAAATTATTTTGTTTGAAATGTAGGTATTCATTAACCCTTCTGAAAAAAGTGCTTGCTGTTCATCTTCAAGGAAAGAAGTTGTTTCCAGTGTGATGTCAGAGAAGTTACTTGTTGCAATTAAATCTTCTTTCTAATGATATTTAAAAACCAGAACCAGTCTTTAATTCTGAAACATCTAATGTTTAAAACATGGCCTAATCTAGGCTCTGAAAAAGAATAAAAAAAAAAACAAGTAAAGAAACAACAAAGAAAATTGAAAAGGATTTTGAGAAATATTTTTGTGTGTGGTACATGATTGTGCTGGTATTCTGCTGAACAAAAATGGTAAGTTTAAAGTTAAGATCCAGCCCATCAGTATCAAAACTCGAACAATAGTGTAATGCATGTACTTCCTCATTTCTGAACACATTTTATCCTTGGGGTAATTAGATATGTGGAGTTCTCAGATATTTTAGCTTTCAGTACACTTGTGTTCTTTCTACTTCAAAAGGAAAAATGGTGAAGTGCATGTAAAAGGCACATACAAAATGTTTCAAAGTGAATAGAAATTTTAAAACATTACAGGAGTGCAGAATTCAGAAGAGCCAAGAAGGTCTGTGTGAGGAAAGAGGGAATCATTCATGTCCTGCTTCAATGGAGTACTTTACAACAGTTGAATAAATGTGTGCATAGAGAGGGACAGCTTATGCACCAAAGGTGTTGCTATCATGATGTCCAAGATTATTCCAGGCCTGCTGAAACAATAGTACTTGCACCACTATCAAAAGGACACTGTCACAATGGTTACTTAAAAATTACTTTGCTCACTATTTCAAAATACAGTAAATTAAAATCTGATTTTATCATTATTTTGTCCATATACATTGGTTTATCAATTATTATTCATAATTGGTAGGCTGCTGATATTAATAACTTTGTTCTTTAAAAACACTTACTTTTGTTTGTGGAAAATATGCAGAGCTACATGGACTTTACAAACATAGGAGAGAACACAAGTCAAAATACAGGTTTAAGTAATTTGGCTTTGAATCTGCTTTTTTTTACAAACACACATGTCAAATACTAATTTATTTTTCAGTTAATTTTTTTCTTCCCACCTGATACTTTGTCATAAAAAGATGATGCAGTTTAGTAGATAGAGATTATTTTCCAGGACAACATTAAATTACTTCTCCATATCTGTAGATAATGATTTACATTTTTCTCATTAACTTAATGTATGAAAAAATTATTGATTGCAGGTAGTCAAGTCACTGACTTAAAAAAACCCTTAGTATTAATAAAATATGTTATATTCCTTTTAATTTAATGTGCCTTGAAGAGAGAGATTTTAGAAGAAGGAATTTAAATAATGTTACTGTCCTCTTACTACTTGTTCTCATGGGTTTTTTTACTAACAGATTTGGTTATCTGATGCAGTGGTTTAATCAACAGAAGTATTGGGAGGAGTAATGAATTCTTATTACATGACAAAATCTGGAACCACATTTTATCTGGATCTAAAAATTCCTTTCTTAAAGCATAGACTTCAGTAACTTGAATAATTTCAAGACTTTTTAGCTTTCACTAGAAAGCTGCATCTTAGACTTCAGATTTTTTTTGCACATCTAACTAACTTGCTGTTCTATTCATAACATTGTCGTCTGATGACAATTTAACATCTTCAGTCTCACTGTATTAAGCTAGTGACTACAAAAGAAGCCATTACTAAGTTCAGAAGTTTGAATGAAAATTCAGATTTCACTGGTGATGAACTGTGCTTCTCACCTCAATTGAGATGCTAGTGAAGTGTTTGCTAATGTGTGACTCCTTATGATATAGGTCAGTATTTTTCATATGAAGGAAACCTCTGCAATATTAGGACCAGCTGTTGAATGATCTTTAGCTCAAGCGTGTATTAAGTTTAAAAAATAAATACGTTGCATACAGAATTGTCACTCTCTAAAATATGGTCTGAGTTGCTCAGTTGTCTATACGTACTATATGTCTATATGGTATTAATGCTTAGCAACAGTAGGCAGTCAGACCATTCAATATAATGTTGAAGTGGCTCACCAGACGTCAACAGGACAAAATTATCTGCTCTGAGAGAGAATTCTTGTTAACTGCTTTCCTCTGTGTGTGTGGGGGGGGGGAGGGAACATGAGGATGAATAGCTTGTCACAAAGTACAGTATTAACTTATTACCTTTCCATATTAAAATACAACATTTCAATGAACAAGCAGTTACCAGCAGGGAAAACGTCTTAAAGGCATAAGGCTACTTGAAAGAAATAGATCTGTTTCAGCTCTGAAGTTTTATTCCAATGACTGCTTTTGGGAGTTGGATGGCTGTTGCACTCTTTGACCCTTATTATCAAAAATGGCTGTAGTCAAAATGAAACGTATACATGTAATAATTGGTAATTGTCTTTTTATAATCCATCTTGTGAAAAATGTATTCTAGAATTTACGCACGCTAGTAATTCACCCAACCTCTGAGTAAATTTCTTGGGACAGTGTTATTTTATTGTAATAGTACTGTGCAGTATTTCAAGACAAAGGCATCTTTTATATGAATGACACTAAATGAATACGCTTGATGTTGTTGTTCACTATTTTCACTGTAGCGTAGAAGTGCAACATATCTACACAATTCTGGTCTTTGGAAAAAAATGACTGAATATGATGATTGATGTGAAGAAACTTCAACCACTTTCTTGTAACTTTAAGATAGAAGCTCTGTTGGTTTTTCAAGATTTAAATACCAGCTATATTTGATTATTAGCTATGCATCACTATTTAAAAAAAAAAAGGAAGAATTATTCTGTTTTCGGATAGCTAGAACAGATGTATTATATGAAGAAAATATTTGAAATCTTTTAAATTTTTGGTGATAATCTTCTTATGTTTGTTGAACTGATCTCTATATACCATAGTTAGCAATGTAATTTTGGGCATACTCCTCAGTTGTTTACAGCAACAGATGACAGTAGTTAAACCAGTTTTAATGTACAAACACAGGGACCAAAGAGTGATTTATACTCATGTCTTTATCTGTAATGTTACATAGCAGTATAAATATATTTCTAATGTTCATTGAATTGTGATTGTTTTAATCTAAGGGAAATAGTGATTCTTTGTTAGTTTTGCACGTTGCTATTTTTTTTGTTTTAGTATGATCAGTTGATTTTTGTTTGAATTACATTTGTGTATTTTTATTGTATATAGTACCATTTAGTAAATAGCTTTTTCTGTTATCATACCTGCTTAGAAAATCTGTCCTTGTTTGTAAACTGTTCTTTTTCACTTGCATGTGTATTTTGACATTTCATTCACTGAGCATATTTTAATATACTTTTAATACATTAAAACTTACTATTGCATCATTAATATATTAGCTTTATAGCTTTGTACATGGTCATCCGAAGTAGTTCATGTATAATCCCACCCGCTGGAATCTTCATGGGACATGAACATGGCAGGTGATTCTGTGGTCTGCATTGTGGAGGAGGTCAGATTAGATGATCATAATGGTCCCTTCTGACCTTAAAGTCTATGATCAGGAAAAAGACTTGAAGTATTGCTCTTGAGATGTGGTAGCATTCTGGGTTGTAATTAAGGATGGGTGAATCTCACCTTAGGTAAAACAAATTGACCAAATTGTACCAAAACTCAGAAAAAAATTATTTTTGTATATATATATACTCTCTCTCTCTCTGTCTCTCTCTCTCTGTCTCTCTGGTTTTGTTCAATTGCTGCGCTCACTTTGGAAGTGGAAATAGAAAGAACCTGATATGGTATTTTTGTCATGGCCAAAATTAGGAAGTCACTTGTTAAAATGAGGCTTGCAACCCTAATTTTTCAGACCAAAGTACTTGAGATAAGCAGAAATCTCAGTATGCTTATCCAGACTACAATGGTGGTGTGTGTGCGTGATAACTAGTAAGGATTGTGAGGCACTGGGTGGTTTCTAGGGATTAATATCTAACCAGCCATTAAGCCCCAGCTAATCTCTTCGGCCTTTATTGTAGCTGTTAAATACACTTAAATATGTTTTTAAACTGCTGCATCTTTAGAGTAGTTGCTTTTGTGTCCGTTGCGCGCCCCCCCCCTTTCTGTATATAATATCTCTTATCCATGAAACGCATTACTGTGTTCGGCAATCAGTTCTTTTTTAGTGAATATGTGACCTGTATTTTAAGAGCCTTAAATTCATTTGCTGAGTTGCAGTGATTTTTGGAACATTTAAAAGGCTTCTGCAATTCTCCCTTCTCTGATTTTTTTTTTTTCTTTCTCTGAGAGGACAACCTTTAATTAATTTTTTTTTTTTTAGCTATTTGATGGTCAATGGCAGATTAGGCAGGGGACCACTTTCATATAGTCTTCCCCTGGCCTCCTATGGCAGTGTTTCTCAAATGCAGCCACCATGGCTGCATGCAATCGCTAGGGGCTTCTCTTGTGGCTACAGCCTCCTGGGCTGTGATTGGGGGGGGAGTGCAAAGTAGCATGCCCTCCACCTTCCCTTCCCGGTTTCTCTTAGATTCACTACCTTGGTGTTTAGTTGCTGGGGCCACCATCTGGAGTCAGCTGAGGCACAATGCTGTAAGAGAAGGCAGCTGGTGAGGTCCCCACCTTCCCAGGAGCGGTAGGGCTCAGGCTTTGAGCTTCAGTGCTGGGGTGGTGGGGCAGGAGGCTCTGTCCACAGGATTTTGGAATTCAGTTCTGGGCTCTGGCTGCGTGGCGACAGGCCTGCTCCAGCCACATGGTTTCAGGCTCTTTCCCTGGGCCCTGTCCTCAGGCCCCAGGACATTCAGCTCTGGTTGCAGGGCTTCTGGCTCCAGCCCCACACTGCCTCCCTAAGCCATCCATCCCCCATCTCACCTGGCCCCAACTTGCTCCCCCCCCGACCGTCCTCCAGGGCTTAATTTCGTCCCCAGGGCTGAGTAAGTCTGCTTTGAAAAATGATACTTGTATGTTTGTTAATATCATAGAATCATAGAATATCAGGGTTGGAAGGGACCTCAGGAGGTCATCTAGTCCAACTCCCTGCTCAAAGCAGGACCAATCCCCAACTAAATCATCCCAGCCAAGGCTGTCAGGCCTGACCGTAAAAACCTCTAAGAAAGGAGATTCCACCACCTCCCTAGGTAACTCATTCAGTGCTTCACCACCCTCCTAGTGAAAAAGTTTTTCCTAATATCCAACCTAAACCTCCCCCACTGAAACTTGAGACCATTACTCCTTGTTCTGTCATCTGGTACCACTGAGAACAGTCTGATCCATCCTCTTTGGAACCCCCTTTCAGGTAGTTGAAAGCAGCTATCAAATCCTCTATCCCCCTCCCCCCATTCTTCTGCAGATTAAACAATTCCAGTTCCCTCAGCCTCTCCTCATAAGTCATGGTCTCCAACCCCCTAATCATTTTTGTTGCCCTCTGTTGAACTCTTTCCAGTTTTTTCATATCCTTCGTGTAGCATGGGGCCCAAAACTGGGGACAGTACTCCAAATGAGGCCTCACCAATGTTGAATAGAAGGGAATGATCACATCCCTCGATTTGCTGGCAATGCCCCTACTTATACAGCCCAAAATGCTGCTAGCCTTCTTGGCAATAAGGGCACACTGCTGACTCATATCCAGCTTCTCTTCCACTGTAACCCCTAGGTCATTTTCCGCAGAACTGCTGCCTAGCCATTCGGTTCCTAGTCTGCAGCCGTGCATGGGATTCTTCTGTCCTAAGTGCAGGACTCTGCACTTGTCCTTGTTAAACCTCATCAGATTTCTTTTGGCCCAATCCTCTTAATTTATCTAGGTCCCTCTGTATGCTATCCCTACCCTCCAGCATATCTACCATTCCTCCCAGTTTAGTGTCATCTGCAAACTTGCTGAGGATGCAGTCCACGCCATCCTCCAGATCATTAATGATCACTTTTCACAACAGACATACTAGCTAGCAATAAATAAATTACAATGATTTGGACTTGTATATGTGTGTATTTATTTGTTTTTCCTAAAGTTAATTAAATATTTTAGGAAAAAATGAGAGTGGCCACCAGAAAGAGTTGTGCCTCCACCGTCATGCCTCTTCCCCATAATATGGGGGATGATTTCAAACAATCCCAGGACCTATTTAAAAGGATAGCGAGTTCACTGGACATCTCTCTGGAAGAGGTCCAGGTGACACAGCACAAACTAGTGGACATCTTGAATACATCCTCTTCTTCCTTAATTGCTTTACCTATGAACGATGCGATAATGCAACCTGTCTAAGACCATTTGTCAGACCCCTGCAACTGCTCCTCCAACCTGCAAGAAGTCTGACAAAAAATATTATGTGCCAGTGAAGGGCACAGACTTGCTCTTCTCCCATCCAGAACTCAATTCACTGGTTGTTGGTGCGTTTCGTGAACATGACAGACAACAGCAGCTGATGAGCACACTTTATGATAAGGACTGGAAAAGGCTTGATCTTTTCAGCTGCAAGGCTTACTCTTTGGCTACACTACATCTCCAGATAGCCAATTATGAGGCCTTGCTGGCAAAGTATGATTACAGCTACTACACAAAGTTTTCTGAATTTATTGACTTTATTTCTGAAGAAAAAAAGAACAGTTTACAGCAGTTGTATCAGAGGGACAACTCATCTCTAGAACAGCCCTCCAAGCTGCACGGGACTCTGCAGACACAGCTGCAAGATCAGTGGTTGGCGACCACAGTGGCAATGAGAAGAGCCTCATGACTCCATCTCTTCGCTTCCCTAGGGAGTGCCATCCACGGTTGAAGACTTGCCATTCAAGGTGTCCAAAGTCTTTACCGCAAAGATGAATGACTCTCCATATGCTCAAAGATTCACAGGCAACACTCCAATCTCTGGGGATTTATACATCTAGACCCACGAAAAGACAGAGGAGTTACTATGCCTCTCAGCATTACAGCCACACTCCATATTCACAACAACATTGGCAGTACGAGTCACAGAGGCCATTGAGGAGATGACAGCCTATTCTTCCAGCAGCCGTGTTGCAGCCATCGACATCCAGGCAACAAATTTGAAGCTTTGGTTGAGGGCCCGAGAATTCCACGTCTTTATGTGCTGAAGATGTCTACTCTCTCCTGACTTTTCAGAGATTGCCTAGTTCCGTTTTATCCAATCTGGAAAACCATCACATCTGACAGATGGGTGCTAGAAATCATACGAAATGCTTACTTCATCCCCTTTTTTTCAAAACCTCTACCCATCCTTCCTCCCATCCCTCTTCAGGGACCCCTCTCATGAGTATCTACTGTGTCAGGAGGTAATCCATCTCGTACATCTAGGAGTAGTAGAACCCGTTCCAGCAAGAGATGGAGGGAGGGGATTTTTATTCCCACTATTTTCTCACAAAGAAAAAGTTGGGCAAGTGGAGACCCATATTCAATCTACGGTAACTCAACAAGTTCGTGAAGAGACAGTGCTTCAAAATGGTCACCCTAGGTACCATAATTCCAGCACTAGAAAGTGAGGATTGGCTCTTGGCCCTCGACCTCCAGGATGGGTATTTTCATATAACAATCCATCCCTCACATTGGAGGTTTCTACGATTTTAATATTGGACAGGAACATTTCCAATACAAGGTTCTTCTTTTTGGCCTACCCACTGCCCCTCGAGTTTTTTCGAATGTTTTAACACCTCCGCAGAAACGGAATCATGATATTCTCGGACGAGTTTGTACTGAAAACACCAACATGGCAAGCAGCATTACGAGCCACAAAATAGACAGTGACCCTCTTCACGAGATTAGGTCTCCAAATAAATGCACAAAAGTCCACTCTAACACCAGTACAAGAGTTGGAGTTCATTGGGGCCCATCTCAATTCTCCCAAGACCATAGCCTCTCTATCAAGGCAATGCTTTCTCACTCTAATCAACCTCATATCCACGACACGAAACAGTCCACAGATATCTGGCAGGACTTGCCTGCAACTTCTTGGCCACATGGCTGCCATGACCTTCGTCGTCAGATGTGCAAGATTACTCATGTTGCCTGCAAGCGTGACTCTGTATAAACTCTCCCACATAGACACAGCATAAACAAACGTTTCACGATGCCAGACAAAATAAGACTCCTTACTCTGGTGGACAAAACCAGACAATGTTGGTTCAGAAGACACCAACACTGATCATCACAACACATGCTTCACTCTTGAGCTGAGGGGCACACCTGCATTCCATCCAGGACTGCTGATCCCCTGCAGAATTCCTTCTCCACATAAATCTGTTGGAACTGCAAGCTGTTCGCAATGCCTGTTCCCACTTCTTGTTGATCACCAAAGACACAGCCATTTGATCCTTACGGTCAACATAGCTTGTATGTTTTACATAAGCAGACAAGGCGGAGCACGATCACACTCCCTATGCATGGAAACCATGAGACTCTGGCAATGGTGCATCAGGCACAATATTTACATCACAGCATCATACCTACTTGGATGCCAGAACATCATGGCAGATACTCTAAGCAGGCACTTTTCTCAGAACCACAAGTGGGAACTTGGCATATGTGTAGGAGCACGCAGTTGTCAACAGTGGGGGTTCCCAACAACTGACCTCTTTGCAACCGCATGAAATACCAAATGCCTCTGGTTTTGCTCCAGGGCAGGTCTTGGCACACATTCTCTAGGCGATGCCTTTCTCATCGAGTGAAACGCTCCTCTCCTATATGCCTTCCCTCCCACCCCTGCTCTGGCTTGAGTGATCCACAAGATCACACAGGACAGAGCCATCGTAATCCCAATAGCCCCTGCATGGTCCCGACAAATCTGGTATCCTTACGTTTTCAAGATGGCGGTGTGTCCACCACACACACTCAAGCTTCTGCCTTGTCTGCTGTCCCAGGATACAGGTTACATCCTCCATCCAAATCTGCAAAGACTCCATATCAGAGTGTGGCTCCTCCATGGTCCAAGGGATCCTGAGATGACCTGCTTGGAAGATGTACAAAACATATTATTAAATAATCGTAGAGCAACTACCTGCTGCATGTACCTACACAAGTGGTGGCAATTCGATGCCTGGGGCCAACAAAAACAGATGGCATCCATTTTAGCCTTCTTACTCTTAGAAGTTAAAACGTCAAGCCTCTCACCTGCTCACAAATGTTTACTCAGAAGCCTTATTAGCATCTACCCAGAACTACATGATCCTACTATACCATGGGATCTCAGCCTAGTCCTTTGGGCCCTCACCAGTTACCCATTTGAACCATGGCTACATGCTCACTACTTCCTTTCCATGAAGGTGGTGTTTCTAGTGGCTATTACATCTGCCAGACATGTAGGAGAGTTGGGTGCTCTCATGGCAGACCCCCCCCCCCCATACTTTATCTTTAAAAAACATAGTGTATCCCTGAGACTGCGCCCTAAGTTTTCACCTAGGGTCATCTTAGCCTTCCATCTCAACCAACCCATTCACCTACCGATATTCTATCCCAAGCCTTATGAGGATAGAAGGCAGTCCATAAGTCATACTCTTGATGCATGGAGGGCAATTGCCTTTTACACTGACAGAACAAGGCCATTTCATAAATCATCTGAACTGTCTCCATGATTGAACAATACAAAGGGATTGCCATATCCAAATAGAGGCTCTCCAAGTGGATCTCCAATTGCATAAAACTATGCTACCGTCAGTGTGACCAACAATCTCCTACAGGGATTTGCACACGTTCCACCAGAGCCCTATCGACCTCCGTTGCTTTCCTTAACAACGTACTCATCACGGACATCTGTAGAGCTGCAACCTGGGCCTCAGCCCATATGTTTACACAGCATTATGCATTAGAGCAACAGGCAACATTTGATTCCTCTTTCAGACTCGCTGTACTGTCTTCTGTCTTGACCTTAACTCCAAAGCCGCCACCTTCCACCGTAGGGTACTGCTCTGAAGCCATCTAAAGTGGAGCACCCATAGAGACAGGACTCAAAGAAGAAGAGAAAGTTACTTACCTTGTGCAGTAACATAGATTCTTCGAGATGTGTGTCCCTGTGGGTACTCCACTACCCTCCTCCTCCCCTCTATTTAGGAGTTTATCACTTAATCTCTGCAGTAGAGAAGGAACAGAAGGGGTGTTGGTCACACAGTGCCAGTTAACTGCCTGAGGTAGTGCAACACAGGGACTGCGCATGTGCAACCCGACCAGCCACTGCTACCACAAATCTCTGATTACGAGCACAGGGGTGCATGAACATCTAAAGCGGAGCACCCACATCTCAAAGAACCTACATTACTGCACAAGGTGAGTAACTTTCTCATCCTGGCAGCCAGGAGCTCCCTGTCAGCTCTGCTCCCTGCTTCAGGCAAGCTCTGCACAGCAGGGAGGAGGAGCTGAAGCTCAAGCCACCACTGCAGGGAAATTTTTGGGGCTGGCTCCCACTTGCCACTCTGACAGTGCTTGCTGCCCAGGTGCCCTTGTACATGCAGTCCCAGAGGGGGCCAAAGAGTTGAGCAGATATTAAGAGGGCTAAGGATGTTGCTTCAAGGAACTCTGGAATACATCTGGAGGACTTACGGAACCTGAGTCAAGATGGGCTGCATGCACACGGGAAAGCAATGGACACAGTCCCAGCTTAATTCGGGCTCAGACCCTCCAACCCTGCAGGGTGCTTGGGCCCTTGGTTCAAGCCCTATGTGTTTGGGGTGTGGATGCAAGAAGGCTTACATTACTTACATGGGCTTACATTGCTGTGTAGACATATCCCTAGTGCTCAACATGCAGAACAGAAGCTTCAGTTCTGCAGCTGCTCAGCCTGTAATTCTGGGACAGGTTTCAGACCTATCTTCTTTCTCAATCTTTGACTGCAGAGTATTGGGGAGGAGATGCCTGATGAGCAGGAACTTCACTTCACCCCACTCAAGTCCTCAGTAACTTGTCAGATGGAAAATAGAGGGGGAAGGAGAGAGCACCCTCAGAAAATTCCAAATTGGAGGGAAGAGGAATAACTTTGAACTATTTAAAGGGACTCTTAACTTGAATCGTTTCAAAAATTGATTCTTTTTTTTAATTCTAGTTTCTGTAGAACAACTTGATTAACATGTCCTGAATATTTAAAATTTCTTTTATGTAAGAGCTTTTCTTTTCAGCTGTTTATAAAGGTCTGTTAAAGGTGAAACTGATTATACGCAGTGCTGTCAAATAAACAAAGTGAGTAAAATAAATATTTTTCACAAACTTTAAGTTACAGTAATCTTATATGTAACTGTAACAGGCACCGAATTTTCAGACTAACTTTGTTTTCAAGTTACCTTACTTTAAAACTGGGATCATTTGTTTCTTTCTGCTACTGATATACTTAACAATCTTCATTATATCAACAGTTGAAAAACCTGACACAAATCCTATTCCCTTCCACATACATTTGGAAGGAATATTAGATCCTGATACAATAAGATTAAGACTTGCTCTCAGTTCTTCCATGTCGCTGATACATTGGTAGTGTTTCTCCTGGGCACCCCCTTCCCTCTGGACCATTTTTTGTGTAGTCTCTTCTCTTTGTATGGACTACACTGAAGGAACTAAAAATTAGCTGTTGACACACTTGGACAGTAGGTCTATTTCTAGCTTTCAAATTCACCACCAAAAATTAACTTTTTGGATTTCCTCACATAGCCTAATTTAACACATTTTTTCATTAGTTTAGCAGGGACATTTCAAATACTGACTTGCCAAGGAAATATTCTGTGTTGCAATCGAAAGGAATCAGTTTTATAATCCCCTCTTCACATGACAACCTTTTCTTTCTACTGTAGGAGTTAGTTTTGTTGTACGTATACGTGAAACTTGAACCTATAGTTGTAATTACACCTACTATAATATCTGTAGCTAAATCATCTGATCCATCATATGTTTGAGCTTTGATCAGTCGTCTGACTTTGAACTTGTAGATTCTAGTTTAAAATAAATACGGAAGGTAAGACAAGTGTCCATGAGCTGCTTGAGTATTCTGTTAAATGGAGCTGTACACATTTCACTGACATTCCAAAAATAAATAATATTGTGGATGGGAATTGTGAATTTAAATCCCAAAAGTGATCATTTTAAAAAATGCATCAACTCATCATCTACAATGAGCCGATCTGCTGACTAAAATTCATTCTAATATAGTGGCCAGCACAAGGTCAATGCACTGCTGAAATCCCCCTTTATGCCCTCAAAGTACAGCTTAAGTGGGTCTTCCGTGATACATAGGCCTTCTGCTGGCCTCTGTTGACATGTGACTTTTACCCCATGTATTTAAAATTGTTTCGTTTACTTGAGTGAGAAAGCTCTTGTTACCTTTTCACTCTTGGTAGAGGTAGAGACCCCATACAGCTGTGTGAAAACAAGCTAGTGTCTATTCAGTCTTGCCTGTTAACAAATTTTTTAAGCTAAATTCCACTTGGTTCTGTGCATTGTAACTGCAGACCTTGGCCTGCAGAATCCTTATTATCTATTTATGGTGGTTCATGTGCCAGAAAGTCCATGGCTTGAGTCCAGATTTTATGAAAGTTGAAGCAGTTAAAGCCATCCTTATGCTTAGTTTACATGAAAGTTTAATATGTAGTGTAATTACAGAGTTGTAACATCAGACCCCACAGTGCCATTTTACTTCAGAGTAATCTCCAACTACAGCAGATCTAAAAGTAATTGATTCTAGAGTAGAAGTATATGAGGATATCTACAGAAATATTCCTCTTACAAGAAGTTTTTCACCTCAAATGTTCATCTTTCAATTCCTTGATCTATTCCATGGGGAAAAATCTATTATCAGAAGTAGGAAAATTTGTTTATATTTGAGATTAAATCACTAAAACTGCATGAATGTTAACTATTCTCTTTATAAGTAATCAGAATGAATCCTTAGTATTTGTTCTTCCAACTTCTATTATGAGTTTGGGAAACTAATCTATAAGCCAAACTAAATAATTAACAGTTTTTTTTCAATAAACGCTGAAGATTAACTGAATAATTATTGACTGATCTAAATAAAGTCGTTTCGTCTTAAAGCTAGCCCCTTGGCTTGATACTGGTAATTAGTTATCGTCTCAAATAATGTGTTGCCCCTTTTCAGAGGAATGTTGGTAAAAACTTCAGAGCTGGTATCTAAAAGAAACTTGTTAAACTCTTTGGTTAGAATGGTTGGGTTGATAAGTGTTTATTCTTCTCATTTAAAAACGGTACAAACTGTATAAGTTGTATATACTGATATAGTAAAAATCGAACTACAAGTTAAAAAATGCTTAACACTTCTCTTAACCTATGAAAGTACATTGATTCTGTACATTTCTGGTAATCTTTAGAGCAGTCAATAGGTGGACTGTGGGCCAAATCCAGTCTGCCAGGTGCTTTTGAATGGACCTCAAAATATTTTTATTTACTTATTATGATTGTTGTTTTTATTATTTTCTCTGGAGTGTGAACCTTGACTAAGAAATATGAACTTTTAACAAAAAATAATTGACTACCTTGCCTTAGAGTTTTAGTTGCAACAATACAGACAGTCTATGAAGGCTGGAACTTCTAAATATTTTTTTAAAAAATCTTCAGAATCCACTAGAGACTCTTCAAAATAACCATTAGGACTAAGCAGTCCCTACCATATGTGAACATCTTGAATCAGCTGAAAAAAAACACATTTATCACTTGGCCCTTATGTAATCAGATAAAAGGGAGAATACATTTTCAGAGAAGATTAATAACATTAAAAATCTAGTCTTAATAGGCATTGCAGTAGCAAGCTGATAAAGATTGATTGGATTGAATTTATTTTGGTTTTTGGTCAAACATGATTTAAATAAAACTGTTCAGTTATAGGAAGCCTTGCAGATGCAGCTTCTCCTGACATTAGAAAAATGGAGGTGGAGAAAGTGTTATCATGTGATTCCTAGCGTATAGTATGTTCCTCTTTTAGAAATAAGGGCCAGATTCTCAACTGACACAAACTTACACTAACTGAAAATTTGGCCTGATATTTATTGTAAAGCTTAAAGATAGCAAGAATAGTGAGAGTTGAGAGATAATTTAATTTAGAAAGTATTCATATTACATTGTGTGAAAACAGTATTTTTAAAGTTATAGTTATATCTGTATGTACTGCATGTTATATAATAGTTTAGCTCTAAATTAAGATTAAAATACTTTCATGGATGATACCTAATAAGCTGTAAATATTGTATACTTTTAAAATTTTTATAAAAGCAACTTTTTTATTTCACTATTTGTGTATAAACCTTACTATGTACCTACAATAATTTCTTGGACAATAAAAGTTTTGCAGTTAACCTTCTGTATTTTAATTGCATTAGTGATCTTAGTATAGCCATACAAATGTTTTTTCTCTGTTTCTCACAGCACATTCACCTCTCATTTTCTTCAAAGGGTAGCAATAAAAGTTGGCATATTACCTTAGATCAAAGCAAAATTTTCTGCACATATTTCCACTCCATTGCTTCAGCTATATAGCAGTGATGCAGAATTAACATTGCTCTGTCTAGTCATAAGATATCGGGGTCTTTATGCAGTTTTCATTTTTGTAACATACTGGAGGAAATCTTTGGTAATAACCTATATACAGTAACTTACAAATGAACCCAATATGTAGATAATACTCATTGTATTTGATGAAAAGTTGGTAAAAAATACAGCCCCCCAAATCAGTATTTTAATAATGTTCTGTAACCTGTTTCATGCACTTAAAAATAAATTGAACATAAAACTGTATGTATTGCCATTTCTTTGTGTAATAACATGCCTGTACGTTTGACAATAATCAACAATATAAAGATCAAAGCCAAAATAATCACTTAAGTTTCATATCAATTTGTGGTGCATATTCTTCCAGACACTTGATGTTCTGCTACTTCATGTATCTGATTTCTGCTCTGTAGCTGCGGAGTAACCTCCACATGAATTATATCATCACAAAATTTAAATGTTATAGTGACTGAGTGCAAGTTATGTTCTGATTCAACTTCTCTAATCAAATGTTCCCGAATCCATGCTTTCTGTACATGGAATTCTCATGGAATTGTCAGTTTCTAAACTCTAAAATTACTGATCAGCTTTTCATATCCAAATACAAGTAATTGGGTATTGTATGCCAATGACTAGCTGGACCCATAGATGGTTGCATGCACATAAACAATATGACAAGGGAAATATTTTGTGTGTGGGTGTGCGTGCACACCCACACACTCACCCACACATTACTATTCTCACAGCAAATAATAATAGTGCAAGTTGATCACTTAATTTGGTTAATAACATAGTAAAAGCATCCTGACTGATTAATAACTTTGGTTAAAAATTAAATCTCATAGTTTTTAAATATCATGTGCTGCAAAGAGCTGAAGGAAATGTATTAAAAAGCCACTTGTGGCTCATGAGCCGCATTCTGAGTATCACTGCACAATATGAAAACTGGGTTATTCTTCAAGTGCTGGTCCCTATTTGAAATCCACTGTGGGTACACAGGCCTTATCGGGTGACCAGCAAATTCTTGCAAGTAGTGTCCATTGGTCCACACCTGCACGCCCACTCTCTTCATGCCACACAGAGTATAAGGGTGGGGTGGATCACCCACCTCTCAGGCCCTCCTTACCCATTGCATGGCTGTAGAATTCTCCAGTGTTTTCCAGAGTGGATCCTTCTCTTCTGTAAATATTAGATTATATGTTAGTGTGTGTTTAATTTCCTAGTAAGTGTTGGAATCCCCTCACCAGGGAACCTACCCTGTCTCCCAGTTCAGGACTTAGATTATGCCCAGGACACTGGTCTTCAAAAACTGCAACTCCTGCCCCCACTTGTTTTCAGTCAGCAAAAGCCACCAGCACTGCCTCTTCCTGCCTCCTTGAAGCTCAGATCTCTGCTAAGTAAAGTATCTGTTGCTCTTTTCCCAGTGGAATGTGACAGGTGCAAGAACTTCAACTTCAGAAGCACTTTTTGGAGTGTGCAATGAGATCCCAGTCAGATCCAGGCCAGGGAGACCCCTGTTGCACATTGGACAGAGTTTGCAAGGAGCATGCCCCCTACTACTATGTCCAACTCCAGGGCAGAGGAAAGGACCCTTTGGCTGGCCCCCCTCTTGAGAATAAGGGACACACTCTCAGACATAAAAGCAGATCCCTCCTAGAGCTGTTAAAAGGAGAGATCCTGTCCTGACCCACTTCCAAGTTAGGTGAGCCTTCACGCCCAAGCCATAAGGACTTAGTCTCTCCTAAGCCACATAGGCACATTCAGAAGAATCATAGGAGCAAGGCTTCTTTGGTACCAGCCTCCACATCAACTTCAGCATCTACTGTGGTGTCATCTAGAACACCAGGACATGAGGTGTCAGGCACTTCAAGTACCGTCGAAAACCATGAGGTCAGAGACACATTCATTCACTGGCAGTACCATCATGGTCCATAAGGAACCACTGTCTACACCTTTTTTCTGGACCAGAGCCTTCTCTGGTGGCACATTGTGACGATGCAATCTTTGAAGGTGCTACTGACCTATACCATTCTGGAGAATATTGTTGTCCTCCTGAACCTACACACTCCCTTGTTTATGGGAGACTGATCCTTACCAGAGAGATAACAAATGGTTGCTGGAATCCAGGACTCTGGAAGAAGTATATCCCCTGTCCCACCCATTAGCCACAATTTCCTCTTAATGGAACCAATGGCACTACTGCTGGAGCTATATCTGACCTCTTTTCATCTTTGAGAGAGTCAGATGTACCAGTGGAACCAGCTTCTCCATTTAGGGAATTCAGCCCAGATAGAATCTCCAGGAACTAGTCTCACCTACACAGACAGGAGCTTTCACCTTGGGACCAGTAGTACCCAGTGCCTTGGGAACCAGTGGTACGCGGTGTCTTTGAGACCACTAGAACTTGCCTTTGACCCCTCCTACTGGCCTTATTTACTTATATACTGGCATGAGGACCCTTATGCACATTACCCAAAGTCCATCCATTCCAGCAGGGAGTCTTACCTCCCCTCTCTGCAGTCTAAACACCCTGACACAATGCAAGAGGGGGAAGACAAGTCAGATCCCCCGGTGCTACTGGTTCCAACAGGTTTTGTCCTTGTCACGTGTCATGGTATAATTCCCCACTCTGAACCTTATCGTCCAAAAGGTGGGGTACCAGCATGAATTTCTCTAAGCTCAATTACCAGCTTAGTACTTGTAGCGCTGCCACCAATCAGGAATTCCAGTGCCTGGTACACTCCGGTCCCCCACAAAACCTTGCTCGGGGACCCCCAAGACCCAGTCCCTCTGGATCTTAGCACAAGGAAAGTAAACCCTTTCCCTCACTGTTGCATCTCCCAGGCTTCCCCTCCCTGGGTTACCCTGGAAGGTCACTGTGATTCAAACTCCTTGAATCTTAAAACAGAGAGGAAAATCCACCTTCCCCCTTCCTTCTCTCTCCCCCTCCCAGACTCTCCCTGAGAGAGAGAGTAATCCTAACACAGAGAGAAAATTAACCTTTCTCTCCCCCTTCCCTCCTTTCTCCCCACCAATTCCCTGCTGGATCCAGACCCAGTCCCCTGGGGTCTCACCAGAATAAAAAAACAATTGGGTTCTTAAACAAGAAAAGCTTTTAATTAAAGAAAGAAAAAAACCAGTAAAAATTATTTTTGTAAATTTAAGATGGAATATGATACAGGGTCTTTCAGCTATAGACACTGGGACTACCCTCCCAGCCTAAGTATACAAGTACAAAGTAAAATTCTTTCAGCAAAATACAAATTTGAACTCCTTCCAGCCAAATACACATTTGCAAATAAAGAAAACAAACATAAGCCTAACTCGCCTGATCTACTTAGTACTCACTATTCTGGACATATAAGAGACTGTATCAGAGAGATTGGAGAGAAACCTGGTTGCACGTCTGGTCCCTCTGAGCCCCCAGAGTGAACAACAACCAAACACTAACAGCACACACAAAAACTTCCCTCCCTGAAGATTTGAAAGTGTCCTGTCCCCTGACTGGTCCTCTGGTCAGGTGACAGCCAGGCTCACTGAACTTGTTAACCCTTTACGGTCAAAAGAGACATGAAGTACTCCTGTTCTATTAACCCTTAACTATCTGTTTATGACATCACCCAATTATGTAGTCGCTTCAGCATCTCTGTCTCCCCGTAATGATCATAGACAGTTTCAAGAGCTGCTACAGAAAGTGGCAAGAGAGCTCTTAGTCTCCTTAGAGTAGGTCCAGGATTCTTAGCATAAGCTCCTAGATATCCTGCAGCCTATTGGTTCCAATTCAGTTGTACTGGTAAATGAAGCCATACTAGAACTGGTGTCAAGGCCTGGTTGTGGGCATCCAGACGTAATGGTCAGAGCCAGCATCCACAATCAGGAGCTGAGTGTCAGGCTGGGTCAGGATACCAAGGGGACAGAGGCAGGAGACAACTGGAGATCAACCACACATCAGAGGTCAGGAGCCAAGCCAGGTCAGGATGTCAGGGACTCGCGTCAGGGGAGCAGGAGGCACACAGTCCAGAGCACAGTGGATCCCAGTTGTTAGGACAGCTTCCTGTTTCTGTGGTTTGCTGGTGCTACTTAAGCCAGCAAATCAACTGCTCTGGGACTCAGCATCAAACAGGTGCTGGGCTTCATACATCTTGGGTCAGCAGGTGGCAAGTGGAGGGTTGAATCATGGCTGCTCCTGTGAAACCTGTGGACCTTGGTTGGAAAGCAGGCAGAGGAGCAGTACTTTGTCCTGGCTGAAGGAGCTAAGTTCTTGTTCACCCACCCAAACTCCTTGGTGTTCCAGGCAGCCATAGAAAGATCCAGACAACACCAGAAGGCCACTCTTGCAGATAAGGAGGTCAAACATCTCAATCTTATGGAGAAAAAAGTGTACTTACATTTACTGGCCTAGTTTTGAGTCTTAAACTATCAAGCCTTTCAAGCCCAATAAGCTTTCCTGAATTACTCTTGAGTTCCTGGACTTTAGGAACAAGTTGTTTCAGGAAGACAGGGCTCAATTTCAGGACTTATGGATGAGGGCAAACTAGAACCTCTTTGCAAGCTCCATCAATGCAGCTGTTATAACATCAAGATCATCAAGAGGTGACAAAAATCAGGCTACACTTCATGGTTTCCGTGGGAGGAACACTGATGAGGATTTACCTTTCTTGTCAAATCTTTTCAATTAGAAGACAAAAGAGTCATTGGACAGATCACTTCAGCTATGCCTTGCTTCCCATCCCGCTATTACCTTGGGTTATACACACAATTTGATTGGCCAAGTCACATGGCTCAGACAATTCTGGTTTCCAAACTTCCTTCAAATGTCATCCCATCCAGCTATCAGCATTCGGACCTTTCTAGATCTCATTGACGGCAGATTCAGGCATCCCAACCCCAAAGGCTGTTTATTTCATGGCTTGGTATTTGGATGGGTGTCAAGCTTGGAATACTTCTGCTCTGAAACTGTGCAAGTCATTCTTAATAATAACAGAGAGGATTCCATCAGAAAATGTTATCTAGCCAAATGAAAATGTTTCTCTATGTGGACCCAGCAAAATCCATCAAAACCAGATGGTGGATCCTCTGCTGCCAGTGGACACGCAAAGTACTGCGTCTGCCTCCTCACCCTCCTCTGATGAGGCGATTACAGCCCCTCCTCCCTCTGTTCCACAGTAGGACTCTAAAGCCCACCAGGAGCTATTGAAAAGGATGGCATCAAACCTCAACATTCAGACAGAGGATGTGGAGGAGCCCTCCGACTCCCTTTTTAATGTCCTGTCCATCTCGGTACTGGGCAAGGTGGCCTTGCCACTCCACAAAGAGGTGGCGAAAATTTCAAATGCCTTGTGGCAAACCCCGGCCTCATTGGCCCCTTTCTCTAAGAGAGTGGTACTCAAGTATTTTGTGCCTGCCAAAGTACCTGAATACCTATACATCCACGCTGCTGCTAACTCCCTGGTGGTTAAGTCAGTCAACCACAGGGAATGGCAGGGCCAACCAGCCCCTTCTCTGAAAAATAAAAATTCAAAGCGGCTGGATTCATTTGGGAGAAAAATTTATTCATCCTTGAGCTTCCAGTTACAGGTGGCAAACCATCAGGCTCTCGGTTCAATAATTGGGGCTCTCTGCCCAAGTTCGAGGACTCTCTCCAGGAGTGTGACAGGAAGGAGTTCCAACCTCTGGTGGAGGAGGGTATAGCGGCTGCCAGGGCAACCCTGCAGGCAGCGTCAGATGTGGCGGACATGGCCGTGCTGTCCATGGCCTCTGCGGTGTCCATGAGAAGGGCATCATGGCTTCTGCTGTCTGGACAGTCCAGTGAGGGACCTCCCGTTTGATGGTAAGGCTTTGTTTGCGAAACAGATGGACATAAAACTGCATGTCCTGAAAGACTCCTGCACTATGCTTAAGACTCTTAGCTTCTATGTTCTGGCTCTGGCTAGACCTAAGTTTAAGCCGCAGCAGGCTCCCACCCAGGCCGCCCACTCTAAATAGGAGCCCCCTTATAAAAAGTCACAGGACTATAAGAAACGCCTGCAAAGACAGTCTCAGCCTGCTCCCCCAGCCTGGGTCCTCCAAGGGCGAACAGGCAGGGAAACGGCAATTTTGACAGGACGCCTGGGGGCGACCTACCAGTCCTCATCAGAGATCCACCCTCAATAAAGCTTCCCTTCTCCAACCAGCTGAGTGGTCGCGGCTGACCTAGGACAGATGGGTCCTAAGCACCATCTCCCAGAGCTACACCCTCCAGTTTACCTCGACTCCACCCAACCACCCTTTGCCCCGTCCCTCCTGCGGGACCCCTCTCACGAGGCTCTGTTCAAGCAGAAGGTGAGGCAGCTCCTTGGCTTAGGAGCAGTGGAAGTGCTGCCAGTGGAGTTCAAACACAAAGGGTACTTATCCCGAAGGCCAGAGGGGGGCTCAGGTCTATCCTGGACCTGCGAGGCCTGAACCAGTACATGGTGAAGCTCAAGTTCCACGTGGTCTCCCTGGCCTCCATCATTCCCTCCCTGGATCCTGGGGATTGGTTCGCCACCCTCGATCTGCAGGACAAGTACTTCCACATCCATATATTCAAGGGGCACAGATGCTTCCTCTGTTTCACGGTTGAACAGGAACACTACCAGTTTATGGTCCTCCCGTTTGGCCTGTCCTCTGCCCCCAGGGTATTTACAAAGTGTATATCTGTGGTGGCGGCCTACCCTAGGCGCTGTGGGATTCAGATCTTCCCATATCTAGATGACTGGCTAGTCAAGGGTAGCTCCTGGTTGCAAGTGCAGGACCACGTGGCACTCCTTCTGTCCACATGTGCCACTCTGGGCCTGTTGGTAAACAACACCAAGTCCATATTAGTCCTGATGCATAGAGTTTATCGAGGCAGTCCTGGACACCACATCGGCCAGAGCCTCCCTTCCACCGGACAGGTTCGAGACCCTGAAAGGGCTCACAGACACAGTCACAAGGTTTCCAGTGAAAAAAGCCAGTGTGTGTCTCCAGCTTTTGGGTGACATGTCGGTGGGCACATATATGGTTCGTCACACCAGACTCAGGATGAGGCCCCTCCAGCTCTGGTTAGCCTCGGTGTTCTCCCAGGCCAGAGACAGGATGCACAAGGTCCTCACTGTGCCCGAACCGGTAATGGTCTCCATTCGACGGTGGTCCTCCCCGTGAACATGCTCCGCAGAGTCCCGTTCAGAGGCAGGTCCCAGTCACTGGAACTGGTGTCTGATGCATTGGACCTGGGCTGGGGAGCCCATGTGGGAGATGTTCAGACCCAAGGTCTGTGATCTGCACAGGACCTGGCCCTCCACATAAACTTCAAAGAGCTCAGGGCGGTCCAACTGGCATGCATGGACTTTCACTTGCACCTGGAGGGCAGAATCGTCAGGGTTCTCACAGACAACATAGCCTCGATGTTCTACATCAACAGGCAAGGTTGGGCCCAATCCTCTGTCCTCTGCCTGAAAGCCCTCAACCTGTGGGACTTCTGTATAGCCCATGACATTTGCCTACTGGGCGCCCGGAACTCGCGGGAAGATCACTTGAGCAGAGACTTTTCATCTCAGCACGTGTGGTCTCTTCACCCAGAGGTCGTGCACAGATTTTTCCAAGCGTGGGGAACTCCCCAGGTGGACCTGTTCGCAACTCAGCAGAAGTATTGCTGTCCCCAGTTCTGCTCCATGGCGGGGGGGATGGGACAGGCTGCTATCTCCGATGCCTTTCTCCTGTTCTGGTCAGGCCAGTTTCTCTATGCCTTCCCCCCGTTCCCGCTGATTGGCAAGGTCCTGGAAAAGATAAAGACGGACAGAGCCCAGGTCCTCCTGATTGCCCTGGCATGGTGCAGGCAGCATTGGTACAAGACCCTCACAAGCCTGGCAGTCAACCCGCCATGGCCGTTGCCGTCCCACCTGGATCTGCTCTCCCAGGACCAGGACCTTCTCCACCCCAACCTAGTCGCACTCCACCTCAAGGCGTGGCTGATCAATGGTTAGGCTGGGAGGAAGGGATGTGCTCAGAAGGGGTTCCGCGTGTCCTCTTGGAAAGCAAGCCTCCACACACCAAGCCTACTTGGCAAAGTGGTCTTGTTTTTCCTGATGGGCAGCTGAGCGGGGCGTTTCCCCCGTAACTGCCCCTATCCAGCTCATTTTGGACTACCTCCTTCACTTTAGAGCCCAAGGCCTGGTGCCCTCGTCCATCAAGTGGCACTTGGCGGCTTCATTGACTTTCCATCTGCCAGTGCAGGGGCACACGGTATTCTCCCATACCATGACTGGCCGATGCCTTAAGGGACTGAATCGTCTCTTCCCATACATTAGGCCCACTGTGCCCCAGAAATTGGTGCTGGCCCAGCTGACAGTCCCCCTTCCCTCCCCCCTGTTTGAGCCTCTAGCTACGTGCTCCTGGTCGCACCTCTTGTGGAAGGTGACCTTTCTGGTAGCGATCACATCAGCTAGGTGGGTCTTGAAACTCAGGGCCTGACCTCCGAGCCCCCATTTACGGTGTTACATAAGAATAAGGTCCAACTTGGCCCACATCATTCCTCCCAAAGGTAGTCCCTGCCTACCGCATGGGTCAGGACATTTTCCTGCCAGTCCTCTGCCCCAAGCCCCATGTGTCCAGTGAGGAGCGCCGCCTCCACACGCTGGATGTGAGATGGGCTCTGGCCTTTTACCTGGAGTGGACTAAGCCATCCAGGAAGTCCTCACAGCTGTTCATCGCCTCAGCCGAACGCATGAGGGGTCGGCCGAACTCCACTCAGCAGCTCTCCAACTGGATCACCTGCTGGGAATCCCTCTGCTGTCAATTGTGAGGGCACACTCAACTAGGGCGCAAGCTGAACTCCTGGGCTCTGAATATTGCTGGTGCCCGGGCACCATGTGGGAATACAACTCACCACCTATGGCCACAATGTGAATTTATAGCACACAAGCTTGCTGAACACTAACTGGCCATGTGTACATAGCACACATTGACATACTCATGTTTGAAGCATCAAAGCGTACAATAGTGTTCTGTAGCAGGGTCCACATGGTCAGTTAGTGCATGGCCAGTTAGTGCTAGTGCTCTGTAAAGAATTGTCAATACATAGAGAGTGCATCGCCAGGAGGTGAGGTCCAAGGAAGAGGTCTGAGTTGAAAATGTGCCAGTTATGGGTCTGAGTGACAGGCAGAATGAAGTGGTGTCTACAGCAATTGAGAGAGGAGCAAGAGGGGAGGACTGTTGAAAAATTAAGATTTCTGTTTTAGCCATATTGAGCACGAGCTGATAGCTAGATATGCACAGGGAGATGCCAGAGAGACAGGCTGAGACTTCAGTTTGGATAAGAGACAGGTTTGAAGTAGAAAGGTAGATCTGTAAGTCATGTTTTCGGAGACCCTAGATGGACAAAATTGTATCATTAACTCAAATTTCCTAGGTAAACTAATTTTTAACACTAACTAGGTGTGGAGATATAGGAAGAAGGGGACACACATCAGGGCCCAAATGGGGCTCTGGGTGATCACTACTTATCACCACCCAAAACAGATGTAATGAGGTTAAGTGATGTCCGTATAAAGAAATGAAAACTACTGATTATTTCTTAAGAAACGCTTTTAATGACTTACAGCTGTAAATGCAACACAAGACAAGCACAAGTACAAGTAAACTTTTACTACTATTTTTAATACTACAGCATTAATATAATTTGAGATTAAATTATTCCAATACTACCATTTTTAATACTATAGTGTTAGTACAATTTGAGATTAAAACAGTTTGAGCAACCCAGACTTTTTTACTTTACCTTATTTTGCATGCAACCAGACTATTTTACTTTTAAACTTTACCCTGCCAAGAATACGTTACCCTTTAGTTGACTGCTTTTTGCATTGGCCAGATGCAGATAGTCAGTGCAGTTTAGATTTCCTTGGTTTAGGGGGTGCGGGTCAGGCCGATCAAAGAGAATAACTTCTTAGACCGAGACGCGCACACACACCTGAGGTTTTACACATTTAATCTTATTTGTCCGCCATGTTTTGAAGCAGGTTGTTGGGATTTGGTGGTTCCCAGTGAGTCTGATGCTGGGTAGAAATCATGGGACTTCGATCCAATGCGATTCAATTCAATAAAGCTTTATTCAACATGTGCACAAAGAGACCCCTGGTACAAAGAATCAGGCAGAGTCCCTCCAGCCAGGAGCCCCTCCCCTCGCTACTTTATAGCACATGGTGCTTATATAACAAGTTATATAACAACTTACATAACATGAACCTTTAACCAATCAGAGTTAAACAAACCCATATATGGGTTTGTTTATCACATGCTCATAGTGCTCCAGTCCACATGCCGAGCTCAAACCCCTCCCCATGGCCTTCTCCAGAATGTTGCTAGGCCGGTGAGCCACAGCATGCTTCCCTATGCATAAGCACCCTGTAAACCACATTTTATTTAAAATAAACACAACCATACCCTTCAGGTCCCCCATTTGGTTTTGGGGCTAAGAACAATTCTTAGACCCCACTAACACCACTTCCTTGTATTTATTAGGAGCAATAATTAGCTTTATTAACACTTAACTATAATTTTAGGAACAAATAAACTAATACGTAATATTTACAATAAAATAATAAGTCCTTATGCCATTGCGAGAACACAACCCAAATCCATTTTCATTTGTTTTTGTTTTTACAATGGCAAACCCTTTTATTCACTGAATCAGTGTAACTGCTCTACCACTTCTTTCAATATTTGTTTTAAAAGGCTTAATACAATAGGAAGAACTCAATATTTAAGCAAGGCTTGCCTGCCAAAGTTAACCACTTACATTCACACCAAATAGTGGAGTCCTTCCTCACTGCTGTATCATCCATTAACTTACATTACATGCATCATTAAGTCAGGTCCCAACATTTGAGATAAGGCTTGTCCTGACTTCAGGTTTCCCATACACAAAACCCATCCTCCTAGGATGGAACATTGGTCCCGTGGGAAAGCCGTGTAGTTATCTCCGGCCCTTATGTTACACAGGTGTCTGTGACATGCGAAAGGAAGTGGGTGCCCTGGCTGAGCCTCCAGTTCAGGAATTAACATCCCTTCAAGGATGCAATGACCATCTCAACATACCCCTGTTATCGATAGGTACCACTCCCCTGCCACCATCCAGGGAGAAGACATTCAGTTCTCGAGAACCACAGGTCTTACCCAACATGGCACATGTTGCATGAGTGAGTCTCCTAGCAGGGCTGCAACTTTCATGTTGAACACCAGGATGTTACCATGCCAGGATGATAACACAATTTTTCCACATTCCTAGACCAATGCTTGCTCATACATTTTAGAAGTTTTTAATAGATGGCTGAGTACAGCAGTGAGGACCTGACCAACTGTTGCTGAGTTAAGGTAGTATCTAACTTGATTAGACATGAACTCCACTTTTACCACAGTAAACTGTCATTCCTGCTACTAACAAATTTTAACCCAGTCCCTAGTATTAGATTTGAGTGATGGCATTTACAACTGATCCAGTGACTCCTCCCCAGGTAATTACATTAATATTTTAGCTACATCAGCAGCAGTGGCCTTGGCCACTGGGAAAGCTTCTACCCATTTAGTAAAGTGATCCATGATCACCAGAACATATTTTTTCCCTCTGCACCTTGGCAGGGGACCAATGAAATCTATTGGTAACTGCTCGAAGGGCTGTGTTGGTCTTGGCTAATGTTGCATTCTCACTTTCACTGTGGGAGCAGAATTACATTGAGCACACGTTACACACCCTCTCACATAATCATGCACGTTTGCATTAAGCTTAGAGTGCCACCAGGTGTTTGACATATGGTGAATCACCCTCCGTGCTCCATCATGTCCCAACATGTGATACACTTGTATCATAGTTCCCATTAGCACATTTGGTAACACTAATGTGTTCCCTGGACCTCTCCAAATGTTATCATCACACAGCTTGCCCCCATTATCCATCCATAACCACTTCTCTGCCCTCGGTGCAGCGTGATGAATGTCTTGTAATTCAAAAAAGTTTGGGGTTTTTATGAGAGGCTGTGTTGCAGCTATTAATTGGGTCTCTTTACTTTCCACTGCTGCTTGTTTAGCTAGTTCTTCTGCCCTTCGGTTCCCCTTGCTATGAGGATCTGTCCCTTTTGTATGGGCCTTTACTTTTATTACTGCTACTTCAGTAGGTTTCTGCATGGCTGCATGAAGTTTCTGCACTATCCCCCCATTTTGTATTGGGGATCCTGTACTTGTCAGGAATCCTCGATTTATCCACAAGTTAAGGTAATCATGTACAACCCCAAACGCGTATCTAGAATCAGTATAAATGTTTATAGCATGACCTTCCGCAGCTTCACATGCTGCAATTAATGCTTGTAGTTCTGCTACTTGGGCCGATGCTCCAGGTAAACTGCCATGCGCCACCAGCTGCCCATCTTGAGTACAAACAGCCCATCCTGTGTGTCGCTTGCCGTTGACATAGAAGGAAGAACCATCCACGTATAGGCAAGGGGCATCAGGTATTTTAGTTTCTTTTACCAATGGAAGGTCCATGGGCTCTACCTTAAGGCAACCATGATGCAGGTGTCCCTCATCTGGGCTAGGAATGAGGGTGGCAGGGTTTAGCGATGATGCTCATTGCAGATGTACTGAAGGCATTAGCAAACTCATTTCCCATCGAGTCCATCTTGCCACATGGACTGCCGAAGATTTTTTCCCTGATAAAATAGCAAGGACAGCGTGAGGCACAACAATATTTACATCCTGTGCACCAATAAGTGGTAAAGCCTGATTTAGGGCCATAGAAGCTCCTTCCACTGCCTGGCGGCACGGTGGCATTGCTTGAGCGATAGCATCTAGTTTAGAAGAATAGTATGCTACTGGGCGCTGTTTATCCCCGTGTTTTTGCGTTAACACTGCTGCCATATGTCCCTCACTGACATGCGTGTACAATGTAAAAGGCATTAATGGATTAGGAAGTCCCAACCCTGGGGCAGTACTTAGCCTCTGTTTCAATGTGGTAAATGCCTGTTCACATTCAAATATCCACTTAATTGCATTATGTGGTCCACCAGCACCCTTTAGGAGATTATTAAGGGGCTGGACAATCCTTGAATAACTTGGGATTTGAGTTTGGCAGAAATTGAATAGCCTCAACTCTTTCCTAACTCCCCTGACCGTAACTGGTTGTGGGCATGCATTAATAGCCTCAATGAGGTCAACAGTTAAACACTTGTACCCCTTGGATATTAGATACCCCAGGTATGGTACTTCCTCCTTTGCGATCTGAACCTTTTTAGCATTACATTTTACCCCACTGTCCGCCAAGTGCTGCAGGATCACTTCTAAGTCTTTCATGTGCGTTTGGCCATCTGGTGAGGAAACAAGAAGATCATCAACATACTGTACAACACAAAAAGTCATGTCTGGCAGCTTTGCCAGCACATCAGCTAACACTCTATGAAACAAATTAGGTGAGTTATGAAAACCCTGGTTTAGGCGAGTAAAGGTATATTGCTTCCTTTTAACAGTGAATGCAAACCAAAATTGACTGTCAGGGTGCACAGGAACAGACCAAAAGCCACTGCTAATGTCCAAGGCTGAAAACATTATGTGATCATCAAAAGCATATAAGCCTCCCACTACCATCCACTCCTGTACCTTCCCCCAGAAGGGTAGGTTTGGGTTATTAAGCTGCAAAGATGGCAATTCTTTTAACATGCTCCGCAAATCAGATGGGCTTATAGGAGTATGCTCTAGACGACTAACAATAGCAGGGTTCCCTTCCCCTTGGTTAGGATTAGGGACAGTATGCACTCTCACTGGAGCCATGACACTAGACTGATAGCCCCATGTTCCATATGTAGGGTCCAAAGGTGCTGAGGGACAAGATCTCTTTCCCTGCAAGTCTGCTTCTTTATACTTTTTTGTTTCTCCTTGCAGTTTTTCTACCTCTGCTTCTAACTCTTCTACCCTTCCTTTTATCATATTACTCTTTCTAACCAGCTGTTCATAATCAACAATTAAACACATACCAGCCATTTCATCCTTCTCTTTGCTGTTTTTTAACCTTGTACACCAACAAGCAATATAATAGGGATGTTTAGTTGGATAATCATCATGTGTTGGATATCCTTGTTTCAATGCCTTGTCATACTGAGACAGGACAGATTTCACAGCCAGCAACCTTACATCTACACTGAGGACATCATCTTCCTCAGATAAATATTGTGGTTTATGCACAAAATCAATGTTGCCCGCCTGTAATGGGGGGTGGTCATCCTTTATTTTAATCATACAGCCAAAATATCTCCACAAGAAAGCTAATAAACTTACAACTACAATAGTTATAAAAGCACTAACCATATACTCTTCATATTGTGGATCATTATATCCCTTCATCTTTTCAAATTTATAACTACAATTCTGTTTACAGACTAACAACAATTTATTCCAATAAAACACACCAGACTGAAATGCTCAATCAGCAGATTAATCCTTTCTCCAATTTATTTGATCTGCACAATTACAATGTCCAATTAGGAGATCTGGGCCTGCCAACACATCAGCTAGAGGTACTTATGGCTATACCTGCCCCTACACTAACTGTTGGTCCTTACAGCATCTTTGATTTCCCACTTCAACAGCACTTAGTCAGAGGAACTTACAGCTTGGCCAGCCCCCACACTAAGTACAATGCCTTAAGACTGCAACAAATTTCAATTAGGAGATCTGGGCCTGCCAACAAATCAGCTAGAGGTACTAATGGCTACACCCGCCCCTACCCTAACTGTTGGTCCTTACAGCCTCTATGATTTCCCACTTCAACAGCACTTAGTCAGAGGAACTTACAGCTTAGCCAGCCCCCACACTAAGTACAATGCCTTAAGACTGCAACAAACCCCCTGAATTCCCCAGCACCTAGACTTGCTTACTACAAAAGGTATGAGAGTCACCAGTCAGGTCAGAGACACACAACCAAATAAAAAATGAACAATCTCACCCTCTAATTTGATTGTAGGTCGTGATCCTGAAGGATATTTCAAACCCTGCTCGCTGCGCCAAGAAACTGTTGGGATTTGGTGGTTCCCAGTGAGTCTGATGCTGGGTAGAAATCATGGGACTTCGATCCAATGCGATTCAATTCAATAAAGCTTTATTCAACCTGTGCACAAAGAGACCCCTGGTACAAAGAATCAGGCAGAGTCCCTCCAGCGAGGAGCCCCTCCCCTCGCTACTTTATAGCACATGGTGCTTATATAACAAGTTATATAACAACTTACATAACATGAACCTTTAACCAATCAGAGTTAAACAAACCCATATATGGGTTTGTTTATCACATGCTCATAGTGCTCCAGTCCACATGCCGAGCTCAAACCCCTCCCCATGGCCTTCTCCAGAATGTTGCTAGGCCGGTGAGCCACAGCATGCTTCCCTATGCATAAGCACCCTGTAAACCACATTTTATTTAAAATAAACACAACCATATCCTTCAAGGTCAACCAATTAGGTTAGGCAAATTTTGGTGTTGTCGCTTTGGCTATATAATTTATGCTTACTTTTTTTTTGTAGCCAATTATTGTTTTAGTTTTATAAGTTATGCTTAAGGAGATAGCTTATTTTTATACAGCCCACTGTTTTGACTGTGGTTTTTTTTTTAGTTTTCTGTGTAACTTACCTTTAAATGGCCTATTGGCTTGATTGTGGATAAAGTTATCTTGATGACCTATGCCTAAAGGCCTAGTCCATTAAACCCACATAGGAATTAGTTTTTTGGTTGCAGTGTTTCTTAACCACAAGTTCCAAAGGTGGTTTCAATAAGCCATACCCAGAGGCATGACCTATTATACCATATAAGAGTTAAAATAAAATGTTGTCTGGTTGTAGGTGTCTTTTGACCACAAGTTGCAGCTAAAATTTGCAAAGCTTGTTTTATAAAGCTTCCGGAAGTTTTAGACCTAACATTGGCAATTTTGTTGTTTATTTTAAGCTTGACCACACTTTTTTGCTCAAATTAATCACATTAGGAAACCATTTTAAGGAGTAAAACAAATCACATTCAGGGAAGAGTTATTGGCTCTGCTGGTAGAAAGAGGACTGGCAGTAGGGTGACCAGTCAGCAAGTGTGAAAAATTGGGACAGGGGGTGGAGGGTAATAGGAGCCTATTTAAGAGAGAGCCCCAAATATCGGGACTGTCCATATAAAATCGGGACATCTGGTCACCCTAACTGGCAGGATCTCTAGGGTTAGGGGTCTTTCACACCCTCTTAACCTTGAGAGCTAGCTGCTGGGGACATGTAGATGAACCACTTTATTGTGCCTACTGGCACTTCACAGAACGATGCTGCAGTGTGATCCAGTAGCTCCTGCCACCATTCTGCCAAAGTCCATGGAAAATGTATGATGACTTCAGTAAAAGTTCAGTGCTAAGAGAGAAGCATCTCAAAAGCAATATAAATATAAAGTCATTGTAGCAGGGTCCACATGCACGTTCTATTTTAGAATGAGGGATGGGTCCCATGCAATAGGGCTCCTACCGTGTTTTTCTAGTGTTCCACAACTTCAGCCTTCACTTCACTGGAGAATGTTGTTCTGTCCCATTGTGATAGGCTAAAGCTAATTCAGTTTTAAACCGTTCATATAAAATCATGTGCAACTTCCTGTCTTACTAATTTGTTCAAAGAATTTAAGAATACTATGGATTTTTCTAAATATCTACATGCAAAACTCAACCTTAACTGTGAAGATTCACATAGCACCTCAATAAAATGTGCTTATATTTCTCAGATTCTGAAGAAGTTGGCCCATCTTCCTCCAGATTTCCACTGGCCCAATAGTTATGAAATCAATCTACCATCTACAAAGGAGAAATCCTTCATCAATTGTATAATCAAGCAAATAACATTAAAAACCACAAAAAATAGGAATTACCCTTTATGAAATTCAGAGGAAAGCACAAACCTCGCGTAATTAACAATTTATGGAATAAAATGCCTGAATGATTTGTTGCTCTAGTATGATGATTGGCCAAATTGGCCCTGGTCACTCGATTACAGACCTAAAAGTCGCAGTATTACAACAAAAAAAATTTCAGAAAGAGACTCCAACAAAAGACTGCTGAATTGGAATTAATTTGCAAAATGGACACCATTAAATTAGGCTTGAATAAAGTAAAACTATTTCCCCATGTTTATTTCCCCCCTACTGTTCCTCACACCTTCTTGTCAACTGCTGCAAATGGACCATTTTGATTATCACTACAAAAGGTTTTTTTTTTTCTCTCCTTCTGGTAATAGCTCACCTTAACTGATCACTCTCGTTAGTGTGTGTATAGTAACACTCGTTTCATGTTCTTTGTGTGTGTATGTGTGTGTGTGTATCTTCCTACTGTATTTTCCACTGCATGCATCGGATGAAGTGGCCTGTAGCCCATGAAAGCTTATGCTCAAATAAATGTGTTACTCTTTAAGGTGCCACAAGCACTCCTGTTCTTTTTGCGGATACAGACTAACATGGCTGCTACTCTGAAACCTGTGAAATGATTCGAATGGTTCTTATGCAAAGCAGGAGTTCTGTCACTAGATGGTGCTCTTGGTCTATACAGTCCTTTTTTTCTGCCAGACAGAACAGCTGCTAAATGCAATCCCAGCCTTCAGCTTTGTTTTAATGACACTATTTTAGCACTGCTCATTTAAACAGAAATAAACAGTATTAGCGTTGAGATATCTCATCTCCCTAGTGTCCTTTGTCATTCTCCCAGTCAATTTTGTGCCTTTGTTTACACTCTCCAGTATCCTAGGAATTATTTATTACTGGTTTAGTGCCAATAATGTGGTTGGCAGTACACTGTGAATGCCTGTATAAACAAAAAGACACAACACAGGGCAACAGAAGTGCTTATTTTTTGTTTAAATATTAAATTAAAAACTCATTGGGAGTGTTGCAGCAGAAATGGGTTTTTACCAGGAGATTGTTTTGACATAAGTATGGTGGCTTTGGAAACTAGAACAGGCAAGGGCTTTTCACTCGCAAGGGGCAGTAGAGGAGAAGTCATGGATTTGAGAGTAAGAGAAAAAATTTGGCACATGAAGAGTAGATCTCTACGCAAAAGTAGAGACTTTTGTGTAGCCTTTCACCACTGGTTTCTCCTTTATTCTGCTCTTTCTGCCATACTTCATAGCCTCTTTCTCCACCACCTTACTTCCTGCACAGCACAACCTTAACTCTTCCCTTGCAGAGATGCCCAGAAGAACTGGGAACTTTCTAGTCCCTTACCTGTATGTAATAAAAAAAAAAAATCTGTTTTCTCTATGCCCTCTGTAACTGCAAATAAGGACTTGGACTTATACAGCCTTGCAGGCATCTCACTGTGAAGCACCATTCATCCAGGACAGGGCCTGGAATGGGCAGAGTCAAGATTAAGGGAGGAGGGTATCTGTGAAGTACCATCTTAACTCCTCAGTTTCTGGTTTTTCTAACATTTGTGTTTAGATTTTTTTGTTGTTTTTATATGATGGATATAAGGGCACCTTAACTCTGCATTCTCTGATTTTCAATCCTTTTGTTTTGGGAATTCAAACTCTTAGAGAGCAAGGAGCAGAAGGAGCTGCTGAGCCTATGAAACTGAACTCCATATTAACAAAGGTTTTTTATGTGTGTGTTAAATGGTGCTATTGCTTGGCACATTAGTTAGTTGTTCAGAATCCACCACATTTAAATTCAGAGACAGATTTCTGGCATGTAATTCCCTATAGAGATTTGAGGCATTTAAAGGAGAGCAAACCATGTCATCTCACTGTAAGTCTGGTTCTTCATTTGTGTACATGTACCTTTTAGGTGTTTCTTTGGGACTAAAACAAGGGAACAGTGTAAATAGAAAATGGGAAGAAAATAGAATGGCTACACTTGGCCAAACTAATTATTCTTTTCTCCAAATGCAGAGAGTCTTTTTCAAGTATTTGTTCATGTGGGTCAAACAATCTTGGCTCATGCACCCCATGCACATGAGATCAGATTATTTTAACCAGTTCAGGGTCCTGCCCTTTGATCTTTCCACAACACCAACAGTGTTTACCAAGTGCACGGCAATCATAGTTTTTCCATTGAGGAGATGGGGATCCAGGTCTACCTGTATCTCAATGAGGGAAGGGTCACCCCAGTAGGCAACCAACTCAATTGAAGTAACCTTAACGCTCTTTGCCAAATTGGGCCTCAAAGTCAACTCAGTCAGACTAAGTGTGCATTTTTGTCTAAGTACAGAGTTTGTGGGAGCCTCGTTAGATGTCAAAACAGTGGGAGCTTACTTTCCATAAGAACAATTCCAAACTATAATGGACCTCAACAATCCACTTGAAGCTCACCCAAAGACATCAATAAGAGCATGCTCCAGGCATCTGGGACATATAATCTCATGCCACTGTGTGATGCAGTTTTCCAGACTTCTCTGCTTCATACAAGGGTGGATGAAATCAACATACCTACCCAATAGACTTCAAATGGACATCATGGTTACTGTCCCACAAGAAGTTCTTCCCTTGTTAAACTGGTGAAAAGTTTTTCAGGTGTGTAATCGAGCACCCTTCTCTGCAGCTCTACCAGCCAAGACTTCTGTGAAAGATGTTTTCACTCAAGGATGGGAGATGGGGGATAACCTAGATCACTTTAAAACACAAGACCTATGGTTCCCTCAAGAAACTCAGCTGCATATAAATGTTTTGGAACTCAAAGCCGTCTGCCTGGTACACAAAGTGTTCCTACTCCAGGGATCCACAGTCCAGGTGCTGACAGAACACACACCAGCTATGCTTTATGAAAACCAGGTTGTCTCTCTGCTCTGTCAGGAGGCCATTCAGCTCAGCAGTTGATGTATTTGTTACTAGATCACACCACTGACCCTACATCTTCCATGCTGTTATAACCTACTCCTTCCTGGGCACACATATTCAACACCAGTGTCTCTGGGTCATCAGTATAGCCTTTTTACCCCTCTAATCTTCTTCACAGGACCTGTAAATATTGGGTGATTTTGGCTGCTTTTCTTAACTCTATTTCAAAGGACTGCAGATGTCTTCAAAAACCTCTCCAAATCCTCAGTTTGACATAACAAACAACTTTTACTTAACACAAGTAAATATAATAGTGTTTAGTAACTTTCCAACTTCTTTCTCTAACAGAGATATCCTAAGCTTATAAGAGCCCAGCAGTGCTCCCTCTCCTCACAGGAGCCAACTGATGAACCTTCTCTCCAGGAGTCAACTGTCAGTATTTGAAATTCAACCCCCCAAAGTTCTCAATGAGTAGTCTGGATGGAGTTTCCATCCAGGAGTTCAAGCCTCTGTGTCTCCGTGCACCTATTGGTGTGTGTTCTTTTCGGTCTTTGTCCCATAACATAAAATTTATTCTACCACAGTAGCTCAAATCAAACCATTTTCAAATCAGCATAGTTCCTTCTCTCAGGCATTTAGAACTTGCTAGCAGATCGCCTCTGCAGATTGTTCTCAGACAACCATGAATGGATGATCAAAGAGCTAGTGTTGCAGAACATCTTTTGTAAGTGGGGTTCCCAAAAATAGACCTATTTGCCACAGGCCAGAACAAGAAATGCCAAGTGCTCTGCTCTTGAGGGAGCTCCACTTCAGGCTCTCTGTCATATGCCTTTCTCATCCCAATGGTGCTTGAACTGATGTATGCCTTTCCACTGATTCTAAGTGTCCTGAGGTTGTGGAAGCAAGATGTAGTATCATCGACTATGGTAGCTCCAGCATGAGCCAGGCAGTTGTGGTGTTCAGATCTGGTGAATGGCTTTATGCAGCCTCAGATCCCCTTACCTGCTCTGCCCAACGTTGTGTCACAGAATAACAGTCAGATCCTACACCTGGAACCACCATTGTTTCATCAGACAGCCTGAATGCTGGCTGCAGGACATTCACTGAAAGAAACTGTTCAGCTGAGGTTCAGAATGTTCTTCTCCAAATGAGGAGAGTCTCAGCTAGACTGACTTATAAAGCTAGATGGAAAAGGTTTTCTATTTGGGCCTTGCAACACCTGCTGTCTCCCTTGACCATACCCATTTCAACAATATTGGACTATTTCGTAGCCTGAAACAATTTGGGCTTTATTAGTTCCAATAAGGGTCCGTCTAGCAACAATATCTGCGCATCACTCTCCTATCTATGGCCGTGCGTTCCTCACACACACACTCTTCAGCGGACAAGATTCCCTAAGGGCCTGTCTCCAAGTTTTCCCCTCATTTGAGTGCCCTCTCTCTCCTGGGACTCCAACATAGTATGTATTAACAGTGCTGATGGGGGACTTTCAGTCCATCGTTGTGGATGAGTGTTAGGTCTGGACATAATAAGAAAAGGGCTGCTGTGCTGATTGTATCATTCATTATTACAAACTTTCTTTTTAATGTAAGGTGTTCAACAATTTCTATTTTCTGTATCAGACTCACCTGGAACCCAAGGAGCTGCTCCAGTGAGAATGGTGAAGTGGTCTAGCAGATTTGGCCCTAGACTGAGAGTCTGAAGATCTGGATGTTATTCCTGGCTTTGCCACTGACCCTGTTGTGTGGGCTTTGGCAAGGCAGTTTCTCTCTGTGCTTTTTTTGTTCTTTTCTAGGTAGATTGTAATTTCTTTCAGGACGGGACTGTTTCTCATAATGTGTCTGTGTGTTACCTTGCATTATAGGGCAGTGTTTCTCAAATTAAGGTCTGCGGATGTACTCCAGGGGGTCCGCCAGCCCTGCTGATCAACTCCTGCCCTCCCTTCCAGTGCCTCCAGCATGGTGCAGAACAGTTTTTTCCCAGTGTGCAGGAGACACTGGGAGGGAGGGGTGGAGGGAGAGAGGAGGAGGAGTTGATCAGTGAGACCGGAGGACCCCCTGGAGCACCCTCGGTTCCCCAGTATGCAGGAGGCATGGGGGGAGCAGGGGCTGGGGCATGCTCGGGGGGGGGTGGAAAGAGGTTGAGAAGAGAAGGGGTGGGATGGGGCCTTGGGAGAAGGGGTGGGGGGGTGAGGCCTGGGGCTGAGCAGATCCAGGGAAAATTTTAAATCAAAATGGGGGTCCTCGGGTTGCTGTAGTTTAAAAACTGCTGCTATAGGGTCCTTGACTTGGTTGGGACCTTCAGGCACTATTGTGATAAAAGGAGAATTTAGGTCCCTCTTGTCTCTGATTTATTCAGGATCTTCATCCTTTATACTAGTAATCATGCATCATTCTGCAACAGGACTACAACAGACAGATATTCAAATCGAATCAGCCTTTAATCAAAATGCCTTCATTTTGTAAAACCATAGTCTCTTTTGCATGGATGCTAAATATGCAGTGTGACAGCTGCTATTCATCATGGGGAAAATGGCTGTCAATAGTTGTTAACTTGTTTGTTTATTAACCACATATACATTACTTTCTTCTTATGGTGATCTTAAGACAGGCATTTTACTCACTGGTATAGCAGCAGATTAGCAGGGGAAAGGTGAACCTGACATCCCACTGAGGGATAAGGGAAGAAGGAGCAGGATAAAAATGTACATGACAAAAGATCAGAATTAGTCCCTTTCCAATTTAATTTCACTTGTTTTTTTGGATCAGTAAAATAGTCTCTTTCTCCTCTTCTTGTTTTGGCCTGGTAAGAAAAGAATTCAAATTCAGCTTTACAATAGCTTTATGTGTATGAATCGGTCTTTTTCAGGATTTGGATGGTTATAAGAAAAAAAATGTTTTGCCAGGCCCAACACTGAACTTCTCTGACTTGTGAGCACGTCTGCTAGCCAAAGTCACCTGACTAATTATTTGAACAGAAAAAGCTGTTGCATACAAGCTGGAAACATTGTTAAGATTTTCTGCGGAAACAAATGTCTATGGTGAGTCCCTGTTGTAAATTTTGAGCAAAAAACAGAAAAATCTGGCCTTTGGCATGGAACTTAGAAGCAAATGTTCTAGTAATTCAGTAATGTAGGAGCTGGATGTACTAGTTTTTGTTGAGTGAGGCCTCAATAAGTGCATTGGACATCTTAAAGGTACTTCAGATCAATTGAGAGTGAAAGATACATTACTGCAGTGATTAAACAAGGCAAGAATAAAGTAGACATTTATTAAGTGACAAAGTATATGTAGTTTGGATGAGTAGTTGTTCCTGTTGTAAAAAAATTAACTTAGGAGTGTGTGAATTTAATGTGCAGGCTCACATGCACTCAGTTTTGAATCTGGAGCTTATTGTAATACTGTGGATTTCAGAGCAAAATTGCCTTCATAAAAAATTCTGACCAACTGCATCGCATTTAACTCAAGTTCCTCCTCGCCCAACAGTCATGCTGTACCTTGGAAGTGCTGAAGAAAAGTTAGTTAATAACCATCTTGTTTTATGGACCTGTAGTGAGCCTGAGTGGCCTCCCTCCAAGCAGAAGAGCGAGGGACCATTACACGCCCTTTGGAGGGCGGAGCCTAAATCGCCCTTCCCCCCTTGCCGGAAGTCCCGGGGTGTGGTCAGAAGTATAAGAGGCCGGCCCTGCAGCACAGTTGGGGGAGAGCCTGCGAAGGAGAAGGACAATCTACCTGTTCTCCCACGTCCCTGAGAGGAAACTGTGCCTGGCTGTTCCCAATTCCCAGATGCTGACAAGGGCTGGCCCAGAGTACCTGCTGCCGTATATCCCGAGGAGCCGGAGTAGGCCACAGGTACCAAACCCCGGGGAGGCAGGAAGTGGCCCAGGGTCAGCCCTGGAGCAGCCAGCTGCAGAACCAGGAGTAGCTCAGTCAGCGTGTTGTGGCCGGATCCCTGCCAATGCAAAGGCAGCCAATCCTGCCCCTGCCAGGGCCCTGGGCTGGGATGCGGTAGAGTAGGGTGGGTCCGCATCCCCCTGCCAACCCACTCTGGGGTGGCTGATCCCCCTACACTGTGCAAGGAGGCTTTAGCTCTGAAGAGGCGCTTCTCTTACCAGTAGCCATGAGAGACTGTTTGTTTGCTGGCTGCCTGAGCTCCGCCCAGGCCAAAGCCAGCCCTGAAAGACTGTTCTGCTCACTGGCCATCTGAGCTCTGCCCAGACCAAAGCCAGCTTGGATAAACTGTGTTGTTTGCGGGCCACCTGAGCCCCTCCCAAGCTACAGCCTGCTCTGATAGACTGTGTTTAAGGGCTGACATCTTGAGCCACCCAAACCCAGGCTAAAGCCTGACAGCGACTATTGATCGCCCAGCCCTATTGTGGGCTCTTGGCTGTTCTGCAGACTCTAGTCCTTGGCAGAGATGACCAGCCGGAGCGTCCTCTCTCCAAGCAGGAGAGCGAGGGACCATTACAGGGCCAAATATTCAAAAGCAGCCTCTACATTCATGAACCCAGCCCCCAACAGCTCTGCAACAAATATGCAGTTTTGGCCCCAAGATTGGGTGGGCTTATCTAGTTGGTAATTTCAAGCTGGGAAGTCCACTGAGTTAGTTAAAACTTATTAAGACATTAATCATATCTTGTTGTCTCTGAAAAATGAATATTTGGAATATTAAAAATGCAACCACCACCATGGATTGATTAATCGATTATTTAAAAAAAAATCCTGAATCTAATTGTTCATCATGAAAGTACAATCCCCTGCAAGCCTTTTTACCCTTCTTTTTCACTACTATTTTATCCAAGGCTTTTGATGCTATCCTTTGTGGATTATAAAATCCCAACCAGCTATTGTTACTTATTACAAAAAAAATCCTAAACTCGGGAACTAAGGATTTAAATTGTTCATCTAATAGCCGCATACCAGAGAGGGTGAGCAGAAGCAGATGGCACTGCACCTCTGTGAAAGTATTTGTGGTTGTAACACTATCTGACCAATTACTTCCTTTAAATAATAGCTGGGTCATGACCAGGTTAAATCAATTGATCTTTTCCTGACAATTATAGAATAGGAGCTGAAAATTTCCTTTCCAGCCTGAATCTTGCATACATGTCATTTAATTGGGACACAGTTGGATTTCTCAATTTGTACTGTCACATGCAAATGATGGCCTAGAAACTCTCATGTCTCAAGAATGTTGTAGGCAGTGTTGTAACCATGTTGGTCCCAGGATATTAGAGAGAGAATGTGGGTGATGTCATATCTTTTTTTGGACCAACTTCCATTGGTGAGAAACAAGCTTTTGAGCTCGCGCAAAGCTTTTCTTCATGTCTGGGAAAAGTATCCATAGTGTCACAGCTAAATACAGGGTAGAACAGACTGTTAGCATAAGTAATTAACATATATTTCAAGGGACCATTTGAGATGAGTATGTTTTCCCAGATCTGCAGAAGAGTTCTGTATAAATTCAAAAGCTTGTCTCTCTCACCAACAGAAGTTGATCTAATAAAAGATGTTACTAGACCCACCTTCTCCCAAAAATGTTACAGTGCACACAGTTTAGGACAGTCTTAAAGTTGACTACCAGACAGCTTTGAAAATATCCTTGCATAGAATGGGCTTGAAAGACTTGGTTCTAATCTCACACGTTCCTTCACATTGCACTGAGTATTTTGTGAAATTTCCTATCATGCGTGTTCATGGTTGTACAAAAATCACAATCACTGGACATGTGGGCCCAAATCATACCATTGTTCTAATCCAGGTGTTAGGTTTGAGCCCATCTCTAACAATAACTTACTGTACAGTAGCTGCAATTCAGTAATGAGCCCTAAATCTAATGATAAATATTCTTTTCAATTCTTGTTCACAGTGAATATGAAAATTAAAAAAAATTGAAAATAAGATTTACACAGTTTCAAAATAACTAGATCATAAATAAGTTTGATCTATTTTATCAATTTAGCCCTAGGTTTTCATAGCCTCATATTAATGCCCAAAAAGGATATTATTATCAGGGTGAAATGGATGTGAAATCATAGATCATCTGCAACAAATAAAATGCAAGTTCTTTTTCGTAACAATTTTTAAAAGATGTTAAAATAAGCTCTTAGGCTGCATTTATTTATGCTCTTTGTTTGAAAAGTACCTATATCCAGCACACTTGCCATTTATATGGAAACATGCCTCTACTTTCGGAGATGATACTTTTCTCTTGTATTGCTGCTACTTCCTGCTGAAGCTTCCAATCTGCTGAGCTATAGTTTAGTATCTGTGAGATACATCATTTTAAAATAATATTTGTTTGATTTATAGTCCGACTGACATCACATTGCAGCTATTGCTTTACCTCCCTCCCCATACCCCAAGATATCTAAAATTTTTGCTCTTTAAGCCAGTTGCAAATTTGCATTGCAAATACATCTCGAACACATGAAGTGAAGCAAATGTTCTTGCCTTCTGTGCATTTTGTTGTTGACTGGGTTCTTTATGCTGGCTGTGCATAGGTATTCTTCCCTTATATCTTCTATTAGACAGACATTTACAGTACCCCAAAGTGGTGCTTTTTAGAAATGTTATAAAAAGTATAAACAAGAAAAATGAAAAGTAAAATCGGACTTTTATTATGGGTTTGCATGTTCTGGGTAAGAAAATTAACCTTTGGATGCTGGGAAAGAATCCAGTGGGTGGAAGGAAGGGAAGGATTGCTCATTTGTGGGAAAGGCTCTTTGACTCTCTCTAGGGATAGGCAGTGGATTGACTTTCTTATGCCAAGCATGTACCATCAGTACATAGAATGCGGATCTTGTGGGGAAAAACATAAATTATTGAAAGGATAAAATGATAAAAGCTCCCCTCCCATCTATGTTTTCCTTTAAATATAGAATATTTAAATATCTTGGGAAGCAAAAATGAAATACTCGAGCGGGGAAGGCTGGTGAGATTTTGCCCAGGATATCTACATTACAATATATTATATATTTATATGGTTTCCTGCAGAAAGAAATCTTTGTTGGAACTAGTGTGGAGACAGGGCAAAAGATGTATCTTGATTTAGTCTGATCTCTTATTCTGAGATTTAGTGCAAGTTTAGACAGCAGCACCACTTCAGAGTATCATTAACTGCCAATAATATGGAACCAGATGAGAATAGTTTCAGGTAAGGGACGTTTAAAGTTTTCTTCTCTGGTTCACTGCATTGGCGATGAGCTATAGAGCCTGCAGTCTCTAGATCCCTTTTTCTAATCCCACCCAGGTCAATGGAAACTGTCATTTATGCCATTTGAAGGCTTATCAATGGCCTATGTCTGAAATAAATTGATGATTCTGTTCCTTGCAGGTGATTTTTTCCATATCATATTCACCACTACAACCAGCATTTTCTGGAGAGGAGCCCAGAATTGAATGGGCATAGAGACTGAATTTTCCTCTCCCTCTAGAGATGGCCACTCCATAGTCAGGCTGGTGACACATTTGAGAGGGAGTGTGAGGAAGTTGGGTCCATACTTGTTCTATGGGCAAACAGAGAGCTTCTTTCTCCAAGAATGTAAATTCAATACCTGATTTTACTTAAAATGTTGCATGCTCTGAGAAAGTTTTGTCTATTATGTGGAAAACAAATTAAACAGTACAAATAATTGTAGAGCTTGTATTTGAAGCCATCATTGATATTCCAAGTCTTCAAAATATTAATATATAGCAAATGAAAGTAACGTATACTGTAAAATTTAATTCCTGAACTGCATCTTGCCTTTAGCAGTCTGCTTTTCATTTCTGTTTAGACTATTGCTTTTTCTCAGGGTTTGATTACTTTTATAGTAACGAGCAGGAAACCAGGGTTGCATTCTCAGTTTGCCAGTAGATTTAGAATTCTAAATCATATTTTTAATCTCAGGAGGAGCTCTGTTATTCTGAACATGCACAAGTTGCTGCTTTGTTATTCAATGAAACTTTGACCTGGAATCTTTCCTGACTGCAATCCTTCATGAGTTCTTGAAGACAATTGCCTACAGTTTGGACACTGCTTCAGATAGTTCCTTAAGTACCCTAGGATGAATTTCATCAGGCTCTGATGACTTGAATAAATCTAACTTACATCTTAATATTAATTCTGTTGTATACCTGGTCACCATTAACCTTTTCAGTGAAGACTGAAGCAAAATAGGCATTAAACACCTCAGTCTGGTTAATATAATTGGTTATTAACGCTCCTCTGCTGCTAAGTACAGGACCTACAATTTCCTTTGTCTTTCTCTTGCCCCTAAAGTGTATTAAGATCTTCCTGTTACTGCCTTTTATATCCCTTGCTAGGTGTAAATCATTTTGTGCCTTAGCCTTTCTAATTTTGTCCCTACATGCTTCTTTTGCATTTCTTATTAGCAGTTCATCCATGTTTCTATTTCTTGTAGGATTCCATTGGGATTTTCAGGGCATTAAAGAATTCCTGATAGATCCATACTGGCCCCTTATTATTCTTCCTATCTTTCCTTTGCATCAAGATAGTTTGCAGTCATGCTTTCAATATTGTTTCCTTAAGAAACTGCCAGCTCTCTCAAACTCTTTTATCCCTTTATATTTATTTTGTTCCTAGGGAGGACCTTATCTACAAGTTCTCTGAGTCTGTTAAAATCTGTTTTTTTGATGTCTATAGTGTTATCCTCACTCCTTTCTTTCCTTAGAATCATGATATCTATCATTTGATGATCACTTTTACCTAAATTGCTTTCTACCTTTAGATCAGGAGTCGGCAACCTGTAGCATGCGACTCACCAGGGTAAACCCCCTGGCGGGCTAGGCCAGTTTGTTTACCTGCCATATCCACAGGTTTGGCCAACTGCGGCTCCCACTGGCCACAGTTCGCCACTCCAGGCCAATGGGGGCTGCAGGAAGTGGTGTGGGCCGAGGAATGTGCTGGCTGCCCTTTCCGCAGCCCTCATTGGCCTGGAGCGGCGATCTGCGGCCAATGGGAGCCACGATCAGCTGAACCTGTGGACACGGCAGGTAAACAAACTGTCCCACCCCTCCAGCATCCTTACCCTGGCGAGCCTCGTGCCAGAGTTTGCCAACTCCTGCTTTAGATTCTCTGCCAATTCCTCCCTCTTGATCAGAAAAAAACCCGGCTATCTAAAATGGCTGTACCCCTGGTTCCTTCCTCTGTCTTCTGAAACAAAAAGTTGTCCCCATTACAATCCAAGAACTTATCGGAATTTTTGTGTTTTGCCTTACTACTTTTCCAACAGATGTCTCAGTAGTTACATCCAGATCTTGTGTTTTGGATATTTCTGTTGTGTTCTAAAAATTCTTCATCCACCTTCTCTTCTTGATTTGGTCGTTCATCATACCATGACATCACCCAGATTTTTTCCATTTTTATGTTTACCCATAGATTTTTCAACTGGTCTGCCTCTCACCTCCTTCTAGAGTTCAAAACAAGTGTATATAGTCTTGATGTATAATGCTGTACCACCTTCCTTTTTCCCTTCCTCATTTTTTTAAACAAGCTATACCTCTCTATATGAATATTCCAGTCATGAACTTTGTCCAACCTCTGTGATGCCAATTAAGTAATAATTTAGTTTATGGACTAATCTTCCCGTTCTTCCTGTTTATTCTCCATACTCTTGCTTTTGGGTATAGACATCTAAGATATTGAGCAGATTCACTCACTGATTTCCCTCTTGTTGCTCCTATGACCCTGGTGTAATTTTCCATGCCCCCCCCCAACATCTAGCCTGCAGTTAAGGTCACCTTTTTATGCTTATCTGTTAGCTTTTGTTGCCTGCCCATTTTGAATCTAGTTTATAGCCCTCCTCGGTAGGTTGACAAGTCAGTGTGCCAAAATGCTCTTCCCCTTCTTGGTGAAGTGAATCCAATCTCTTCCCAGCAGTCCTCCTTCCCAAAACAGCATCCCATGGACAAGGAAACTGAAGCCCTCCTATTGGCCTTATTTGTACAGCCATGTCTTCATCTCCAGAATGTATGTCTCCCTGCCTGGGCCCTTGCTCTCAACTGGGAGGATGGCCAAGAACACAACCTCAAGCCCTTCATTTTCAACTCTGAGAGCCCTGTAGTCACTGCTAATCTACTCAGGGTCATACCTGGATGTATCATTAGTGCCCACATGGATGGGCAGCATGGGATAGTGGTCAGAAGGATGGATGAGCCTTGGCCATCTTTCTGTAACATCCTGAATGTGGGCTCCAGGCAGGCAGCACACTTCCCAGGACATCAGGTTAGGCTGGCAGAAGGATGTCTCTGTCCCCCTCAGAAGGGAGTCCTCGACCAGAGCACCCCATGTCTCCTCCTCTTGAGTGTGGTGTTGGCCATGAGCCTTTCCCACACATTGGAGTTCAATCCAGACCAGTGAAAGCTTGTGTCATTTCTTTTTCTGTGACCCTGACCTGAGGCCTTAAAATGCTGTAGCTTCCTGTTTGGACAGTCCCAGCCAACATACCAGTATGCCCTGAATGTGTGTCTGTTGAGCAGCCCTGATTCCAGCAGCTTGCTTGTTACAGCCACACGTTGGGCTCTACCAGACTTGGTTACTACTAGCCAAGTGATCCCACGCAAGCCCCCAGTTCTCAGTGCTGCCCTGAAATGTCCAGTCCTCTCCGGGAACGTTCAGAGGAATAATAAAGTCCATTGCTCCTGTAGAGAGACAAAAGCATAGCAGCTTGTTGCATTAACTGGAGTAATAATCACTTCAAGTCAAACAGAGCATTGGGTTAGTTTAGATTAAATGTAAAACAAGTTTATTTAAGGAATAAGACAGGTTTTAAGTGAGTTCAGGTACAAGGGAAAAGATCAAATGGTTACAAGCAAAAAAAGTAAAATATGCTTTAAAGTGGCTAAGACTCAACTCAAGAAGCTACAGCCTTGGCTCCAGGTGGATTTCTTACCAATCCTTGTCTTTCCAGGCATGGCTGACTTTCTCTCAGTCAGAACCTTATGCAGAAGTACAAGGTGCTGGTTTCCCTGGTCTTCCTAGGAGAAAGATCTTTTCCTAAACAGGTTTTTCACTTATATTCAGTTCAGAGAGTTGTATCCCCTTGGTTGAAGGACCCAACTTTTTGTCCCTTGTGTCTGCCCAGTGATGGATGCCAAGATGGCTTCTTCCTCTCCTTCCATCTTCCCAAACTCACTGTTTTGTCCCAAGACTCAGGATGACATGGTGCTGTTCTTCCCTCATTGTTGATGTCCCACCCCCCTGCTGATTCAGATGTAAATAGGGCTTCCATTGTTTGTGGTCACACCTTGCTTAATTTCACTGGTGACATACCTGCCTTTCCCTCCTATCTGGGAGAGAACCTGTTCCCCCCTTTGTCGGGTCACATTATTTTAAAGCATAATATCAGTGGGTATTCGTAATTTCTCATATAGTGTTAATACATCCATTTTACAATGATATTCATCACCAGTGCGTGATTAGCATTCCTAAAACCCTTACTTTTATTTGTACATGTTCATAATACAGTAATATTGTATACAATTGGTTGAGTCAGTTAATTATCATTTGAGGTTCAGATCCCTGCAAGAGGCTATTTCCCCCAGGCACTAGGTTGATGACTTTGTGTACCTTTTATGTAAATGTTCTATTCATTGTCTCCGCCTGATGACAAGCAAATACATATTCCTTTGTTTAGGAGAGACTGGGCTTATACATTGCTTGTAAACACATTTTAAGAACATAATTCTAGCACATACCATAGCTCTTTGTGTGTGCAAGAATATTAATGATCAGTGGGTTATTAGTTTTCCAGAGATATATTACACGCCGCCTTTGGGGTATATATCATGGAAACAATGTATTGGGTGTAGTGAATATGTCAGGCCTGAGAAGAGTTGCTGACACAGAGTAGTGAACCACAAAAGGCCTCTGTGTCACAGCATCCCAGCCTTGGCAGCTGCTGTAGGCTCCGTTTCTTTCTCGGCCTCTGGGGTCTGTGCCTCACCTTCTGTTGCCTATACGGCATACTGGATCTTCACCTCAATAAACAGGGGACCTGAGGGTGGGGGGGAGTGTAGCACTTACTGCCCAAGGTGGCAAGGAGCCAATCTCCACCCCATAGAGCAGCCTGTTCTCCTTCCTCCTCTGGTGCCATTTAAAGCACAATAGCTATTCCCAACTAACTCCACGTGTGAACAGTCTTATTCCAAAATGAGTGCCTTTAGTTTATTCGGTTTCCCAAGTCGATTAAGCTAGTTCAGAAACAGGCAGTCTTATTCTGGAATAAAAGTGTCTATACATAGAATAACTCATGTAGACAAGTCCTTAGGTGATTGGTATCTTAGAAATAAGTAAGATAGATAAATACATGTCAGAATTCATTGATGGGGCCAATATGGTGATGACTGATATGATCTACAGGCCTACAAAGCATACAAAGAAATGTATAACTACATGCATTGCTGACCAGGCTATTGATGAGAAACTTAAACAAAAAGCCCTAAAATTCACTGTTGGTATGCTCTCCTGCAGGCTAATCCTTCCCCTTAAAACTAAATCCCTTATACAGAATTATTGTCCATTTAATTTTCTATTTATTTACTTTTTGCTGCAGGTTTTTCACCATGAGGGTCTGTAGCACAAGAGATTTCAGTGCCTCCAGCCACACAGAACAAAACCCTTGTATCCTGCAGCACTGACCAGCAGTCAGCAATGGCATGGGGCTCAGATGTTTGCAGAATGCACTCCTGCAAGGTGTCCACCAGGATATTCTTTGTTACAGGCAAATAAACAATGGGTAAGGGGAAATGTCCTTTGGATAAGGCAGCCCGGTGATGTATGACTGTGAAAGGAAGAAAAGACAAGGCTGGTAGTTTAAACAGAGATGTTACAGGTCAGCTCTGGTGGTGAGCACTTAGCTATTTCAAACTAATTAACTGTAAACCACTGGGTCTGTGTTTACTTCCTGGAAAATCAGAATGAATACAAATGTTTTCTGCTTTCCTTGGAAAACATGTTTGAATGCACATCACTTTAGTAACAGAATTAAGTATCTGCACTAAAGAAATGGGAAGTTTAATAATCAGTTAATTAAATCTAAGCAGCAGAACCAGACCTCATAGATACAATCACTGTCTGTCATCTTCTGATTACAAACATTGATATCACTGCATAAAAATCAAACAAGTTGGGAAAAAAAATTTGGACTAAAGCACTTTCAGTTCTACATGCCAGCTGTTTGTCTCATGGCTATTGATTTTGCGCGCTGGAGAGGGGAGTGTGAAATGTTGAAAATTTGCAGTATTAGTTATACACCCTTGAGGGCTGATCCTCAGCTGGTATAAATTGTTGTAGCTCCATTATCTTCAATCAAGGGACCTGTGACAATTTACACAAGCTGATAATCTGCCCCGTGGATCTAGCAACGTGATCAAACCACTAAACCTTAAATTTCTCCAAAAATGTCTTAATAGAGAGATTACTCGGGTCACCTTCATTCCCATTCATAGTGGACTGGACCATCTCTCTTTCTGTTCACCATCACATATCTCCCCTAGCAACTACTGCAATTACTTCCATGGAAAAGCAATAATAGGAAAGTGTGTATCTGTAGCTGTTTTTAATGTGACAAGTGTGCAGTATTTACATGCCTTCCAAGTTTTTACAGTGAAGCAGCTGGAACCAGGATGAGCCAGCCAGCTCTCTGTGTAGCCCCAGTGGTCCACAGGCCACAGTTTGAGAACCGCTGCACCAGTGTGTCTCTGTCTCTCTCTCTCTCTGTCTTTTTAATGAAGCATTTTATGCTGAACATTGTCAAGTGTCAGTTGTCATGTGGTAATTTAAGTTCCTGGGTTAGCTAATTTTTCCCTGGGGTTTTAGAAACAATTGGCACATGTCCAGTAGAGGGTGTGGGGAGAAGAGTTCTATAAGAACTAGTTGTGTGGGAGGTTTCTTAATGTAGTGGTGGAGCGGTAACTGAGAGTCAGGGCTGGAGATGAATATATGTGCTGCGCAGCAAACTATATCTGATATAGCAGGTTAATTCTTGTTTGCATGGCTTTTATCACTCCTTTTATGTTAAATTCTTGTTTTTCACTCCTATGTTAAGAATCAGAGATGGGTCTGACCTGGAACATCAGATCTGGACCATTCCGAGCATTGGAGAAATTGAGTTCAGATCCAAGCCTCAATTTGGGCTCAAGCTCTTCTCCAACATATGTGAAACTGAGGGAGAGAGGGTCATTTGGAGCTTTGAATATCTGTAGGAAATAAAAATCAAATCTCTAATCTCTTCTGACTGTTTCAGTATTGTAAAGAACAGGGAGATGTACTGCTAGCAGGCTTGCTTTGTTGTTTCAGTACAGTTCAGGCATTTGTGAGGACCATTTGTTCTTGAACAATGGAAAAAATAAAATGTCCTAAGTTCCCGGCTTGTCCCAGTGTTATTAGCTAATAATTGGATAGATATTTTTCTTAGGAAGCATGTTAGAAAGAACAAATTTGTTTTGTTTTGTTTCAGGAGGGAGGGAAGGGAACATTTTCTACAGATGTAAACAACACAAATGTTATAATTTTCTTTTACTTCTGTGGATCTGCATTCCTGCAGAGATAAATAGACAGGCAGTTTAAATAGAGGAAGGATGCTTTGTCAGCAGGTGGCCTATAAGTGGAACAAATCATAAGTATGCGCTTAAAATAGGGAACAAAAACAAAGTTAATGGCAACATTTTGCCTTTCTTCACGAGACACTGGTGCAGGAATACAGTATTTTCTGACTATTGCTTCAGATCATTTCTAGAGAAAGTTTCATCCCCAGAAGGCCATTGCTTGCATTATTCTTGATTTTCAGTGTGTGTTTACCTCTCCTTTAAAAGACACAGTCCTATGTATGATATTAGCTTCAGTAGGTATAGGTACTGACAGGAAGCTCTGCATTACTGCTCCGTTTGCAGAGGAAACACTTTCTCAGTACAATTATTTTTAATGGAAATTTAGGACTCAAAAACCACCAGATGAACTGACAGTCCTCCAGAGTGGAGCTCATTCTTTATCCAGAGGAGGTGGAACATCATGGGCAGTGACAGAGCAAATTTCTCCTTGCTACCTCAGTCTAGCTCCAGAAAGGGGTCATCCCTGTGCAGTCTCACAACCCATTCGGTCCTTGGTGTGTCTGCTGACACTTCTGACAGAGAACTGAGGCCCTTCATTTTATTTTGTTTATAATTTCCCAGGAATCCATCAGTGCTTTTTGGAAAAAAAAATTTGGTGCAAAAATGAACGTAACAGTTTTCTGGGTAAATATCACATTAATATTGGAGGATGGGAGGACAGGAAAAAAGCAACATCTACCCTGTCACAGAAGTGGGACTCATGGGCTAGGAGTCAGGAGAGACTGGGGAAAGTAGGGCAGAGGAAGAGCAGAAGGGTGGGAGCTATGGAGAGCAGGAGGATGAATGAACAGGAAATCATCCTGCCATCCCTGCAGATCCCACTGGGACACAACTGCTGCCTTCCCCATGCAGTGTGTTCCTCAGCTCCTCTCCCCAGGGCTGCAGGGGGAATTAGAGCAACCTCTTCCTGGCCCGAAGGCAGAAGAGCCAAGATCAGGCGGGGGTTCTGTCCATCAGAGGAAGTGGATTGGGCTCTGTTCCCTAGAGTTCCTCTTTGGATAGGTGTCATGTCCTTCCCCAAAGCCAGGCTGAAGGGCCCAGCTACTCACTGAGGCTATTACAGGGCTCAGTACTCACAGGGTGCAGCAGACCATGTGGTGTGGGAGCTGTTGAGTGTGGGGGGTGCCTGATACTCATGGGGTAGAGTAGGCAGTTCCTGCTGGGAGCCCGGTACTCACAGGGGATGGGGAGAGGGGTGCCTGCTACTCATGGGTAGGCAGTGGGAGTAGGGCTGAAGGGTGCCTGGTACTCATGGGGGCAGTGGTTGCTGTACTCATTAGTGATGGTCTCAATGCCACTGCTCTGCACCACCACAATGTATCAGCTGTGGAAGCCCAGGCTGATGCTAAATGCAGACATGGCCATGCCTGGTACCTGCTGCTCCCTGCAGACCTGTCATGCAGCAGCTGGGGGGTCTCGGCTGCCTGGCCCTGGATCCCTGCTTATCCCGCTTCCCTACTGTGGAGTAGCAGCTACCAACTGGCAGTGACCCTTCCTCTGTTCAGGTGTGCTGTGCCAGTCAATGAGGACTCTGCAAGGTGGGACCTCCTCAGAGTCCAAGTAACAGCTATCTCTCTTTACGAAGCAAATGGCCAGGTCTAGGGAGCTCCAGCACTTCCAAAACTCAGGTGAAAATCAGTAAAAACTGAATAGTGGCTTTTCCAAACCCAATTTTTTTTTGGGGGGAAGGGGAATTTTGTAAAAAATTAAAAACTAAGGCCCTTACAGAGAACCAATCATGGTCATTTTTGTGATACAACCACTTGTCCATTAAGAGCAAGACCACCAAGTCATTTAGTGTCTGCCACTGAGCAAAGCAGTCGGCTGAAAACTTTCAGTTCCAGCTGCCATAAGGATCAGGAAAACACAGGAACACTGATCTTCATTCTATTTTCTGCCCCAATCACATGAGACTGTTCTGGGTTAGAAAACATGATACCCTCTCACATGGACTCCAATGGCTACTGTTACATCTAACTTGTTTTGATAAGAAAATAGAACAAAATAAAACATACGAATGGAAAAACAATACCCACAAACATTACAGCCAAATAATAAAAGTCACATGAAGAGAGGTCAAGGAGGGATGTCAGTATATTGGACATTTGTTAGTATCTAGAGTTGCTGAACCTCAAGGAATTATTGATCCCACAGCTTTATTCTTAACCTGCTCACAACTGTTCCTTCTCTGGTGGCCTGTTTGCCTGCTGAGTGGATCCACCAACTGGAGTCTGTATTTGATTTTATTTGTGAGCAAGAGTGTGTGCATGTCTTGTGTCAATGCAGGAATACTGTTGGTGGCATTTCTGGATACCCTCAAGAAACAGAGAGCCAGTGTCATCTTTGGCTTTGTTTACATGTCATCTGGTTGTCTTGTGGAACTAACTCCCAGAGTGGCTATAACATACAATATTGACGCACATGGTACAGTTTGCCAGCCACTTTCTGGAATGGGGGTAACGGTTCAGCATTCTTTTGGTAGTATTTCTTCTGTTCTAGTTTCCTGATAGATAATTATTTTATAACAATTTAAGAGCTAATTGTCTTCGACTTTAGATCTTGGCATTAAAGTTTTAAATCTTCTGCCCATCGGTTTCTGAACTGGTGATGCTAATAAAGCCTAGTAAGGTGCACTGAGATATTCTAGTCAAGTGAAGTGGAGACCTTTAAATATGCCAGAGCCTTTTTAAAAATCAAGATCTTTGCTGTTTGTACTGACATTTCCACTAATCTCTTTGTCAATGCACGATAAGGGTTGACATGGTGTGCTTGAACTGATGTATCGAACAGAAGGGCTAAAATGAGTCGCTTGTGACTTTAAGGCTACTATCTTTAATTTTACCTTTCTCCCTCCCCAGGTGGGCTCAGTGGGTTTTGCTTAGCATTTCACACCTTATGCTGTGTGACATCATTAGACAATGTCCTTTGTACAGGATCCCACAGCTAGCAGCAATTTCATTTCTGTAGTGATCCTAGTGAGTTTTTATGCTTGACGGTGACTGACCAATCACATGGCACAAACAGCAAACACTGAATAGCAAATACTCATTCCAACCATTTCATGACAAATTCTGAGATTAACATTTGCTTACAAACTATTCAGTGAACAATTACCCATAATGAAGAAATTAGTTAATTGATGTTTCATCATTGACAAATTTTAAAATCAAGATTGGATTTTTTCTAAAAGATTTGCTCTAGTTTAAATAGGAATTAACTCAGGGAAGTTCTGTGGCCTATTTTATATTGGAGGTTAGACTAGAAATACGATCACAGTGATCCCTTCTGGCTTTATAATCTCTGAATCCGCCACAGCCTGTTCACGGTTAGTTCACAAATAAAAAAGAAAGAGCTCTATATTTGTGAAACACATTGTAGTTGGTGACCAAAGAGAGCACACAATGAATCTTGATGCATTCATTATGTCTCTTCTAGTCCTAGAAGATGGAAATTGTTGGATTAAGAAATGTAGTTATTTGTAATGTCTTGTATTCGTTTAACATCTGTTTATTTTAGCATATTTACATAGTTATTTACATTAGAGTACATAATTATATTATTGTTTGCAGTATTGTTGTAGACATGTTGGTCCCAGGCTATTAGTGAGACAAGGTGGGTGAAGTGTTATCTTTTAAGTTTTCATTGGTCTAATAAAAGATGATATCTCACCCATCTTGTCTCCCTAATACTTACATTATGTTATTTTCATGTTTACATTGCATTATTTTCAGACTGCTGGGTTACCTGTTCTGGGAAGTGATGCCATTTGCCTGCTAGAAATCAAAGCTGAGTGAGTACTGCAAATATTTTCTGCCATTATTAGCTTAAATTTTTACATGAATTAACTTTGGCTGCCTTTGAACCCTTTTTGGTTTGTTTTCAGCAAACGTTCAGAAATGATGAACCTTATGAAAGCTTTTATTTTTCTTGAAAGCACAGATGTCTAAAGAAGCACTAAGTTGCAAGTGCTTTTGCTGTCTTTGTTTCGGGCTGTTCTGGAATGTGACACATTGTTTTTGCAGTTGCTTAAGGAAGGCTTTGGTTGCAGGTTTATCATATGCTCCAGGCTCAGCAATAATTTCCCCAGAGACTATGCCTCATTCTTGATTTGCATGGCGTCTCTGGTGCTGGCCGGCCAATTCAGTTCTTGTCCTCTTGGCATCCTGTCTTAGAGAATGGCCTTCTGTTCTTCCTTATTAATTCCAAGTCTCTATTGAAAAATGCCTGCTGATCAGGAAGGCTCTCTCTGGCGCCTGGCAAGAGAAAACAGCTCTGGTTTCTAGGAAGTTTCAGTGAGATATATAATATATATATATACACACACACACATATATATACACACACAGACCTCCAAACCATCTAAGGAAAAGCGGAGACATTTGTGTTCCTGTCTTTGAAATAATTAAGAATACAGAAAAATTCCAGATATATACAATATGAAACAGGTGTAAAAGAGCACAGCTGTACATAATAGGCAACACACAAACCCAGCTTTCAAAACACCAGCTGCAGTTATTGCCAAATGTAAACTTTGGGCTTTGTTTCCCCAGAATTTTGGGCAGAAGCCAAGCTTGTGTATTGGGGGAAGGGGAAAAAAATCCAAAACAAACTCCAGTTTTGAGAGGAAAAATAAAAACCCTATAAGTTTTCTTATTGGGAATATGGTCCAAAGCTATTAGATTCCCTTAGCATTCCTGAACAGTAGAAATTGACTTGACATTTGTAAAATTGGCAGGGTTCCTATATATAAATATTTTTATTCTAGCGTGCACTTAAAATCTTCATTGGAGAACATAAAGTTGTCTGCTACATTATGGAGTCATGCATGAGTTATCAAGAACGTATGTGGCAGAATTGACCCTCAAAAGTCACACATTGCAGTCCATGCTTGTGGAGGGTTCTTGATTTCTTAGTAATTTCACACAATATAAATCAAACATTTTGTCCCTTGTCCTAATTCTTAATAATGTGAATAAAACTACATTTCTTTCTGATTGTCCCTCCAACCTTTCCCGTCCCACTCAGACACATTTAGAGGGAAGGGAACTGAATTAATACAGTACTTCCTGCTAGCTTGTGTACCTGGGACTTGCAAATCTTATCATCCCTGATTCAGCAAGATACTTAAACTTGACTTCAGTGGGTGAAAGTTAAAGTTAGGTGAATGCTTAAGTATCTCACTGAACTGGGATCATATTGTGCAAATATTGCTTTCTGTGTGATTTTTGTCAAAATTGTATTCTAGGTATATGATACATCATGTATGAAATACACATTCAATATGTGTGAAAGATATGAGAGGTCTCTGGGAAGCAGGTACAAATAGTCTATAGTGGCTTTCTTTAAATTATTCTTTCAGAAGAAAGTTAACATATACTGCAGACCAAAGTATAGCCATGTAGCTAGCAGAGTGCTCTTTGTGGGGAGAAGGGGCTCAGGAGGTTTTTCCTTCCTCTGCTGTACCCACACAGGGAACACCCATCATTTGGCTGCAGATCTGGACGAATGGATGAAGACAGGCTGGCTAACACTGCCAAGTATGCTAGTGATCCTAGCCAAATAGCATATCAAGATGGGGTGATAGCACATTGCATTCTTACCCCTTTGCATTTAAGGATGGCCACATCTTTTCTAGGGGAGGCTGTCACTGTGCTCTCCAGCTGGTGCTTCCCAAGGCAAAATGCAGTACACCACTTCCCCTCCTTGTCACGGCTCAGCCCCCAAAGAGACATAAATTGTGACTGCAAGGCCTGAAACTTGTCAGATTTATCTTGATTCTAGTGGGGTTTGGAGAGGGGCTATGAGTGGTCTGTTGTCTTTTCCATGGCAATTTGTGAGGATGAAAGGCAGTGGAGTCTGCCATGTATGCCGGCCCAGAGTCGGAAGAACATAGTACATATAACCACCGCCCAGAAAAGGACTGGAGTAGCTGCTGAGGTGCCCTGTGGCTTGTGAGAGGATTCCACCCCACCATATAGGTCACCTATACAAAGTTCATTTAAGGTATGTCTACATTACACGCCACTGGCAGTGGCGTATAGGGTACACACGTCAGTGAAAAGTTCTGGCAGAGGGAGGTAGCAGGACACCACACTGCTAAAAATAATAGTGTAGATGAGGGAGACACTATTTGGGCATGTAGATAGCTAGGCAGGGTACATACCCTCAGGGTTCAAGAGTGTCTTTATTTGCCTAAGCAGTGCTTCACCATCTATACTGCTGTATAATATACCTGTTCTGCGGGGACATGCAGTGTATATGCTCTACATGCTGCTGTAAGGAGTGTGCAGTGTACATGCACCCTTAGTCAGACTTGGCATGAGATGGGTGACAAAGATTTGACCCAATATGTTTAAGATTAACCTACATGTGCAGCTGTGTCTTTGTTTGTAGCTCATAGTGTATTTCATTCATACCTGCAATATTTGTATATGTAAGGTTGCACTTTCAGTATGATATATCTGTTAACACGTTATACTTCTATGTACAATTATCAATATCTATATTAACATGTAAACACATCATATTTGAGTGTAGCTTTGAAAAGCTGAGACAATCGGAACACTTTTGTATTTTGTCCCCTTATCAGAGGTAATATTTAGTGTTTAAAATCAACGGTCATAACGATGGTACTATTAATGTTGGACTTTGTGTAATACAAAATTCCACTGTGTTTTCTAGAATTCAAGGAGTCAGCTAGGGAAAAGTTCCATAGGAAATTCTGGCTTAATACCCAAGTGTTTTTTCATGCATATTTCAGTTTCAAAAATAGCTCTGGTTGTTAAGGCTAATCTAAAGACAAAAACAAAATGAAAAAATATAAACTCCAGAAGTGTGTAGAAGTTCACATCCTGATTCTTTCGAAATGTCAGCCTTTCCCCACCAGAGTTTTTAATGCAACATGAAACATTACAAGTGACTAAAAAACTGCCCATGTCACAGTTGTTATCAGTAGGAAGTTTTCTAGCTTCATCATTTCAATGAAACTGAACTTATATTTCTTTAGATATTTGAGGTATTGCCAGTGTTAATGAAACAGAGAAACTGATGCCAGTGGCCACAGTCTGAGATTGCCAGCCACATTTTTGTCAGTGCACCTCAGTCTTAATTTCCAACATCACAGTCATTTTATTCCTGGGACACCTTTGGGGAGTGACGGCCAATGACCATTGTGCCTGAAGACCAATGCTGCTATGTGTTTATGTACTGGCTTTTGTTTAGCATTTGATTTAACAATATGGATTGTTGCTTTTTGTTGCTCAGATAGTGAGTTCTTCAGAGGCATGACCATCCACTACAGTGCTTGAGCACATCATCATTTTACTAACAAATAATGTTTGCCCTGATATGTTATATACAGATTTATCTTTTAAGCAAAGTGCTTGTTACTTAAAAGTAGGTTCTTAGTAGAACTGGTCAAAAATGTCACTCACTTTTCACAGGAAATGTTTATTTGCTTTTCTTAAAATTTCCTGTAATTTTTTTCATTTTTTGTAAGAAAAACTGAGAACAAAAAACTGGGATGTTTAGTGAAAATTAGTTTTAGTGTACATCTGTGGTGTTTAATAAAAGTTTTCCATTTTTTAAAACCAAAAGCTGAAATGTTTTAAAGAAAAAAACAACCAAAAACTGAACTATTTGTTTCTGAAAAATTGTTGGTTTCTGTTTTTAAATGAAGAAACTGGAAAATGCTGATGAAACTGAATATTTTATGTAAAAATTTTAATTTAGTATGAAAAACCACTTTTTACTGAAAAACATATTGATAAGAAAATTTCAGCCACCTCTAGTTTGTATAATCACTGTTATTAATGACTCATATATTCAGGAAAAGAAGAATATTATTTGAAACACACAGTGATTGCTTTAACAAATTAACTTTCAGACTCAGCTGCTTTTAGATAGCAGTATTCCTACACTTTACTTTTAAATATTGTTAAACTAAACTATCTGAGTTTAAAGAAATTTGAAGTTTGTGACTTTTGTGAGATTCTTGGTTAAATATTACTGAAACTCTGGCTGAATTCAGTTGCCTGGATAAAACTCTGAGGTTGAAGAAGCTGGCCTTTGAAAAGTTGGGGGTGCGAGGAAATTGTCTAACCTAGCTAGTTCTGGCTTAGTGTACAATATTCATTCCTGGCCAGTTACAATGGTCTCTTGCTTGAACAATTGCTCATTCAGTTCTCCATTACCCATGTCCTCATGCAAGTGTTAACACTCACTCTCTCTAAAATGTTTCGGGCAAGCCTAGCTGAGGTCATAGTAATTGGAGATAAAAAAGATCTTTTAGATCATTTTGACTATTCCCCTGCCAGTGCAGGTTTGTTTGTTTTTCGGGGTGGGAGGTGGGATGGGTATTTTCCGGAGTTTTCATCAGTCCATTTTGAAGTGTCTCAAGTGAGATGAAGTGACCTCTTCCTCCCTGGAGAAATCATTCCTCAGTCTAACAGACTTCACTGTTAGGAAATGTTTCCAGATAGATAGTCTACCTACATTTTCCTTTGCTCAATTTAATTTTTACTTTAGGATATATCCCACGAATAAGCCAATCTTGAGGTTGTGTCTCATCAGCAACTTCCTGTTTGTGAATTAGCTCATTCCCTGGGCAAATGTCAAGCAAGGCATAGCTCTCTTAACTCATTTCAGAATTCAGAATGTTATGTTGCCACTTCAGGTTTTGTATCCTATTGTGCAAATCTTCTCCCCTGAGGTTATCTGTGTTTAAAGTCAGATGTGTTGGATGGAGATAGCATGTCCTTTCCTCACCGTTGTAGTTCTTCTCTGGTTTTTGCTCATAACACACTTGAAATCACATATTTGGGCACACATCTAGCTCTCTGACTTTTTACTGGTTGGGCTTAAAATGCAAGCGTCTGATTCTGTACTCACTCATTCTGGTTCTACATCATTCTGTTGTGTGAAATTCTGACCCCACTGATTTCAATGGGAGCTTGGCATCTAACCTAGTTAGGAACTTTTGAAAATCCCACTAAATACCTATCTGCATCTTTAGGTACCTAAATACTTTCAAAAATACAGCCCTGAGTCACTTTGTAAATGGGACTTAGGTTCCTAAGTCACTCAAGAGCTATATAACCCAAAAGCCATGTGCATGGCTGACTAGATAGTTACTGAAACTCCATCAGTCCTACACTTTATCAACCCAACCTCAAATTCTACAGTTCAGTCCTTAAAGTCTCTCAAATGTTGTTTCTTCTATGTCTTACTCACTCACTTCCCAGTGCCTCCAAAAATGTAAAGGAACTGACAAAATAGTGGATTGTAGAGATAAAGTACATTGCTTTGTGTCCCATCTTAAAATCCTCAAAGATCAGTAATGGAAGCTATTTAAGGAGGTAGAACTGGCTTTCCTTACCCTCTTTTGAATCAGCTATAAAGTGCCTGACCTGGCTCCCAATGAAACCAGTGGGAGAAAAACAGTCTCAATATGATTCCAAGTTTTCTCTTCCAGCCCAGCTGTCCTCAGCATAAAACCTGGAGAGGATAGGAGACAAAAGTGGTCTTTGGCCTCCTAAATGCTACCCTGCCCCTTGGTCCAGGGTAATACTTGGTTCAAGCTAGAGTATTCTCCTCTATCTTTTACCCAGCTGCCTTCTTAGGAAATGGTATAGCCAGATTGCAGAGCCTTGTTATAATCAAAGTAATCATTTTAAGAACATGATGAATTATCATCTAGATTTTTTGCTGGTAAATAAACTCATATAGTAATGTACTTCAACCACTATTTACTGGGGACAAAAGAAGGTTGAAACAGAAGTGCCACATGTTAAATAAAGTATTCTGACCTTCCTGCGATCTAGAGCTCTCTGTCAAACTGACCAGTTGAGGGATATGCCAGTCAGCATTAACCACAAGAATTCTTAGAATGCAGCAATGAAACACCAAGTGACAGGTCTCTAGCCCAAAATCTGATTCCTGTCATTCATTTGTCATTTCAATATAAACTCGAAGCAGCAATAGAGCCATTGTATTAGGGTTTATTCAGCATGGGGACATCCAGGAAAATTAATCTAATTTGAATTAACTAACTGCATGTATTTGAAGTGGATTAGTTAAACTCCTATGTGAATACCCTCATTCAGAATTAAAGTGGCCTTAATTCAGTTTATCTTAATTCACTTCCTAAGTGGTATATTATGAAGCCAAAATAGTTGTCTCTAGAGTTTTGCTTTGATCTGTTACAAGAAAAGGATCCATGTACAACATCTGGGCCTGGAATCATATTCTGCATCCCCTGAAATTCTGAGAAAAGGATAGATCTGAAACTTTAGTTAAAGGCTGTCCCTGCAGATTTCAGTGAGCTTTTCTACTGGGAAGGTACATCACACCATGCTCAACAAAGAAAGAGGTTGGACATTCTGTTACAGTCATGATAATACGGCTAACGACGGGCCAAAGTGTGGCCCCTTAAAAAAGCTTGAGTAAACAGGCTTCGCACAAGGGATCTCTGCATGAACTCTAGAGGGATATAATCCTCTTCCCTCAGTTAGGAAGCACAAAATAAGTTATTTAGTAGCCACTGCTGCAGCCTCAGGGTTACAATAGCAGTGTTGCTAACTCACTCTTATATTGTGAATCTCATGATACTTGGAGTTTTTTCTCAAAGCTCCAGCTTCTAGGGTCAATTGATTACATGAGAATCTCAGCTTTCATTTAAAAAATAAATAAATGAAAGATTCTGTCATTCATGGTTGCAGAGAAAAGTCGTAAGGGCTCAAACCAAGAAAACAAATAAAAAGAACCCAATGTTTTATATATTTAAAATCTCATGATTTTAAGCCAATTTCATGATTATTTTATTTATGAATTTTTGGCAAGGGTGCCTGGGGGAAATTGATTCATGAATTATTAGTGCTTGGGTTTGATGATACTGCAGGAGAATTGTCAGCCCCTGTGGTGTTCTTCCTCCACAGGGATTTTAACCAGTGAATCTGCATAGAATCCCTTCTGCATGATTTGCCCCCTTTCAATTATTTTCCAACATTTGTTTCAGCAACAAAAGCAGAGTCATTAGAACCAGAAAAATAATTTCATCCAAAATATTTTTGGTGGAAAATGTACATTCAGCAGCACCAAAATGTTTTTCAAATTCATGTCAGTTATGCCAAATTGTCTTGATTTAAAAAAAAAAAAGCTTTAAAAATAAAGAAATTTTGAAAAACATGAAATATTTCATTTTGAGCGAGACAAGGTGGGTGAGATAACTTTTTTTTGGGGGGGGGGTCAACTTCTAGTGGTGGAAGGTACTACAAGCTTTTGAGCTACACCTGAATAAGAGTTGTATAGCTTGAAAGTTTATACTTTCCACCAACAGAAGTTAGTCCAACAAAAGATGTTACCTCATCTATCTTGCCCCTTTCATATCCTGGGTCCATCATGGCTACAACACTGCAAACATGGCATTTTGACGTTTTCAGAATTAAATATTTCAATGTTTCAGTTTGAAACAACTTTGTATTTCAAAATTTCCTTTAATTTTTTTAAAATAAGTTTAAAAATAGTCAAAATCTAAATGAAATATTTCTATTTTGTCAAAACATTTAGTTTGACTGGAAATTAATTTTTTTAACTTTCCAGTTTGCTAAAAATTTTGTTTTCAATTTTTTGGAATTGTAAGTTTATTCCCACATCTTAATTAATAATATCCTTAGTTAAACAAAACGGCTTGTCTACATGAGAAATTGTGCCAGTTTAAAGTGTGATTTTAAAGTGGTGCAAACTCCTGTGTGAACACTCTTATTTCAGTTTGAACCAGGCTTTTTTCGGATTAGCTTAAATTGGTTAGGAATTGATATAAGCTAAAGTGAAATAAAGTCACTTAACCTGACATAAGAGAATCCATGTGAGAGTTTGCATAAGTTTAACTAAATCAATTTAAAAAATATTTTAGTTAAACCATTGCAATTTCAGTAGACAAGGCCAAAGTTTAAAAAGAAGTGGACAGGCTTATTTAATGAAACACTCCCCCTAAACCCAAACACAACAGCCGCATTATAGTCCATGAGAGCTGGAAAATGATACTGACTAGAAACAAAAGTAAAACTGACTAAATTAGTTTGTGCCCAAATTCTTTGAAATGCTAAGTGTAAACAAATGGTCACATGGAGTGAAGAGTAACCTAAGCTATAAGCACTTGCTCTTGTTTAATAAACATACAGGTTAGTAGTAACAGAGATAACAATTTTTAAAAATTGTATGGTTCCAAAGTCTGCTTTAAGTTGTATGCACATGTTGCTGAGGCCAATGCCATAACTAAGAGCAGAAATTTGCCCCACAATTTTAACCTTATGTCCCTTTGTTTCAAATATCAAATTTTTTGTGTCTGTATCTATATAAAAAACCCTTCTGATTGCATAATGTTTGGAACCTTGACCAGGGTGAAAGGGGAAGAGGTCCTAGTTCTTTTTCTTAATCTCTGATTATTATTCTGGCACAGCATGAATTCTCAATCAGCTACGGTATTTGAGTTCTCTGGCCAAAGAGCAGTTTTTGGATTGAAGCTGAACACAATGCAGTGCAGCCACAAACAATATACTTTGTCAGTGTATGTGTTGTCTGTTCTGTAACATCATTTACCGCCTTATTTCTGCCAAGGCACACCCATAAACCCCTTGTCAAAATGTCAGATTAGATTGTTACAGAAATAGGACTTTATTCAGCTGTCCATATAGCACAGACTTACTGTTTCAAGAAAAGTAACAATAAATGGACCAGGCTGACAGGCTGGCAGCATGTGTATGTGACTAAAATAAAAACAGAGACTTAATAGCTACCAGGGTGTTTAGCTTGATCTGGTGAACCTTGTGGTCAAAACTTTAATAAAACAATAGATTTAGTTGTACAAGCTTTGCTAATTACAAAAAAAAATAACAGCACGTGACTCTATGGGTATGCACAGTTGAGTCTATGGCCAAAGTTAAAGCACAGTGCAGAGGAAGCATTCTGTGCACTTTGGGCCTGATCCAAAGCCTGGTGAAGACAATAGGATTCAAATGGTGTGTTTGTGCTTAAGATACAGTGTTGGGAGCCAGGAGATCTGGAATCCAGGCCTGGCTCTGCCACGAACTTCCAGTGTGATTCTGGGCCAGTCGTTTAGGTTAGCTGTTTTCAGAAGTGGATGCTGATTTTGGATGTACTCAATCTGAGATGTCTAGAGCCTGATTATCAGAGCTTTGGCACACCCGCAGCTCTGTCGTGCTTGGCCCCAGTGAAAATCAGGCCGTAGTCATCTCAAGATGGGCATCCACAATTAAGGGATACTTCTAAACGTTTGGGTCTCTCTGTAACTCAGTTTAGCTACCTACAAAATTGGTATCATGATCCTTTTTCACATTACACACTTAATTTACACTTGTAAACCACTTTGAGGTCTGGATGAAGGAGCTGCATTATAAAGCATGGTATACTCCAGGTCAGATTTCCAAGGGTATAAGATGGCATGACTCTATAATGATTTACATGAGCTGAAACTCTGGCCCACAGTACTGGGAGATCTTCTCACTCATAGTATTGTTTAATACACATTTTTTTTGCACAGTTTGTTAATGTTATTATTCAATATTTATATTACTGAAGCACCTAAGGCCATAAGCAGGTCAGGGCACCTTTGCGCTAGGAATTCAACAAACATGTAATAATCCACAGTCCTTACCCCAGCCAGCTTGCAAGTTACTTTTATACATAGCTTTTTATAAAGTAAAGTAGTTAACTCAAATCAGCAGGGTAGGAATGGGATAGAACTGCGGACTAGTCAGACTCTTGATTGGGGATGTTGAGAAGAGAGCATGAGAACACTGGACAGCAAGTGGCTGATAACTGCTTTGATATAGGGAGCAATGTTCAGGATGCAGAGGGAGAGAAAGTGAACAGAAACAGGTAAGAGGAATGAGGCCTTTTTATTGGTGGAAAGGAAGAAGTAGAAGAGGGACATGGATGGGAGGGGAATAGAGGCAGTCCTAAGCTTTCTAGCTTCCCTCAGGTTTTGGTTTGGCCAACACAGAGACTGAGGTCAACCACCAAGTCAGACTTTGGATCCAATTTGTGTGTGTGCTTTCAGTTTGGGACAATCTCTAGTTTCAAATAAAGAGGAGGGAGGTACTTGAAGGGGCAGATGACGAGACCGACAGAAGTGGAGTTGGCCCAGGTGACATTTCTTTAGATTTAAGCCATCTTTTCATGGAAGGAATTATGCCATTTCTCCCTAGCGGAAATAGTGGGAGAGAGAGAGAAAGTGGAAAAAAGAGATGCATCAAGGAGCTTGTTGCAACATTAAGGGTAGCCATTCAGTGTCACAGGAAGTGATGGTCAATATTGAGGCCTAATTCAGAGCCGAAGGGAAGAGAGAATTGTAGGGGAACATAATCTGGGACAAGGGTGAGGGAAAAGAGAAGGGAGATGATTGAGAGAACAGATATTTGGACAGGATCAAGATTTTTGAGAGCATGAGCAGCAGAAGGATAGTATGGAAGGAAGAGGCAAAGCAGCAGTAAGTGCAGCCAGAGAAGGATGGTTGCCAAGACAAAGCAGAATACATGGATTAATAAACTCAGGTGGAGGAGAAACGGACTGTTTCCCATACTGGAACAACTTCTGGCAGCCTTAGCTGCTCAGAGGCCTAGCAGCAGTGAAAAGGTAACTAATCCAAGGACATGTCTACATGGCAATGTAAGACCAGGATTAGTGAGACTTGAGTCAGTTGACCCGTGTTAGGGAACCCTGGGCTTGAGTGTCTACATTGTATTTTAACCCTGTGTTAAGACTTTTCTAACCCATGGTCAAGCCTAGGGCTCAGGCTTCCACACATCAGTGCGCAGGCCCGACTCAAAGTAACCATATCCGAGTCCCTAGCGCCAAACGCAGCTGCTCGAGTCCTAGGACTGTGGTGCATTGTGGAAAACATTTACTGCCCACCCTGCACATTACCAGGAAGCAGCTCACCTTGCAAAAGGCTTGATCAGTTTGCTATCCATTGCAAACCCAGGAGGCTCTCTTACAGTATGCTTGAAGATTGGCAATCAGAAGAGAATGAGTGAATGCAGATCTGAAATGCTGCCATTTGCAAAGGGGGAGTGGCTTTCATTTTCAATACAGTGGATTGCAGATTGTTGAGATACAGAGGACTAAGGAAGTTGTCCCACATCATTGTGGGATACTTCCTGACTGACTCCCAGGATCCAAGTCAGGTGGGGCTGCATTTACGCTGCAAAAGCAATAGGGCTCAGACACTGGGTCCTGACTTAACTTGAGCTCAGGCCCTCCAACCCTGCAGGTTCCTGGGACCCTGGGTCCAAACCCTGGGTCAGCGTAATTGCAATGTAGACGCAAAGGGAATTAGACTTAATCCCAGGCTCAAGCATGGGCTTATGTTGCCATGTAAACATACCTTCAAAGACATCCAGGGTCAGAAAAATACCTGGAAAGATGATCTCCTGCAAAAGGTCTACCTGAATTCCAGGGGAAGGGATTGTCAAAGACAGAGACACATACTGGGCCAGATCCTCGGGTATTATAAATCATTGCAGCTCCATTGGCAGCAATAGCTCAGAATCAGGCCCATTATTTCCTTTGCATCACAAAATGTAGCAGTGGTCTTCTGCACTAAGTGTCGATGAAATACACTGGCAGACAGCTCACTTCTAGACCAGATGGCTGAGCTGTTGTTCTTCTGAGAAAGAGAGAACCCATAATTGCCTGGACACAGAGTCTTGCATACTATTATCACTTTGGCTGGAATGCAGTGAGGTCGCTTTCCTCCCTCCTCCCCTCGACCTTGTCCTCTCCACACACAGGAATATACTAATCAGGGAAATATGCACTAGCTGCTTAGTAAAAGGGTCAAATCCATTTGGATGGAATTCCAGCCTTGCTGTGATAACAATGGCAGGAAACTGGGGTCCGTGTGTTGGCTGTTGCCTGCAAGTCTTTAGTAATAGATTGTTGAAAGATCTGGCCTGCCGTCTGCTGCTTTCTATTTCTTTCTGTTTGGAATGCTGTGATTGTTCCAAACACAATGGAGGATCTGCAGCTCAAGACAAACAGAGCAAAATTACTGGAACCCCTCCGTTTATTATGAAATTATTATATCCCTGTGTACTATTTGTTCAGGCCACCAATTTTTTCGTTAGACCTAAGGGATCAGGTAGATTTCCTCACTTCATGGAATGTGAGTGGGCATTTGGTAAAATCCCCTCACCTACTTGAAACAAACTCCCAGGAATGAAATAGGTGTCCTGGTAAATAGAGGTATCACACTGCTGGGTCTGAAATGTTTTAAATCACCGTGGTCTTCTCATACTCCAGCCCCCTGTTTGTGCTACCTATCCTGCAGTGATTTGCCCTTTGACTGACATATAGAGGAGACACAAGAAAAACACACTACACAACGTTGGTGGACTTGTTACTATAATTCGATCTGAGAGTTTGCTTTCACTTTTTGGACTTCAGTATTGTATGCTCCGTTGAAATCTGTCATCAGTTAAGACAGGTGTAGAAAAGGATCATACTTCACTCAAGAAGTACCAGTAACATCTACTGTAATGAATGCAGCTGTGAACACACTGCAGTTTGGCTGAGGTTTCCCTGTCTCCTCCTGACCCTGAGATGAGGAGGAGGAGGATTTCAAAGGCTTAGACAAATAAAAAACAATATAAACACATTTCTTTGTGAATAAGTAATGCAACACTAGGATATGTGCTCTCTTGTGCTCCATGATAACATGGAATTTCCCCCATACAGTTGCTATCAGGTTATCAACCCTTTCTGAAATGTAAATAATTGGCAGAATCCACCTGTGCAGACAAATCAATGAATATGGCAGTATTCTGTAAATACTCTGACAATAAATAAAAAACTCCAAACAAAACAAAAATACAGACACCATCACCAAAAAAGGCTTCAGGGAAATGCTCCACTTCCCTGCTCATGGACATAACCCTGCGGCAGCCTCATTCCAGTCAGTTTTCACAGCTGGTGGTTGTGCATTCGAGGAATGACGTACAGTACATTTCCTCAAGGTCACTTCCTTTCCTTTAGGTCTGGAAGGAGCTTGTCCTGTGTGAATTCAGGTGGTTTGGAACTGAATCTGAATGTGTGTTTCTTCAGACTGACTGCTCCAAACAGGAAGCAGTTGTATTTGCATATTGTGTGTGACATATTTTTGTGATGAACAGACACATTCCAGTGGAAACAGAGCTTTGGAGTTATATTTGAATGACTCAGGGCTTTTGCTTTCCTTTAAATGTTACAGTATTGCCTTCCTTGTAAGGTATGATCCCATTTAAAGAGAAAACATCACCCAGTCTTACTGTAAGGGTTTGCTTGTCCCCTGTGTTTCTCATTCTCCAACTATTCGTCACTATGTTGCTGATCTCCCACTTGTATTGTTACGTACTGTCAAAATCAGTAAGACATTTATAAGGTACTTGATACTGTTTAGCCAACAGTACTTCTGTTGGACATTCCTGGTGCTTTTGTTATTAGGGAGAAATAAACTAGTTTTCATTAAAAGAGAACCAACTTGAGCCTTTGCCAAGAACTCACATTGAATCTAACTAACCTCCTCCCACCCCAACCTAAAATAGCTTGGGTTACATCTCTTCCCCCTGCCCTGTTGTTTTTCATTTTCATGTACTTCTGTGGCCAGCACTGGAAGTACCAAAATGCTATAAAAAAGTCTGTTGCATTGCAAGGTTTGCAGTCCAAAAATCCAGATACGATTGGGAGCAAATCAGACTCATGAACATTGGAGGTTTGCCTAGTTTTTGTCATTTTAAGTATACAGTATTCTCCTATTTCAAAGTTGCCAGTAAAATTCTGAATGTATACATCTTTGTGGGAGAATAACGTTGTGGTGAAATGGGGAATTATGAATTGTGAGCAGTATACATGAGTCTACGTGTGAACAACCTGTGAAAGTACTGTATGTACATCTGCTTCCTTATAGGTCCCTACATAACTAGGTGGGTGGGGAAAAAATGGCTGTGAACCAGACTCCTGCATCCAATCTCCTCTCACTCCTGAATTTTAGTAAAGTTCAGATCAAGATCCCTGGGGTAAAATTTTCAAGAGCACTTATGTAATTTAGGAAAGTCAATGGGATTTAGGCTCCTAAAGGCCAGATTTACAAAGCTATTTGGGTGCCTAAAAATGCAGATAGGTGCCTGGTGGGATGTTTAAATGAAGCTAAGCAGGTTAGATGCCCATCTTCCACCAATGAGATGGGAAATCTTTACAACATTGGCAAACTGCCTGAATTGCTTTTGAAAAAGGGTTTCAGGCTCTGATGTTTTTGAAAAAAAATTACCCCCTGAGCAAATTTCCTAGCTCTGGCTTATCTCTACATTAGTTAGAACTAAAACCCCAAATATGAACCCTCCGGTGCTGGAGGACAAGTCAGATTAAAGCTAGCTCTGAATTTGGGCTCATCTCTGAAAGAGATGAATAAGCAGATTGATGGCAAGTAGAAATGATGGGAAGGGGAGAGTTTAGAACTCAGAGTTTAAACCCCATTACAGCCTATGTGTCTTGTGTCACCGTTTTCAGTGACTTCATTCTGTGGGCATAATTTTATTTCTGCTGGCAGATGCTGAATTGAGAGACCTGAAAATTGAGCTCTCTGTTTAATAAGAAAACAGGTATAGTACAGACAACAACAGTACAAGTTTCCTTCACTCTTCCAGTGTGCTTCAATCCTGATCTGGAGGGACCACCAACAGCAGCAAGTCTGCACTCATTAGTCAATGGAAATGATTGAGAAATAGATGTGCAACAAGTTCTGTTACTGATTAAGCATCTAAAGCATCCCTTTTGCTCTTGTGCTCTCAGGCTTCATGATGTAGCACTGTGAAGTTTTAGCTGGAGCTTCGTTCTCTGGTGAGCCACAAGCCATGGCAGTGGGGATTTCTCAAAGTGTACTTTGTGATGTCCCGATTAACTGTGTTGCCTCTGTTTTTTATACAGTGCACCTTTAAACAGTTAAGAACTGTCTAGAGAGTAAGGTAGCCATTTTATATTCAGTTCTGTGCTCATGATCAGAGGAAACACAATGTGCTCTCTCTTGGGTTGTCGTTTCGCTTGGAAAAAAGGGACCTGCTAACATGCAAAAGCTACAGACTGCCTTGCCTTCTCTAAAGTTTTACCTTGAATTTGTCAACTCAAGTTAGCTACTTTGAGTTAAGACTACACTTTTTCCCCCACAGCGAAAACTAATTTTGTTCTGTAAATCTCTCAGAAGTCATTCAAACTGCATTTTACGTCTCAAATATGAACACATTAAAATCATAATTAAGGTGAAAAGGAAATTAAATGCACAACTAAAAATACAAGCAAACTTGTCTCTCCGTGTGTTTCCCTTTGCTGCTCTTTTTTTCCCCATAAAATGATAAAAAAATTTTAAAGCAGACATGCAATTGTTTTAATTTTAAAATGGCAACAGGTATATTTAATAATAATATGTATATACTAGAGCTGTGAATGCATTGCTGTGGGGGTGGCCTCGAACATTGGGGAATGGATTCCATTGTCGTCTTTAAACAAAACAGAACTCATCATATGATTTGTTTGTTTTGCTTTTTTTAATATAAATTTTTCATTTCCTACAGATTTTATTCCTTTACTAGGGATTTTATCCCTATCATCTTTCTTCCTTTAACCTCCCTTCCCCCATTCCATCTCAATCATCCCCCAACCACCCTCAATGTTTCTAACTCCAGTTTAAAATTGCCCTTGTCTCTTTTTGGGTTTACTTACACACCTTGCATATTAGCAACATCAAGAAAGAGCACAGAGCTCTAGAAACTGTTGCAGACCCATTAGTGGGAGCTCAGTAACACAAAATACTGTTGTTGGCTAGATATCACATGAACAATGGCTATTGTTTGCTTTTTGGCACAAAGACATTTGTTTTAGATATGTAGCTGCCTCAGATCTGGAGGATGTTCTTCAAAAGGCTACGAGGCTTAAGGTAAATCTGATTTGGAGCCTAATCTAATTGGCAGCATCTCTTTAAAAAGTCTCAGAACAGGGATAAAAATACTGTGCTGTTAACTTTGTGTCTTTTGCCCTGCACATTTATTTTGTTACATGTACTAATAAAACAACAAATGTGACAAACTTTTTATCTAGTCTATATATTACTTGGATATAATAGTGCAACATCACTGAACTCCAGGCTGGCACAATGGGACTGATTTTGTTCCCCTTTGGGCTGTGCCTTTGTTGGAACTGCAGTCAAGAGAATTAAATACAAATTGCTGAGTGCCCTATCCTGGGAGGTGATAGGTGTCTGTGGTGAGCTTCTCTGCAGCCTCCACCCAAAGTCACTTGAATGGGGATTGAAGACACTCAGAACCTCACATACAGCATTTAGCACTTTGCATGATTGGCTCCTAATGCTGTATTTAATATAGTGTGTTAATTCTCAAACTACCCACACCAAAAATTAAAGCTTCTGTGATTTCTAAACTATTCTTTTTTAACTTAAAGGTGTATATCAAAAAAAAATCTTCACCAGTCAAACCACGACACAACTCCATATTTATGTTAGCTGGTGTGATTGTACCATCGTGTATACGTCACGATTCCTGTGGCTGCTTCATAAAGCTGTGGAGACAGACCATCTGTGGAGAGGCAATGTGCGAGTGTCACCAGCAGATGGCACTGAAAGGTTTCTCTTGGGCCATTTCATTTAAGTATGTTTTATATTACCCATGTTGCTACACAACTGAATATGCTTAAGATGTCTCTTACGTTTATTTAACCCTTAGAGTGAACATTCTTCTTTCAAACAGTAGAACTGAGGTAGCAAATGATTCCCTTCAAATTGCATTTCATATAACAATAACAATAGGGTCCAGGTTCTGAAAGGTCAGGGGTTCTCAAGCCAGGGGTCAGGGCCCCTCAGGGGGTAGTGAGGTTATTATATGGGGGATCACAAGCTGTCAGCCTGCACCCCAAGACCTGCTTTGCCTCCAGCATTTATAATAGTGTTAAATATATTTAAAAGTGTTTTTAATTTATAAGAGAGGTTGCACTCAGAGGCTTGCTGTGTGAAGGGGTCACCAGTACAAAAGTTTGAGAACCACTGTACTAGGTATTGCACTGCTCAGCATTGCAAAGCATTTTGGTCCATGTGAAATGAATCAGAAAAGTGAAACATTTAATTTTGACTCTGCCCAAAACATTTTGGTTAATTCAAAACAATATTTTTTTCTAGTTTTTCAATTTAACACAAGTGTTTGAAAATAACTGGTTTCATTTTGAATAGAAACAATGTTGTTTTTGTTCAACCCCCGCATTTTTCACTCAGCTCTAGGAATCCCCCAAGTGGAAAACAATTACGTATAAGCAGTTGTGCTCATCAAAGTTAATCTTGATCCTCTAGACACCATGTGAGACCTGATCATAACCTTGGATTAAAACTGTCCTCAGTAGGGAAGGTGTTCATAGAATCCTCCCCAGCACCAGGTAGTTTCCTAGTTTTGCTCTTTATTTCCCTCTCACAGCCCCTCCAGTGTCTGTCCCTGCAGTTAAAAGGATGCCCAGACACAAATGCTGTTCTTTCTGAAGAAGAGAAAGTAAGAAGGGGTTACTGCAAAGTAACACTAGATATGTCCTTTCTGCCCCTTCCTCACAAGATTTGAAATGGGATCTCCTGCATGGTAACAGGTTGTATTACAGCAAAGCTACTTGGTTAGGGCAACCCCCCCACCCACCAAAAAAAAAATTTCACCTGTTTCTGTATCCAGATTTCATGGTGTAAAAGGATGTTCATGATGAACAGTGGCCCTGATGCCAAGGTTTACTGATAATAATAACGACGGGAAAGAGACCGACCAATCTTTATACTACAAAAAATGAGCAGTATGATATAAATGATCAAAAGATATCAAGGTGGAAATTTACAGCTAAGGGTAAAATACTTCTTGTCTTGTAATGAGCAAGCCATTCACCCACGTCCTTAACTCATGATCATGATGTTGTGATTGCTGTCTTAGAAGAGTCTGCTAGGCCTGGTTTATACTTAAATTTTAAGTCTACAAAACTACATTGCTTCATATCCCTAACCAACATAGCTATGCCAACCTAACTATCAGTGTAGATACAGCTAAGTCAATGCTTCCATTGACCTATGTACCATCACTAGGAGAGGTGGTGCTCCTACATCAACAAGGGGAAAAAAGCCCTTCAATCTGGTATGGACTGTATCTATATTATGGGATTATGCCAATTTACCTGTGGTGAGGTAGCTAAGATAGTATAGTCCCCATAATGTAGACATGGCCTTAGTTCCTGTTTACAAGAGAAAGAAAGAGGTAGTTGAGAGTAATGAATATAAATCAGAAGCTAGGGATTGTAAAAATTGATAAGGAAAACAAAGGCACACAGTGAGAAATCTATGCTTAGCAGAGTTAAGAACAAGAGGGAGGATTTTTTTGAAAGTATATTAGGAATAAATAGAATCTTGACAATGATATTGGTCCAGTACTAGATGGAAATGGTAGAATTATCATCATAATGCAGAAAAGGCAGAAGTGTTCAATAAATATTTCTGATCTATATTTGGAGAAAAAAATCATGCAGTCATATTATATGATAAAATTGTTTCCATTTCACTAGCTTCTCAGGAGGCTGTTAAACAGCAGCAAGGAGAGTTGGACATTTTAAAATCAGCAGGTCCAGATAACTTACATCCAAGAGTTTCACAAGAGTTGGCCGAGGAGCAACCTGGTCTGTTAATGCTGATTTTCCACCAGTCTTGGAACACCAGTAATGTTCCACAAGAGTGGAAGAATGCTAATGTGCCAATATTTAAAAAGGATAAAGGGGATAATCTAGGTTAAGTATAGGCTTGTCAGTCTGACATCGATCCTGGGCAAGATAATAGAGTGCCTGATATGGGACTTGATTAATCAAGACCTAAAGCAGGGTACTATAATTAATGCCAATCAACATGGGTTTATGGGAAATAGACCCTGTCAAACTAACTTGATGTCTTTTGTTGACGATACAATTTGGTTGATAAAGGTAACAGTGTTGACATAATGTACTTAGACTTCTGTAAGGCATTTGACTTTTTCATTAAAAAAAAAACCTACAACAATATAAAAGTAACACAGCATACATTAAATGGATTAAAAACTGGCTAACTGAGGTCTCAATGTAAGTGTAAACCAGGAATGGCTGTGTTTCTAGTGGGGTCCTGCACGACTGGTTCTTGGCCCTACACTATTAAACATTTTTATTAATTACCTGAAAGAAAATAACTTTATCGGTGATTTTTTTTTTAATAGATGACATACAAATTGGGAGAGTGGTAAATAATGAAAAGAACAGGTCACTAATATAGAGTGAACTAGATGATTTGGTAAGCTAGGTGTAAGCAAATGTGATTTTTAATATAGTTAAAAGTATTTCTAGGGGCAAAGAATGTAGGCCAACTTACAGGATGGGGGATTCTATCCTGAGAAGCAGTGACTCTGAAAAAGATTTGTATGTTGTGGTGGATAATCAGCTGAACATGAGCACCCACCGTGATTCTGTGGACAAAAGGGTAATGAACAGGGAACAGATAGAGCATTTTACCCGCTGCATTTGGTACTGGTGGAACTGCTGCTAGAGTACTCTGTCCAGTTCTGTTGTCCACAGTTCAAGAAGGACATTAATAATTGGATAGGGTACAAAGAAGAACCAGGAGAAGAATCCTTTATAATCTAAAGGATTAGAAAACATGCTTTATAGTGACAGAATCAAAGACCTCAATCTATTTAGCTTGACAAAGAGAAGGCTAAGGATTGACTTGATTAGTCTATAAGTGCCTACATAGGGAACAAATATTTAATAATGGGTTCTTTTGAACTAGCAGAGAAAGGTGTAACACAATCCAATGGCTGGAGATTAAGGCTAGACAAATTCACACTGGAAATAAGATGTACATTTTTAACAGTGAGCCTAATTAACAGTGAAGCAATTTACCAAGGGTCACAGTGGATTCCACATCACTGGCATTTTAAAAATCAAGACTAGATGTTTTTCTAAAAGATCTGCTCTAGGAATTATTTTGGGGAAGTTCTTTGGTCTATTTTACACAGGTGGTGAGACTAGATGATCACAGTGGTCCCTCCTGGCCTTGGAAGCTATGAATCCTGCTTTCGGGTTCAGAATATATTCTCTGTGTAAATCACTAGATACTGGAAAGAAATTTTCTCTCTTAGCAGCTTATTATCCAAGGGAGGGTACTAATAATAATACTTATGTACCTTTTTACATGTTCAAAGTGGTGTGCAAACATTAACCAATTGATCTGTAATTATTAGTTAACTCTAGGCTTGATTCTGTTACACTTCATTCCAAGGGTGGGTTGAACTGGCTTTTGTGTCATCAGATTTGGCACCATTCCCCACCTAATGCAGTACAGCCAACCCCAAATACTCCAAAATCATGAGATTTGGCTTAACAATCATGAGATTTTAAATAAGTGTTGGGCTCTCTTTATTTGCCTTCTTGGTTTTGAGCCTTTAAGGGGTTATGCTTTCCAGCCTCTCTCCATAGCTATGAGGGCTAAATGAAGCTGAGATTCTCATGGAGCCAAATGACTGCAGTCACTGGGCTGTAAGAACTTCACCATATGTTGCGAGACTTGCTACAAAATTGTAAGAGTTAGTAAACCAGCTAATGTAACAAATGGCTGTAGCACTCAGGGACTGCTGTGCCCCTTGGTCAAGGCCTGGCTCCCTGGTCAGCTGAGCTCCTCTTTGGCTGCACTGGGCTGGCTCTCTTCTTCCCTTCCTTCCTGCCTGCAAGACTAGCTACTGCCCCATCCTCCCTGCTAGCTGGCTTATGTACTCTGCATCTGCACCTGGCCAGCTAGCCCCATCCTTCTTCTCCCAGGGTGAAAAGACAAAATCATATGCATACACCAGGGGCAAAATTCAGCCTTCTTCCCCACCCCTCCCCACAATGTCTGGGGACAAAATTCAACACCTTCCTCTCAGGAAAGACTAAAATTCGACTTTTCCCCACTCCACCTCTTGGAAGTAATCTCTACCTATATCAGCCCCCCTGAGCGCCTGCCACCCTCCCATGGGAAGGAAAACGGAGGAGATTGGAAGAGAATTAAAACAACAACTTTGCCTTGGGAATTGGAAATCATGGGTTCTGGTCTCCTGGGCAGTGAGGAGAGGGAAAATGAGATGGTCCCTCCCTTCCAAGAGTATGCGTATGGAAAGCATGGTTGTGTGCAAGTATCTGTAGGGAAGGCCTGAGCCAGGCCTAGGGAGTAAGATACTAAAGCGAAGCAGAATCTAGCCTGAAAGCAACCCCTGATGGCCCCAAACAGGTTTGTTCACTTGTGTATTATTTGTTTATATAGCTATAAAAATAAGACAAAAGAGACTTACTGAAGGCTCTAGGCACCCTAACCAATCATTAACAATACAAAAATACAGTGAAATCCCAGAAGTATTAAAGAAATCATTTCAACAGGAACTCAGTCAGACAGGCACCTACAGATACTTCTGTGTCCCCCACCTTCCCTTCATCATTATGGGAAACGCAACCTCAGCCCTCTCCAAAAACCTGTCACACAGGTGTCTTTTGCAGCCAGTCTGTAAGGTCATCAAATCTGGGCTATTTCAGACCAGGGAGAGGAGCAAATTCTGGAGCTCTTCCAAGGCACACTGCATCTCTTGTAAGGAGGGAGGATGCAGCTCAAGTGCCCCTGCTGACGGCAGCTGTGCAATGTGTGACATGGGGAAGAGGCGTTGAGAAGGGCATCACTTATTTTTAAGCCCATGTAAAGTTTTTGTTGTTTTGTTTCCAACAGACTTTTGCTATGTCTTGGTCACATTCCAACAGCTATTTTAGTGAGTCTCCTTTTTGCAGGCGCTGTGGGTGAGCAGGAGTAAGTCTCTCTGTGCTGTCAAGAAGAAAAAGTGTGTGGGGATAGCTCGGGGTGAACCAACTAAATGAAAGCCTGAGGTCTGGGTAGGTGGCTTCTCAACTGCTGCTGCCGTCACCGTTTGCAGAGAAGTGTGGGTCTCAAAATGACAAAGCTACTGAAACCAAATGATAGGTGACTAATAACGTTACTGACTAAGTGGTTAATTTGCTGTAGGGCATTTTCTTCTCTTAAGCACAAGCATCTTTCTTTATCTTCTATATTTATTTCAGTTTATAGATCATTTTTTAAGGCAGATATCTCAATGTAGTTAACCCCCTAAGAGCCCCACACAGTCGATTTTGCATATGAGAGCAAATAATTTGGGGGATAAAAATCTAGATTCCAAATGGGAAGAGACAAAGGTCTGCTTGAAGTTGTTGGAAGATGGTTTGCCCTGAAATGTTTCTATAGAATAGTTTGGTCAGTAACAGGTATGGTAAAGAAAGCAAGTAGAAGTATTTAATCGTGTTCTTACTCAGAATTGAATTCTGCCGTCAGTTACACCAGCATCAATAAGATTAGAATTTAGTCTCTAGGATTCTGTGTAGTCCATGTAAGTACTACTGCTGTCTGCTGTTGAAAAGTAAGAAACAGAATGTTGTTTGCATAAAAACTGGCTTGAATCGAACTGAGACTGAGCCTTAAAACAAACAAACAAACAAACAAAAAAACCCAACATTTTTATTAAAGCAAAGTTACCATAAAATGCTACCACACTACATGTACGTTACTTATTATTTATTCAGGATCAGGTTAATATTCGAAGAACCTGCCTAAAAATTCGTGCTTGCTATCTGGGGAGCCCTCCTCCTCTGAGTAGGCTGAAAAGAGTGACCAAATTTCTAAATGCTTATCCTTTTATTGTGCTTCTCTTGTGTACGTACTTTGTGTGAAAGCATTTCCATTAGAAGGACAGTCCATATTTTACTATACCACAATTCCAGAGGAGTTAGATTTTCCAGTAATGGACAATGCAATGTCTGGCTGCTTACAATAAAAAAATAAATTATTTTGTCATTCTGTTTAAAATGTAGATCCTTTACTGGAGCATTAAGAAGCAGGTCAGGGAATCTCTAGGATGCTGGCATTTCATCTCCAGTAATTTCTTCCCAAAACTGTCTAATTCCTGGTTACATGTGCAAGTATGTTCCCCTTTCCCTGCCGCTCCTCTAACAGAGCACCTTCCTAATAGCAAAAATATGATGGACCTTGAGAGAGTGAAATGCCATCTGTACAGTAATTTATAGAAATTTGCTTTATGAGCTATACAAATTGAAGATGTCTGTCCTCCTTCCCATATAAAGACCTGCTCATCCAGATAAATGTTTGTCCAAATCCCTCTGCCTCTCTGAGTCATTTTCTTGTTGTGATAGTTCTTGGAGTACCTAGAGCTGTGAATCATCTTGTTTCTCTTTTTCCCCGGCCAGAGGAAGTCTTTCTTATGGTAGCTGGGTGTCAGTTCCCAGCAGTTCAGCCACTCAAGCACTCTCTTCTGGGCTATGCCAGCCCTGTCTTTGTCTTGCAGATTAATGATAGGTGCACCTCAATCCCCGAATCCCTTTGAATCCTTCCCTTGTGACATCCAGCCCCTGACACTGACTACTCACAGAAATTCAAAATTCTTGGCATCCAGAGGTATAGTGACCCTAGTTTGCCAGTTTTACTTTAAACCACCACTCCTGTAAACCACACAGCACTTGTGAACAAAAGTAGGTTTATTTGAGAAAGAATAAAAAATTAACTAAAAGTGAGAGAAAGGGATGAAAACAACTGGTTACAAACACAAAACAACTGTAAAACACAAACCTGGATCTATGCTTACCAATAGTTATCTTTCCTATTCAATGAAGTAGGCTTCCCCACAAAGTTTAGCTTCTTGCAGAGCTGGTCTCACAAGAACCAGGATCCAAATATTCATGAAAGCCCCCTGTTCCTTAAGGGGTTTTCTCAGTGAATGGGTCCAAAGCGCCTTTCCCTACTCTCTGTTATACTGAAACAGTCCTTTGTCTTTATTCATAGCCAGAGCAATCTCCTGCCTGCAAAAATGTTCCCTTCCACCTCCAAGTGGTTTCAGTCATTGTCCATTGACCGTTCTGGGATGTGGCAAGGGTAGACAATAGAACCTTGCATTACCTTGTCAGCTGACGAGGGAGGAGTGACAACTCCCTCTTGCTTGAATGGCCATCCGGGAGACACATCTCCTGGTGACTAATTTCTACTCCAAGTTCATAAAACATACTTTCAATATAAATGCATTGTTCCTGAAATATTACCCATACATATATCTCACCTTCATTATGAATCTTGAAAAATTATGAGTCTTCCATAGACACTTTACATATTACTCTCTATGGATAGATGTCGTCTAAGGCAAGTTTGGTCTGAGGTGAGAGTTGTTTGCAAAGAGTGGGGACCATTGGCCAAGAAGCCTCAGAGCCATACTTATCAACATCTGTTTCAGTCAAAATTGTATATATTTTAGCAATTAAACCTTTTGTTCCAGCCTCCTTCTGAATGAGCTCCTCGAATGTGATTAAAGATCTAGATAGAGAGCCACCTTTTATCAAGATTTCACAATAAAATGTTTGATTTGTAAATATTGGAAACATCAGCTCTTTGTATTATTTACATTATTACACATTTCTAGGTTTGATTTCAGATCAGGACCTGGGGACAGCTGTCTGAATTGAGTAAGCGCCGCTCTTAACCATAATGAATTGTCATGTTGATATCGCCTAGGGATAAATTCCTGCTTATTAATGAAAGTAGCTAAGGAAAAGGATCTTAGCAACAGGACTTCTAAAAAGTTTGTTTAAAGCTGCTAAGATGGATAAATGTGTGATTTTTTTTTATTATTTCTGATGACCCAAAGTTCTTCTTAATGCAACAGTTACTATAGATAGCTATATTTGCTCCAGTCTGTTTTGAGTTTTACCCAGTCTAGATGGTCTAATGTTAATTCAGGTGATCACATATTTTAATTGTGATGCATAGTTAATAGTAAGCCAAATTATGGAAAGATAGTCCACGCCACTTTGCAGGCTTATACAGAACTTTAGATCTCACCCTTTGTATTTTAGGTTTCCATATGAATTTCACTAGCATATCCTGCCATGTTTTTAATGGAATGTCAAGGATATCAAGAGAAGTGAAGTGAAACAAAAATAATAACTTTGGGAGGACATTAATCTTTACTGAGGCTTTGCTACCTAGCCAGGAAATTTCATGTTTCTTCCATTCCTCCAAGTCTTTGTTTATATAATTTCACATTTGCCTTAAAAAATTTCTCCACAATATTTATTCCTAAATATTATAAAGATTCTTTTACCCATTTAAATGTATGTAGCTGGCAGCAGTTAGTTTTGATCCTTTTGGGAATATTAATTCCTAAATTTTCAGACTGAGCCTTTTTGGAAGGTTGAAGAGGTTTGTTTAGCTTTTGGTGCTGCTCTGCATTTCCTGATTTTGATTAGTCCCATTTTTTTATGTCATTAACCAAAACATTCGGATTTTTTAAAAGAATTATAAGATGATCATTTAAAATGCGTTGCTGTCCTTAGTAGGATTTATTGTGTGTTCACTAAGAATAAACAATCCCGTGGGAACAATTGTTTAGTGTGACAAACACCACACACAGTGGAAACTCAAATGAGTGTGGATGCTATGACAGCTGTTCTTTTGCTCAAAGGGAGTGTTAATATCATATTGTTAATATTGCTGCTCTGCAAGAATTTATAAGTCCCTGATTCAGGAAAACACTTAAGCACATGCTTAAGTTCCATAGACATCAATGAATAGAGCCGTATCAAATTCACAGCCTTGAAAAACGCGTCACGGACCGTGAAATCTCGTCTCCCCCATGAAATTTGGTCTTTTGTGTGCTTTTGCCCTGCCTATACTATACAGATTTCATGGGGGAGACCAGTGTTTCTCAAATTGGGGTACCTAACCCAAAAGGGAGTTGCAGAGGGCTCACAAGGTTATTTTAGGGGTTGTGGTATTGCCATCTTTACTTCTGTGTTGCCTTCAGAGCTGGGTGGCTAAAGAGCGGAGGCTGTTGGCCAGGCACTCAGCTCTGCAGTCAGCAGAGTGGAAGTAAAGGTGGCAATACCATACCATGCCACCCTTTACTTCTGCACTGCTGCCTTCAGAGCTAGGTGGCTAGAGAGCGGAGGCTGTTGATCTCCTGACTCCTTGAGTAGCCTGGCCATCCTGTCAATCAGGCTCACCTGGAGCATTGGCCTCTCCCCATTGCCTCTGGCTACTGTCAGTCTCAGGGTCCTGATTTTCCATCGACCCTTCCCCTTTCCCTGGTACTGGGAGCTAGGCAACCAAAACACCCCCACTGAGTTTTAGTAAGAGGACAAGAGTTCTCTTTCACTTAAATGCTTTGCTGAATACAGGTCTAAGTTACTAGAAAATCTCTTCCACTCTGCAAAATATGGTTATAGTGCTGTTGAGGCAGAAGTGACACCAGCATATTTTTTTTAAAAATGTATTTTTGTCCTTTCTTAGAATATTTTGCCACCCTAAAAATTGTCTTCCTAAAAGTTTGAAGAGGTAGGGGGGCACCCCTTGATCTTTGATTGGTTCAACTCATGGGCTGAGGACATGTTGAGAAACATGTAGAAACACACTCAGTGGTGGTTAGCCCTCATAACTGTAGTGTCTGGGCAACTCATAGACATAACAAATTGATCCTCACAATGCCCCTTTGGAGGCAGAGTGGGGTGGGAGGTGGGCTTCTGGTAGTAGTTTTTGATGACTGCAGAGCATAAATTGTTGGTTCAGAATGTGAGAGGAGGGGGCTGTGGCATTTTGTGGCATGTGAACTGCAAAATTAATGAAGTGACAGGCATGTCACACACCTGCTTTTTGGCTATTGCATATTCACTGGGTGATGCCAGACCACAAACTGTCATCCAACAGTGCTTAACTGAATTAGCAGCGAAAAGCAGGTGGCTTACTTCACTAATGTGCAAACAAAATGCCCTCAAATGCTGCAACCTTTTTTCCTTTTGGAACCTAGTCTTTAGTTGACAGTAAAAACAGATTTGTCCAGAATAGCTAATTCTGTTTGGGTGCATAAATGTAAGGGGACTGTTATCCCCTTACTAACATTCAGTGGAGGTGTTTAATTGCTAGCTCCCAGCGCTAAAAGCGGAGGGATCAATGGCAAATCAGGACCCTGAGACTGACAGTCCCCAGGAACAATGGCGAGAGGCCAGTGCTCCAGGTCAGCCTGATTGACAGGATGGCCAGGCTAATCAGAGAGACAGAAGGCCAGGGTGGGTCCCGTCCTCTGTGTGTGAGCTGGATTTGCCTGGGTCAGACAGAGTGGGGCTGAGCTAAGGAGAGAGCAGGGGCCCAAGCTGAACTGCTAGGAGCAGATCTGCAACCCAAAAAGCCAGAGCACAGCCCAGAGAGAGAGACCTGCCCTGGGAGAGGAGCTGCAGCCACCAGAGCCAGAGGGCCAGACAAGCAGCCCAGGAAGCAGGTGAGAGCGGAGAGAGAGTCACAGAAGCAGCCTGCAGAGCAGACCTGCCCTGGGAGCAGAGCTGTAGCAACTGGAGCCAGAGAGGCCAGAGAAGCAGCCCAGGGAGCTGAAGGCAGAGCAGCAGCAGCAGCTGTGCTGAGGCAGTGTGGAGCTGGGTGCAGTGAGCAGCTGGGGAGAGTGAGGGGGACCCTGGGCAGTGGGCCCAGCACAGGGAGATGCCTCAGCCAAGAGGCCCTGCAGGCCAGACTTGGAGGGGGATCATAACCCTGGCAGAGCGGGGGTGACACTGGGGAGAAGGGTCCTGCCACCCAGAGCCTGAGAGAGCATGTGGCCACCACCAGAGCAAGTGTCCAACCCGCAGCGTCCCTGCAGCACAGCCAGGGCCTGAGAAGGAGGCCTGGGACCTACAAGGAACAGACTGAACTGCCCTGACATTCCAGAGAGTCTGTTTGTAATGTTCTCTGCCACAGAGCGGGGTGATGTGTTTTCCTTTAACCTTTTCCATTTTTCCTTTTCTTTTTTTAAATTAATTGTTAATTAAATAACTTGTATTTGCTTTTAATTGTATGATGTGATCAGTGAGTCAGGGAGGTGCACAGTGCAAAGAGAGTACCCCGGAGTGGGGACACCCTAGCCCCTGTCCTGGGTGACCACAGCAGGGTTGGGGGTTGAGCCCCCCAGGAATCCTGGGCCCAGCCTTGTTGGGGTTACGAGGACTCTGCCAGACAGGAGGGTGGAAGGGGAGTCCTCAAGGGCAGGGAGGCCTCTGGGTAAAGGAAGTGGGAGCGAGGACTCAGATCCTTTCGCCAGCCCACTTCACCGGGGTAGGGCAGAAGCCAGGAAAGTTCCCCACAATAGCGGGACCATTCCCCCGCTTACATAATGGTACATTATTTTTCTCACCATGAGAGATTGCTTTGCCCTTTAAATGATGTCAGGGTAGTGTAGTAAAGTGTCACTCCAAAAGAAAGTAAGGTGCAGTGTTTGTAAAATGCACTGAAATCCTTGGACAAAAGCTGCTGCAGAAACACCCAGTATTATTTATTATTGTTGTTATTGATTGTTATTGGGCCACATCCTGAAGTTTTTTTTACTCGCACCAATATTGTCAAAACTGAGTGCGTAGGACTGAGGAACGTACAGACAATCCATACTAAGGCATCTAAATATGTGACAAGATTTTAGAATTGTTCATTTCCCTGGATGGCAATATCCTGGTTCCAATGAAGTCAGTGTGGACAGGATTTCACTCTGGGAGTTTTGACGAATAATTGAATACACACTACTGGATTTGGCTTATTATTATTTTAATCAACTGCTTGACTGCAAGAAACAAAGAGCAGCAGAAGAATGATTCCTAACATAAAGCCGTGGCTTCAGTTCAAGAATTGAACTTATTATGGAGGGAGATTATTGATATGAATGCCAATATACATGGACAGTAATGTCTTTCTGTGAAGCAACTGTGAGTAGTAGATCTGGATGAATACTAATAAAAAAAGGATATGAATAAATTATTCAATGAATTTTACCATTACTCATTGAATAATTCATCTGACAAATTGTATTTGCTCAGCTCTCATGGTTAATTCCAGGCATGCTCCTGAGAATATCTATCTGGCTTCTTCGTGATACAGAGTGTTTTAAAGTACATACTTCACTACTTGTTGCTGCTCATTTGGAACATGTGACATCACATTTCACTTCCGGGGTGCCTGGCCACTTGGAACTGACAGCATGGTAATTAGTAGGCTTGGCAGAGTTTGGTTTTTATTTTTTTTTATAATTTCAACATTGATTTTTAAAATTTTTCTTTATTTAAATTTTCACCGTGGCTGGAAATTATTTGTGGGGTCAGACAATAACTATTTAAAGACTAGATATTGAGATTCAAAAAGTTAAAGCTTTACATCTGTTAAAACTCAAATAATCAACATCACGTCAAAATATACAAAATAAATATTCCTAAATCAAACACTAATAAGTTCTCAAGTTGCATTTTTTCTACTTTCCCTCTATGTACATTTCAGTTATTATTGCTGGAAATATTTTCATTGGTTTGTGAGTACAGTGAAATGGATGTTTACCAAGATTTACCAATAAAAATCCAATCCTTCAAAGCCTGTTGTTAAGAAATGCTCTTTTTAAAACGTTTCTGTTCTTATTGATCTTTGTTGATTTGTTGTTATTCTCTCTCCTAGTTTTTCTGTACTTATTCCATCTCAAACTTTATGAAACAGTGGTCAGAAAAGGTTTGGTGCAAATAAAAATCGCTAGAGAGACACCTGCCCTTGTGAATGATGGATGTTGTAGTCACACTTGTCAAGTCATACCTGAGCAGGCACCAAGGCTGCATGATTCAGTGGGACTGGTTGCAATCCAGAGAGGTACAGGGAGCAATAGGACAGCTTAGAGGCTGCCGGGTCCCCTAAAGAATTTTTTTTATTTTTAACTTTCTTCTTCTAATGCCAGTCCATGATGGTACCTCATGAAAATTATTTTATTCTTAATGTTACAGTGATTTGATCTGTGCAAAAAGAAATAATGCACCAAACTTTCAAAGCCACCTCTGTTCAGTTTCCACTTTTTGCATGCAGTTCTGTGTATCCAGTCATTCGCACCAGCTGTTATGTGTGCACAGTACTTCTGGGAACGCAGATGATAGAATAAGCACTCATGGCATTTGATTTACCTGGGCATGCAAATTTGTACAGCTATGATCATTTGTAAGTGTACATTGTTATGAATGAAGAACTTCCCATGCATAATACAAATCTGATATTTGAATAACTGATCCCATAGCAATTAAGGCCTTGTTCCGCAAGTTATTCCACATGATTGGACACCAGCGCCAACATGGAAACCTATTGACTTCAGTCAGGTATGTGGAAGTAGAGCAAGAACTGACAGGGAGTTGAAAGGGATTTTAATGCAAGCAGTCTCCTCTGTGAGCAAGAGTCCAGCTAACTGTAACCCTAATAACGCGAGATTTGTAGAAGTGTGTGAGGCGAGTGGGAAAGAACTATGTGAGAAGTTGTTGCGACCTTGTGTAGATAAATATGGAATGTAGACAAGAGTCTAAATAAGTGAGGAAAATAAGATAGCAAGATGACCTATGTATAAACAAAATGCAGCTGCTGCTTATTATTGTATGTAAGAAAAGGTATAAATGCTTGCTGTAATTGTTTATCTGTAGAGAGACCTGCCTCGGAGAAGGAAACCCTGTGTCCTAGTGCACTCTCTCCCTCTATGCAATTGCTTGAGAATAAAGTATCTGACTTTGCTGCACCCAACCAGAGAGTAAGAATTATGTTTTTCTTCGACATGTACTGTACAAGTGCAGTGTCAACCCACATGGAACAATTTACAGGCTCAGCACCTACATATCAAGCCTTCGTATTATCAGTGCAACCCTCAACGTTCCAACAAATTTAGTCCTGCACAGAGAATAAGAGTCATCCTTGTATTCTAATTCAGTTTTAGGTCAGTACCGTGACATGCCAGTCTATGGAAAAAACGCGTTGAGTGATAAGGAAACCCAAAGGAGGAAGCATTGCACACAAGCTCATAGCCTCAAATTGAACCTCAGCCTCCCCAGACTATTTTTGTCGAGGCTTTGGTTGGTGGAATTCTTACTTATACTGTACATCTTCTCTGGGGACCAAATTCTGGTCTCTTGTACACCCATGTAAATCTGGAATAACTTCACCAAAAGCAGTGGAGTTACCTTGGATTTACACTGGTGTAACTCAGGTCAGAATCAGGTCCTGTAACTGTGTAGAGGGGCTAACTGATGATGCAGCTAAATGAAGAGGTTCACATGGAAAAAGCACTTGCTTACAAGTCCTGAGATTTTCCTGGCTAAACTATTGTCAAACTGTGAGATAAGACCAACGATTTGCAGACCTACCAATTTCTAATACTTGTCTTTAGCTGTTTATTCTGGTGTGGGTGGGTGCGTGTGGCAGCGTGCTCAGGTTTTTGTGGAGTGGGTCTTCTTCCCTTCCTTTAATGAGCACCAGTTCTACTTTACAAAACACAGCTTAATCTTTGGAAAAAGAAGTGGAATGATAGTTATTTTTTCCTCTAATGCATTTACACCTGTATTTTGTCTCTGTACCACACAAACTGGCAGGGCTAAACAATATTAGATAATTGTACCTGTCATATACTGCACATTGTGCATTGGGGGAGACAATTAATTGCTGGGCTTCTTGCCTGCAGGTTAAGCAGCGATCCCATCATTTGACTGGGAGGATGCCATTTTCCCTCCCATTCTATACTGTATTCAGCCAAGCAATGTGAAAGAATTCATGTACAGCTGTGCTGTGTGAGTGGGCGGGCATCTCATTCAGTAATAACTTCTAATTTATACAGCTATGAATATCTACTGCTATAAATAAACAGTTCTGACTGGCTTTGCAAGCCTACTCAAAGTAGAGAGAGAAACATCATCTTGGCTTTGCTGTTTTAAAATGTTGTGCAAAAGAAATGTAAGGCCAGCTCCTCTTTTGGTGTAAATCAGCATAGCTCTATTGCAATCAAGGGAGCAATGTCAGTTTATACTCATTGACTCTGATGCATCATGTAATTTTTCTCCTCTTTGGCTGTGTTTGCATCAGAGAGAGACCCAAACTCAAGCCCAGGGGCTGATCGCTCGGAACTATGGGGACAAACTATTTTTCATCCTGAATTTAATCTCACAGTGCAGGTCCCATATTTCCCTCTTAGAGAACTGAGTAGTGCTACCCTTTCTATAGGATTTTTAAAGCAACCTATAGAATTCTCCTCCACCTTCTGTAGCTTTGCACCAAGGTTATGGAAGTAATACTCTGAAGACAGTCTGACTGCACATGTGTAGTTTAGGGTATGATTTGCCATGAAGAACCTCTGACTGGTGGTGATGCATGAGAGTGAAAGAACCAGTCTGGGCTCTCGGGGCCCAGAGGGAATTTGAGGGACTGGCAGTTAGGAAAATACATCTCCTTGAATACAGAGCCCATATGACATGGAAATCATTGGGACACAATGAACATACAGCCTCCTGATGCCTTTTTTACAGAGTCTCTTTTCAGGGAGAACTTCACTTTAGGAAGAGAAAGTTTGAGAAAGTAAACTGATTTAGTATTAACTGTACTGGAATCTATTAAACATCAGTAAGTGTGCACCAAAACCAGTGGGCCCCACCATATGAAACCAGATCAAATTATCTTCTCTTTAGGAACACTGGGATCCTGTGTTTTGTTGAGCCGACCCCCTGATATTTCTATTGCACATTAGTATCTATTTCATTTTAATATTTTGATACTGAACTTTCAATATATTATTTTGTTACTTTCTACAGTAAGTCTCAATTTTCTCCTTTTCTTTCTCCCTTAATTCACTGCCCTTTTTTCTTCTGCCTGCTTCTCCCTTCACTTTTTCCACTGATCATCTTTTCCCCTTCTAGCTAAATCTCCCTGTTGTGCTCCTCCACTCTCTCCCTCTAATTCAACCAGAGGAGGTGCTATAGTCCCCTCACTAAACTTTGAAGTGAATTGTGCAGTAACCTAAAATAGCTATGGATGCATGGATCTCCATGGTATGCAATTTAGTACTGGTATGTTAAATTCCCAATCCAGAGTGTTAGCAGGTGCACAACATGTGAGAAGAACAAAGTTTGTATGTCCACTTTGCTTTTGTGTATTATTCCCGGACAGCTAATCCATACATGTTTCTCTTTTATGTTTTGGTAAGCAGTAGCAGCACTCAATGATGCAAACAATACTCTCGTGCATTGACTGTGTTATAGTGCTGAGCTATCGGCATTGCAATGAAGTAATAGTTATCCACAGAAGTACTGCCAACTAATTTTAAATTGTCATCTAAATGCATCACTAACAATACAGAGATATTCTTTTACACTGACTATTCAACTACACTTTCACTCCAGGACTGTTTTTGTTTGTTTATTTGGATTTGCAAAGCATCTTTCCAGTGCTCTTGGTATTAACAAAATGTTGAGGCTAATAATAGAAATCAAGTATATCAAGCAAGGTTAGTAAACATGTGAATGTAATATAATTTTATGGCAGGCAGCTTTATGTTAAATACTTTCAATTAACATACTTTCTGTCAAAACAATCCTGCAGTCAGTAAAATTACTTAGCTTACTTTTGCTTCAAGATTACCTGAAACCAAAAAAGAAAAAGTGTTGAGTTCTTGTTAGAAATTAAGAAGAAAAAGTTATATATATAAATATTCCAGAATCTTGCCTGTTGCAAAAATGGTGGGTTTTATTATCTTTTATTATCTTTCTAGTTTTGGAAGTCATGGCAGTGTTAAAATTATTACTCTTTTTTTATTTTTCCATCTAGACTTCTAGAAAAACATTGGGTGAGCCAAACAAGTACTGAGTAACAGGTGCTTGCTTTCACGGGGCATTTAAAGATGTGATGCCAGTCCCACTGCAAGATCATGAGGTAATTTATTTGCCAGTTACAAGTTTACCACAGACATATCCTAATGTATATTGTGTAAGGGATAAGAAATCTTGTACACAGATATATGCATTTCCTTATTCGTAGCAGTTGCTTTGTTTCATAACCATCCTGTAAAATGCTATCATTTAATATTTTCCACCAGTTTCCATGGTTATGATGATAAAATGGATTCATCAGAAGACACAGTACGTTGGAGAAGGAGTGTAGCACAGTGGCATTTCTTTCCCTCTACTTCATGGCTTCAGAATTCATGGAGGGAGCACTCCTTTGAAAAGAAAGCTTCATTTGCCCTTCCTCTTGTATTCCAGTATTACTACTGTATCTCCTGTTCAGAGGCAGAGGGGAACAAATTGCTAATCAGAGGCACAAATCGAAAAGTTAATGTATATGTGAAGCATGTTAGCATAGTGATAGACCAGAATCAGCCCCTGGAGTCTCAGCACTCCTGAAGTTGAGTGGGGTTGGCACAGGGGTAAGAGTTGAATTGTGTAGTTTGGACCAATCTTTATTTTCAAGGTAGGAGGGAAGACAAACTGCCTGGCACAAGTTAGATTATTAGCCACTGAAGAAGAATTTGAAATGCACCATGGGCCAAGTCCTGGTGCCACTGAAAATAATGAGTGTTATAAAAAAAAAAGTTTAAAAACAGGAAAATAATGGGTGTTCTACTATGGACTTCAGTGGGGAAAGGATCTGTCCCTATATTAACTGGATAAAATAATATTTTAAAATAAAATTCCTGCAAGGACTTTGGAGACCAGACATTATCTTCTCTCCCCTCCATTTTCTATATCCCAGCCTGACACTTGCTGTTAGCCAGTTGGCAAATCACTCTGTTGGCCTTCTAGTTGCGCTGGATGTCCAGTACCTGGCAATGATTAACATAGGTCTTGGCAAACTTTTGCAGCCTACTTACAGTATGGCAAAAGGCTCTCCAGCTTTACAGATGGAGATGAAGTGAATGGGTCACATTATAGTGAGAAAAGAGGAGAAAATCTATACACCTTCCCAGGGCTATTTCACCTGGCATGTCACTAAATCAAACTATCTGATGCCATGTGGAAGATTAATGACAGATTTATACTTATTGCCCCTGAAAGAATTAATTGTGTTCCACTAAACACGTATTGCAAAATGGACAGAAACAAAGACCAATAAAATATAACTCTCCTGGGAACACCATGAATGTGGCAACGGGTTGGTTTTTTTCCCTTTAGTGAAAAGAGCGACATTGGAATGATTGGTGAACCACAAAGGCATTTGACACTTAAGATGGTAGTCTGAACTGGCCAAACCGTTAGAAGCCTCTCCACTCATCTTCCCATTTTTCCTGCCCCTTATCCTTTACTGTTAACAATCGTCCTCCTGCTTACCGAGAACATTTTAGAGGACGCTTAGTGGCCCACTGCCCTAACCTCCAAGAGCATCCTTTGCGGGGAGGCTCTGAAGCTCTTCCTCCAGCAACAAAACTGGGTTCCACTGCTGCCCCTTTTCAGCTTCCCTGGTAGAATGATGCCAGATTGCAGAGCATGCAGGAAGCATCCTGACATACAGCAACATTCCTTGCACAATATCCTAGCAGAAGAACCATGTTAGACTGGCCAGTGCGAACAGGTATCTCATGCATAGGAAAAACAGGAGGTACTTTTACTACAGTGGTCATGTACTCTTCTCATGGGTAGTCACCTATCAGGGATGGTATGGGTTTACTTGGCCCCACCTCAGCGCAAGGTGCTGGAGTTGATGACTTCTTGAGGTATGTTCCACCTCTGTGTTTCTATGATTCTACATGCTGGCTGGTGTTTGTATTTATATGGTTGGCCTCTCCTGATGGAATCATCTTGCTTGCTCACTCAAGTGTTTGCGATTATATCACCCTCTAGTGGATGGTAAATAAAGACGTGATAAGCCTTCTTAACACTGACAGGTGATGAAAATCCTCTAGAGATACAGGTCTGTCTTTCAAGAATAGAAGATCCAGATTCTTGAACCCCAGTGGTCATTTGTGGTTTGAATGACAAATCTGAAGCGTCTATAGAGAGAGAGCCACAGACTAGTTACACAACTATGGCTGACAGAGGAGACAAAGACAGACTAGGCTTTTGGCTCATGAGTGCTGAGACATTAATAACACCCTTTTAATTCCTGAAACTTGAGTCCTTTGCTCTACTGCAGATGTATAGAGCTTGTGGAAATAAATAATTATTTTACTAATGTAATGAGGATACCTTGCTCATTTACTCTTCAAATGTACAGGGAGCAGAAATGAAGGTATTTTCTAGAAAGAAGGGTCTTTTTTTTTTTTTTTGTCGGAAAACTAAAAGCGGACTTATGTAGAAAATCTCAACTGTAATAAAGAGAAGTGGAACTTGGATCTAGCATGTTAGTTTCTCAGAGAACACAGCCATTTTATAGTTTATGTAAAATGTTACTTTCTGGTGAGGCCCACCCCTGTATAATGCTAAAATTTGCCACTTCCCTCCCTCTAGGGAGGTTCACATCCTTACAGCTTATCATTGTAGGTACTGCATTCTCAATTCAGCAGCAGTTCAAGGGAAAATGCAGCCACTGGAAAGCTTCAAGCTTGCACCCCTAGGTTAAAATACCACTTTTTAACTGCACTGAGATATGCCTTGCCACAGTGGCTGTGCTTCCTAATAGTTCACCACATTGTACTAAGGAAGTCTGGCTTTACAAGCTGAAGAATGCAAACATAGCACCCATAAAATGTGCAGTCCCTAAACTTTTTATACCTGTCTATGAAATAGCATGCATACCATACAAACACTACTATACCAAAAGACAATTAAGATTACGATCATGTTCCATAAGCTCCGGCATCTTAAAATTTATTGAACTTTCTTTCTTTTTTCTTGCACAAATCATGTTTCAGTTAAAAATTCCACTCAGTTTCTACAGGTATAAATGTGCAGTACCAATGACATGCTGGAAGGCCTTTGATTCTGTAGCTTCACAGAAACTCCTGCATATGCAGAACGAAGGGATTTTTAAGCACTCATAATTTTCTCCAACTCAAATCTGATTTTCACTTGACCAATGGAAGGCACAGCTGCAAGCAAGGGACTATGACCCTGCTAAATTTTAAGTTTCAAACACTAGTTACTGATGCTTCAGAGCTCTTTAAAACAAACAAACAAAAGTTACAAAAATCTTTTTCTAGCAACATGAGGGCATTTTTATCTCCCACAAGTATTTCCCAAATCAAACAAACAAACAAACCTCTCTTTTTCTGCCCAGCTGACAATAACTCTGCCACAGATCAGCCAAAATGATATTTGACAAAATTATAGGTATCTGAAAGTGATGGTTTAGAACAACAATTCATTAGCATGCTTAACTATAGGCATTACTGTATGTTCTGCCTGTAATAAAGACTGCATGAAGGTTTGGTATAGTATAACTAGTTTACAGGAACTCAGGTGGGGTCACACAAATAATCTGTACATAGTAGCCCTGATCCTGCAAATTGTTCTGTGTAGGTAGATGCCTGCCCCTGTGCAGAGCCCCCATCAGTGGGGCTCTGTACAGCCCAGAGGCCCTCCCACATCCTACAGCTTGTATTTTCTCTGTCAGACTGGACTGTTGGTCCTATAAGTCAATATTCTGCCTTTGGCACTGAATAACACCAGCTACTGCAGAAGAAAATTTAAAAAATTGCTTTATGTACCTGAGCCAATTATTCTGTTGTACATTGTGGGGAAGGGATATCCTTCTTGAGATTTGGTGACTGGCCTACATCTCAAAGTTTGACATCTGACTACTGGAGACGTGCAAAAACTCCTGAATCTGATTCACAATGATCAAGGCTTGATGGACTTTCTTAGGAGTTCCAGAGCTTTCACAATCACAGGCCACACGTTGTTTGTGTTTCATTGTGAACTGGACAGGGCATTTCCTGTGACTGTGTGAGAACTTGCTCAAACCATAAGTAGGTGTTACAGGAGTGTTCTTTGTCGGTACATCTGTCAATAGTCAGTTAATACATAAGATGCCAGTAGATGACATGCAAGTTTATGTGGCCTACTTCTTGGGATTTGATGGACCAATAAAATTACTTGTTGGTCTGCTTTGCAAATGGCTTCCCTGATGCAAGGTGCTTCACAAGTTCTTAACATGGTGTGAGAGTGGAATCTGAATCCACACATCCATACAAAGGCCAGAAAATGTCTTTCTTTGTGCAGCTCTTTACATCAGTTCTTACCCATGGTGAAATCTTGTGAGGGGAGAAGCCAAGTTGTTAGGATTCACAGGCTGGAGTTTGAAATAAAACAATACATTTATACTGTGACACACTTTATTGTGAGGAGGTGATCCTTTGAGTAGCTTTGTGCAGTATAATTACTTATAGGGTGGATCACCTGTATGTTTTACTATGGTATTGCTGTGCTATACTATAGTGCAGTAGTTCTCAACCAAGAGTATGCATACCTCTGGGGGTACGCAGAGGTCTTCAAGGGGGGACATTAACTCATCTAGATATTTAGCTAGTTTTACAACAAACTACATAAAAAGCAGTAGCCAAGTCAGTACAAACTCAAATTTCATACAGCCCATGACTTGTTTATACTGCTCTATCTACTATACACTAAAAGGTAAGTACAATGCATATATTCCAATTGATTTATTTTATAATTACATGGTAAAAATGATGAAGCAATTTTTCAGTAATAGTGTGCTGTGACCCTTTTGTATTTTTATGTCTGATTTTGTAAGCAAGCAGTTATTTAAGTGAGGTGAAACTTGGGGGTATGCAAGACAAACTAGTCTCCTGAAAGGGGTATAGTCATCTGGAAAGGTTGAGAGCCACTACTCTAATTTAGAAGTGATGGAGGTGGCAGAGAAGGGAAACTGAAGGCTGAGGGGCAGAAGGTGCACTAAACCAAGGAGAGGAGTGCAGTGGGTCAGGAGGAGAAGTGCCACGAAAAAGACCTGTCTGCCAACTCTAGGACCATCTCAGAGTACGAGCTGGTATGTCAGCTGCCTGTGCACCTTGCTCCAGAGGTGCAAGCCATGGTGTAGGTGAGAATCAAATGGGTACCAAAATCTGTGAAGACAACTTAATTCCCACTACAGGAGGAGTCTGAAGAGACTAGCGGGTAGCAGGAACTCACATAGCACTGAACACACCCTCTAAATAAACATACGTTGACAACGAACAAGCAAATATATATCCTATGTATGTTAGAAAGACAGTTGTTGTACCCAATCCATGCCCAAGGTACTTTATTCCAGGTCTTCAACCCTCATGTAGTTAGCTGTTTAGTCCTTTGCCCCAGAATAAACCACACCTGTGTGCTTGCAGGCTAGCTAATCACAGCTAACTCTCTTAGTCCTTGTCTACATGGGGAGGTTGAACCAGTATAACTTTCCTTTTTCTAGAGACAAGGTGGGTGAGGGAATATCTTTTACGGGACCCACTTCTGGTGGTGAGAGAGACAAGCTCTCAAGCTACGCAGAGCTCTTCTTCCAGGTCTGGAAAGCTACTCAGAGTGTCACAGCAAATTACAAAGGTGGAACAGATTGTTAAACATAAGGAGTTGACAAATGTTCCTTTTTCTATCAGAAATTGCCCTGTGTTCACATACAAATTATTTTATATCATTTAGTCTCATGCCCTAAGCCAGGATAATTAAACCATTTAGGAAGCAACTTTAGTTCTAACGTCACACCTTTGGTTGTTTGCCTCCTTTCCGAGCAAGTTCCCCATCTAGCATCTGGGCCTTTAAATTTTAGAGACGCAGTTAGCTGCAGGCCTATGGAGGCCATTTTACAAGCAACTACTGCTGACTACCAGAGGCTGTAGCTTCTTCTCCTGCAACCAGTGAGTGTTTGATCTTTTTTCCTTAGTGTGTGTTTTCTAGGTTAAGTTTTACTCATTTCTTTCAGGGTAGATATAAGCCACTTGTCTGTCTTGTATGAACATACCAGACACTTTGCGGATTTAAAGCCCCCAACTGTCTTGCATGGCTTCTCCCTAATACATGCATTTAAATCTCTTGCAAAGTAGCTATCTGGTGATAGCCAGTAAGGCAACAGGCATCCCAGATAGATCCTACTCACATCCAGCTCAAAGTAGAGAAGTAAAGAAGTTAGAAAAAGGTTTGCAGGTCTGCTGAAGGAAAAAGAAAAGAATCAACTGTTTCTCCAAATGTTCAGATTGACACTAAAGCAGGGCCTACACCAGAACCTCAAATCATAACCCCCTCCTCACTATTTTTTGGGGAGGTTTGGATTCAAGGACTTTGATCTGAACCGCTCCGGGTGGTTTTGTGTTCTGTTGAGAAAAAGCCCTGGAGAGGAGCATTTTATCCTATTTTGGGGTTCCTCTTTCAGTTTGATGGTTGAAATATTGTAAAACCTGTTGTTCTTTTGATATTTTCTACCTATCAGAAATGGCTCGTGCTTCACTTTTGGATGCACAAATGGGTCAAGTTCTCAGGTGGTGTGAACGGTTACCCAGTTTGGGATGTCCACATTGCCCAACAATATTAGAAACTTTTAGCATTTAAAAAAAAATTATTAGTACTATTTTTTGTATCTCTCTGCCTGTACATTTGGATTGCAGTAGCTACCTTGAGTCCAAGCCAAAGCAAAACAGAAAATAACATATTTTTAAGACCTCAAATGCTACATAGAAGAGTTTGTCTGGAAAAAATAAAACAAATTTAAGGTCTGCTAACTCTTGGCTGTCTAGTTGTAGAAAAGCATATTATATTATCAGAAAGAGCTCAGAATGCAGGCTCAAAAAGGTACAGTGCCTATTTCTCTGCTGTGGTGCACAAAATATTGAACCTTAAAAACATCATATGTTCAGGGCTGGACTTTGGAATAATTCTGGGGCAAACATGCATGTTGTGTGAGGAAAGAGGAAATTTTTTTGTGGCCAATGCTTTTAATTTTAAGAAAAGTTGTGTTTGCTTAAAGCTGCTAACCAGTTAGAACTGTAGGTAGTTCTGGGATAGATGGATAAGTGGGCAGAGTACAGGTGAGACTATTAAAGGTCTGTAAGAGATGCAGTTCATCACATGCAGTGGGCATCAGGACTAGGAATCATCAAAATTTTACATTGCAATGTTTTTGGACACAAACTAGGTTTTTCACAAAACGAAAATTCTCATGGAAGGTGGTGGTGTTCTGTTTTTTTTAAAACTGAATCCATCATAGAGTGAAATGTTTTTGGTTAATCAACAAAAAATAAAAAATGTCCACAAAGAAAATGTCATTTCCTAACCAGGTGTAATCATGCCCACATATGTGGTATATATGTGTACATAATTTCAATGGATTAGATAAGTATCCAAGATAAATTATATTTGATTGAGAAATTATAAGCAATTTTAAGTAGTCTTATAAGTAACATTTTATATTTATGTTGTCTAGGTGAACAGCTGAACTCAGTCTCTGCACAGATGAGTTATTACTGACATACTGAGCTACTGACAGGAACCAAAGCCCACCTCCAGACTAACCCGCGGCATTGGTGGGTTAAAATCGATTGCTCGGGGATCGATATATCGCGTCTAGTCTGGACGCGATGTATCGATCCCCGAGCGTGCTTACATCGATTCTGGAACTCCATCAACCCGAACGGAGTTCCGGAATCGACACGGAGAGCCGCAGACATCGATGCCGCGCCGTCTGGATGGGTGAGTACCTCGATTTTAGACATTCGACTTCAGCTACTTTATTCACGTAGCTGAAGTTGCGTATCTAAAATCGATTTTAATACCCTAGTCTGGACGTGGCCAAAGATGAGCCCAGTGTAACCAGTAGTTGTTAAGATAATGGCTGAGAAAGTCTGTTTCAAAGAAGAGAGATAAACAAAGAGATGAGGTTTAATGGCCAGTGATGGAGAGGGATAGTAAGGAGAAAGCAAACCAAGGGGGAGAGGGGTAACCTGATTGGGAAGGGACAGAAACCCGTTGTCATTGGCACCAAGGCTGGATATGGTTGTTAAAGAAGGAGAGGGAAAGAGAAACTGGACTCTGAGGAATTGACATGCTAACTGAGAGACCCTGGCAGTCTGCAGGACAGACACAAATCTCTAAGGACATAAGCATATATAGTATTCTCTTTTCACTCAGTAGTACCTACAAGGCTTAAAGGGTGGGTATAATCTTTGACCTAATGTATTTTATTCTGCTTATCTTTGAATTACTTTGGTTTTCTTGACCTTCTAATCAGCTTTGCCTTATTTCATTTACCATGATGCCAAGGAAACAAATGTCTAATTGCTGTCGAGAAGCAAGAGGGAGGAAAAAGTACCTGTCCCGGAGCCCTCAGTCCAAGGCATTGGGCAAAAGACTGCCCAGTCCTACAGAGTGCCCTGCAGATGCTAACTACAGTCAGTAAGGAGCTTGGGAGAAGCGTAGTGAATTTCAGTAGTGACAGGCATAAGTGACTGAAGGGCACAATAATTATAATGAAAAGCTATTTCTATATTTGCCAGTAGGATTCTAGGCATACCATTATATTTTTCCATAACAGTAAAGGTTAAATAGTGGCATAAAGTCACTGTCCTGCTGAGGGAGCAGAACAAAATAACACCCTGATGGGAGTTCAGAGAGGCATGGCACCTCAGACTGACCTACCACTTCACCCTTAAGTTCTGTGCAGCATTCACTCTTCTTTGTGGCACACCATTTCTGTTGGCCAGCCCAGAGAAGGGTGGCGCCATGGCTTTGCATTCTCTCCACCCTTCCCCAGTCTGACCCTAGTCTCTAGAATGGGGTTGGAGGGGTAACTTGCGCCTGAGAAGGAGCCAGAATTTACCTATGTATATTGCCAACACAGTAATACCTCAGCAGCCCCCCTCTTTAGCTCCCCGCCACCTGCCAGCAGTCCTACTGATCAGTGCCTCCTCCTCCTTCCCCATGCCTCCTGCGGAATGCAGGAGGCTCTAGGGAGAGGGGGAGGAGCAAGGGCATGGAAGGCTCAGGGAAGGGGGCAGGAAGGAGCAGGGGCCTTGGGAGAAGGGGTGAAGTAGGGGCAGGGCCTGTGGCAAAGTCCAGGGTTGAACAGTGAACACACCACTCCCCCTCCACCCTCCAGCACATTGGAAAGTTGGTGCCTGGTAACTCCAGCCCCGGGGTTGGTGCCTATGCAAAAAGCTGCATATTAACTTCTGAAGAGCCGCATGTGGCTCTGGAGCCACAGGTTGGCCACCCCTGCTCTAGAAGTATGCAATCACCACAACGTTAGTCCACGGACATTGAGAACTTCATTTAAAACCATTAGGTGTGCTTGGCAATGAGAATGAGTTGGGCATTTATACAGCACCTTTTTTCTAGGAGGATCCTAAGACACTGTGAAAGCTCAGTAAACTAATCTGGGGCCAAATCCAGCAGTCTTTTCACATGGGAAAAATTCCCTCAGACTTTAGTGGAATTTTTGTCCCAGAAGAAAATGAGCAAGGATGGAGGAAGATTTCGCTCTTGTGTATTCTATTCTACTACAGGAATAGCTTCCCTCAGCCACTATCATGTAGCCACCTATAGGGTGGAACCAACAATCTTTTAACAGTGCATGGCAAGGCTAGACAATATTGTAGGCTTTGGATGTGAAGAACTGAACATGCATTTAAAATCACAAGAGCTGGGAAGAATGTAATTTAACAAACAGTAGGAATATTAACCCAGGACTAACGCCCTGTAGTTGTGTGAAAAATGCCTTAGGCTCATTAATTATCACAAGAGGCCATGGTTTTATGTGTGCTTTGAGTAACATAAACTATACAGTATGGGTTAGATCCTCAGCTGGTGTAATTCAGTGGAGTTCTGGTCACTTTAATAGTTCTTCATTAGTTTACATCAGCTGAGGATCATGCTGTGTGTGTAATGTACATTTATATATGCTCTCTGAAACACCCACCAGCACCTTCAAAATATGCATATACTGAACTTGTCCAAAGTTCAGGGTATAGTGAGGGATTGGACCTGGTGTTCTGGACTGGGTTTATCTCCGACCAACAGATCTTAGTGAAATTAATTTCTCCTTTTTGGCTGATTATATTTAGTCATCAGTTCCAAATACACTTATTTGAATTCAATTTGATGACTGGTATGTTCCTTTTTCTTCAGTCAGTTATCTTGGGCATCAAATCTTTTGTATTCCACTTGTGCTGCTTATATTAATAATCTGCAGTTGTTGTAACTGACTGTTTGGGTTAAGAAATAATGGAGAAACATCCATGAAGTAGTGAAACTAATTCATATGACATGAAAAATAAACCTGTCTTGCACTTGTTTATCTGAACAGCAAACAATTACAATAGATAAATGAAGCAAAGGGCTGTCTTTGAGAGAGTGCGAGAGCAGGAGCAACCGTTCTGCATGCTACTCCAGAAGAGAATCCCTGGGGAGACCTGGTCATCTGTAGTACAGGGTGGCACAGTTCACTGTTTGTATGTCTTTCCGAGGAACAGAGGCATGCTTGTTTACAAACAGATCTCTAGCTACTGTACCTTGCAGTGTTTGCCATGCAGTTCAGCACAATTTTTATTCCTTGCAGCAGGGATACTCTGGTCTTTGATCACAGATTTGGGTCCAAATTCTTTGCTCAGTTACAACTCTGCAGTCCCTCTTAAATCAATGGAAATCCACAGTTGTGTTTGAATGTAGGATCTGGCCCTTCATCTTTTTTGTCTCTAGGCCTCTCTATGGCTACCTGCAGCAGTCCTCACCTGGGGAGACTTTAAGCAGGAAAAGGCTATGGCCAAAGTTTTCAAACCTGGGTGCCTATAGCAGTCATCCTATTTGCAAAGGTTTGGAGCACTTGCAGCTCCTCAGTGGGATCCAGAGTTACTCATCACCTGTCAAATTCAGTCCATTTCTATTTAGGTGGATGTTGAGAGTCTAATTTTAGGCATTCTGATTTAAAACTTTTGGCCTGAGATTTTCATAAGTCTTCACAAATTTGGTCAAGGATAAAATATTTCCAGTGAAAAGATCCCCCCTCCCTCTCAAAGCTTGCAAAATTCCACCCTGGAAGAAATCACAAGTTTTCACACATTTGTCCTGAGTAAAATATATACATTTTCCCCCCAACAGAAACCTTTTAACCTCAGAAACTATTTTGAGGGAGTGGGAGAAGGAGATGCAAAACCAGAGGGGAAAAAAAACCAACTTTTTTTCCCCTCACTGCATAACATTTTTTCTATTAGGTGGGTTTGTAAATGGGGTATTATTTTTTAAAATAAATATCTTGGCTCGTGCCACCAACTCGTGGCTGCAGAAGAAGAAAGGAGACATTGAATGGTTGGTGAAAGACCACAAACATGCCATTTATCATGTTCCCTTGACAGAAGCTCTGATACCTGCACTCAGGTCCATCAATGTCAGTTTTCTTTCATCTGTAAATCCTTCTTAAAGAGCAGCAGTCCATAGTTCAATAAATTCTACATGTGGGTGCAAAAAGTTTAGGCCAGGGGAATTTTGATTCTGTGCATCATGGTGTGAGAAGGAATCAGATTCCAATTATTGTGCTGGCAAAAGGCCCTTCTCCAGTTACATTAGGGAAAATTGATTTATCACCCATTGGGAGGGGGTGAGTTATTACTTAAAAAACTGGGACGCTTTAGAGACCCAGCACTTGCCTTGTGCCTCACTCCCCTTTAGACAGGCACACAAAGCACCGCTCCATTATTTGCTCCGTTGCCACTCTCAAAGCACATTTCAATTTTTCATTTGACTACAGGTGAAAAACAAAAAGCGAACTGACCCCAAATCATACGGTTGAGAAACTCTCCAGTGTTGTAGATCCAGACAATGAGGACAATGCTACTGCAGAAAAAGGCCACTAGACCCACTGGGCTGAAAAAGGTGAAGAGAGGATATACCCACTCTCCGGTTACAGAATAAATCCACAGGACCCTAAACAAGGAGAGAAATGATTTTTGGTTAGGACTATTCAGTTAGAAGAAGAATTTAAAGATTTCCCATCCAGGAAGAAATATGTTATCACAACTATCATGGTAAAGAATAAATAGATCAACTTACATTAAACTACTGATATGCAACATCTCCACTGGGCAGTTAGAAAGCTGGACTGTTTTCTGTGAAGCACACGTCATTCAACATGGATTAGAACACACGCAGTGTTCTACCATGACCAGCTTGGTCCTATCATGACCCAACTTCAGTGAGTATAATGGTGTTTAAGTAACTGAAGTAAGTCTCCTCAGTCGAGAAATATGGCTATTTAACTATAATGTATTTAACTATATTGTATAACAGCAAATGAACTTTTAGACACATCTTTTTCCAACTGGTTGCCCTGGATTTTCAGCACCCGCTAGATCAGAGACACCTGGGGAGAGGAAAATGCTATCGCTCATCTTTCTGTCACTTCAGCAGTGACCAGTTCATCAGGGAGTGGCTGGAGGAGGTAAAGTTTCCCTTTGTCCCACAGAGAAGGGGAAGGAAGAGCAATTGTAGATAGGTAGCAGAGAATGTGGTGGCATTGTCCACCCCTTCCCCTTCCTGGGCTGTTTGTAGGGCTTCATTCCCTTCATTCTGTCGTGCTTCCTCTCCCCTCAAATCCAATCTACAGATTGCTGTGGCTACCAGTTAACTTGAGTTATTTGCATACTGTGACTCTTATTGGTCAAAAGAGCCTTAAAAGTTAATTTCTTGATTGATAAACTTTTGAACTTTTTTTTTTAATACGACACATCTGTGGATAAGTGTAATTCAAATGGCACCTCACTCATCCGAATTGGATTACAATCTCAAAGGTAGTTCACTGAAAAGACAGATAACATAAAATTAGGAGATTTGCATTATATGAGGTCAGAAGGATGGGCTGAGGCTACATTTAGTTCCTTTGCGGTAGTGAGGGCACTCACCCTTGTAATATATTCTGACAATGGAAGAAACCCATGCATTTGGATCACAAAGTCCTGAGTTCTGTCCCCAAGGGCTTTTCTATGTAATAGGGTAACATGCCCCATGGGGATGTGGTTTCTAAAGCAGATTACTGTGTAGCATGTGAATTGGTCCATTTAAACCCTGCTGGTGTGCACAAAAGGTTTTCTAGTGCACCTTAATTTAGTGCTGTTTCAAACAGTTGAACAAGCCCCAGGTCCAGTAGGATTTAACTGGCAATCATGGTATTCATTTTTGTGGCCATGGATTTGTTATAATTCTATTGGGAAGCTGAGTCATCTCTGTTGTCTCCGTAAAACTGCCCCTTAGACTTTTCCCAGCACTGCCAGTAGAGAGATATTCTGGTGATTCCGCGCCTACTCCCCACCGCCAGTGTTTTCATAGGAGAGAGTGTCACTCTGTGAGAAAACACTAGCCTGCCACTTGGCTGTGTGAGTCATGTCTCAGGATATGTGTGTCACGTAGACACCCCACCAGAGTTAAGATATGTCACAAATCTGAGAAACAGGTAAATGCTAGAGAAAACAGCAAAATTGTCCTTAAAGCAGGAAAACAGATCAACCGTAATTAGAGAAGGCACTGGTAGGACATAAAAGAAGAGGTGTGTGAAGAAAGATTTGTTAGCCCTCAGTAAGAAAGTTGGTGGGAGAAACTGGTGTTGCTGGTAATAGAGTTTTATTGGGCTGAGCTTGGAAACATTAAGAGTAGAAACTAGTTTTATAGATCCATCATAGGTCCTCTGATCAGAAGAAACAACTGTGGTGTGAAATGACTGAGGAAATAAAAAAGCCTATAAAAAGGCCTCAATAATGATAACAGGAAATATTAGCTACAAGACACTAATTGGAGTCTCAGTGGGGAAAATGATGGAGTTGACTTTTTTATTATTATGTGGAGCCTATATGTTTTTTTTTTCAATATGATACATGTCTCAGCCAATTACAAAGGCAGCGATCCTAGTCTTAGGTAGTAGGAGATTAGATTATGCGGATCAAATTTTTCAAACTTGGGTGCCTTAGGACAGGCACCTAAATCAATTTTTTAATGAACTTAAATAAGTAGCCTGATTTTCAGAGACACCAAGCACCGTCATCTCTCACTTGAGTTGATGGAAGTTGTGAGTAATCTAGCAGGCTGTTCTGGTGCATAAATACGTATTTGGTTGCCTGTCTTTAGGTACTTAAGTTTGAAAATTTGGGCTACAGTGAGCAGAAACAATGGACAGAGAGAACCAAATTTTTAGCAGATATCTAAAAATGCACTATCAAACTTTGCACCCATTGTACAATTGCACATTTTGCATGTGTGATTATCAGTTCAACTCCCATACAACAGTCAGATGCCTTTTGTTTTTGAAAATTTACGTATCAATTTAGAAATGAAATAAAAAGTTTTGTGATAAGAAATAGAATAGAGTAGCAAGTGACAACAAAGAGTTCAGGATAATCTTGAAGTAATGTTTGCATTTCTGAGGAATTATAGGAAGGGTACAACTTAGATGATGGCACAGGGGTAGCAAGTGTACCAAAACACTATAGGGTTTGGAGGCACCATGTATAAATCAGTAAGACTTGATGTACCATAATAACCTAGAAGGAAGAAGATCTAGGGTTTCTCCTGTCCTTTCATTACATGTGCCTCATTTCCACTAATCTTAACGGGACCTATACTCTCATTGAAGGAAGAAAACTAATCCCTGAGGTGGTATTCAAAGAGATATGTAAGATCAGGAAAGGCAAATAATGTATTGATGCAAATTAGGTATTTGAGATAGTGTTATCTCAAAATGAGAAGGTCATGAATTGAAGCTGAGCACAGGTATCTAGCACATAATATAATTGAAATGTTTTAATTCATCATCAAGATGGAGTGGACACATTACTGGAAAGTGATGGAGTAGAGCCCCTCCATTTATTTACTTATTTTATTTAGTTATGGCTTAAGATGCAGTGTGCACTATATAATTATTTATATTTCCTGAGCTTAGAAAGGTGGTATGATCTCCTCCGCTTTATGGCCCAAGGTACATTTCTGATGATTGGTGCCTATATTACTGTCCCCTTTGCTGTTACATTGATTTTACAATTGAAATGGAAAAGGGCAGGCTGTTTTTAAGATCTAAAATTGGATAACAAAAGAGTTCAGAGATACAAGCTTTGGCATTCCAAGACAGGGAAGAAGATTACAGGCCAGGTTTTTGAGACTTTTAATTGATTTCAGGAGGACTACTTGTAGAGTAACATCTTACTTAGCATGAGAAGGAGTATCAAAAACTGTCACTAAAGGAATTCACTAACATGTCTGCCAGGTTTCTCACCAGACCTGGCAGCTTCCCATGGTTGGAAACCACCCCCCACTTCTGAGTACAGCAAAAATAAATTTCTGTAATAAAACCCCATGTGGAAGCAGGACCTTGAATAAAGGCACACGCAGTGGGAAGCCATTCTGGCTGCCCTGCTTGACTCTTCCCTTGATTTCCTGGCTAATCTGGCACCTCATATGGCAAATGGACCACCTGGATCCATAGATATGGAGGAAAGGGGAGTAGTAAAGATGCTGCTTATGGAGCATAAGGCCACATGACTGGACTATTGATGGTTCTGCCACATCAGTGAAGGCAGCAACAGCGAAGTGTTGGCACCTATAGGCTGTATGCAGAGATTTAAAATGTAAAGCGATGTTTTAGTATAAAGACTTTGGGGCTGAATGCTCAAAAGCAATTAGGCTCCTAACTTCTGTTTAGACCCCTAATTTCCATTGAAATCAATGGAAATTAGGAACCTAACTCCAGTTGATCATTCAGCTCATTTTGTTGCTGGGAACCAAGGTGAAGAGAGTAAAATGAAAAGGTCTGTGCTATCTCCAAGAGACAGAAAACACCAGTATGGAGATTAGCATGAATGTGCATGCAGCAGCAGGAAACTGGAATACAATGGGCAGGACCCCACAGAAGATGACGCAAGGGACAAGTAACAGATAGCCATCTGCTTGGGAGCCCAATAGCCAGGATACCGAGTACTGTGATCTGTGCTTAATTTGTGCTAGGGCTTGCCAGGGCTGAACCCTGGCACCTCTAGGCTTGGCAATTCATAGCCCCAGCACCTCTGGGCTTGTTGCATCAGTTATGAAAGTAGAAAAAAAAAACTGCTTGAGCCCTGGCACCTCTTTCATTACAAATGAAGCACTGACTATGATGTACTAGAAGCTGAAGACAACATCAGCTCAAAGGAGACTTTGGGAGAAACTGCTAGTGCAGGGATGTGACTAGAACTCGGCTTGGCCTGATTGTGATTGCTGATGATCTAGGATACTGAGTCTTCCTCCAGTGGGCACTCCCTAAATGGAAAAACACTCTCCTTCTTTTCAGTGTGCAACATCTGAGACTGTGACCTCCACTCACTGGGGCATACATGGGTTTAGGGCCACGTTCTCACATCAGACAATACTTGCTGTGGGGTTTGGCAAGTGGAAGTTGTTGTGATCAACGCATACCCCCACCAAGAAGTCTGGATAGTGTTGGCTTAAAACAATTGGGTTTGGGACGGGATGATAAATCTCTGTCCTGCCTCTAGCTGAAACCTGGAGGCAGGGCCGGCTCCAGGCTTTTTGCCACCCCAAGCGGCAGAGGAAGAAAAAAAAAGTTGTGATTGGCGGTACTTCAGAGGCAGCTCCGCCACGCCGCTTTCTTCTTCAGCGGCAAGTCCTTCCCTCTGAGAGGGACCGAAGGACCCACCGCCGAATTGCTGCCAAAGAGCCCGATGTGCCATCCCTTTCCCTTGGCCGTCCCAAGCACCTGCTTGCTGAGCTGATGCCTGGAGCCGGCCTTGCCTGAAGGCTCCATGTCAGATTCTTGTGTTGTTACAAAGCAAAAAAGTAATTTATTCTCTGGTTTATTCAGGTCATTGTAGTAAGGGTGGCTGCTGTTGAGGTGAAGTTGTGTGGACTAGAGGGCTCTGCAGGAAATGAAAATGCAAAAAGCATGCATCTCATGGCATTATTCCTGTCCCAGGGTGGTGGGACAAGTTCACAGAAGCACAGTTCGATCATAAAGACAATAAAAGTCACAGTGCCTCAGAAGAGAACAAAATGTGGCTCAGCACTAAGTAATGCAGTAAAATGGTACATAGGAAAGGAATTTGGGATGCAATTATCTTAATCCCATTAAGATTAAGATTAGATTAGGATAAACCATTCCTAACACATGGTCATATAATGTAGTAGCAAAGTCCAATATTTCCAAGCACTATAGAGGGATCTCAAATCATAAGTGCATTTTGTCTGTACAATTTACGTTATATTCTGGGTTTTCTTTTAGTGGGATTGAGGCAAATAATTTAATGATAAAAGCAAGTTCATTCAAACTAATGTGTTCACTGCCATAGGTAAGAACTAGTAGAAACAAAAAATTCCCCCAGTGCTTCCTGCTTTTCCAAAGGATGCCTCACCTGCACAAGAAACAAGCTTATTCTCCACTTTGTCCTCATCAACCTCTTCTAGGGTGACCAGATGTCCCAATTTCATAGGGACAGTCCTGATTTTTGGATCTTTTTCTTATATAGACTCCTATTGCCCCCCACCCCAGTCCCGATTTTTTACACTTGCTGTCTGGTCACCCTACCCTCTTCTGAATCGTTCACTCCAGAGGCCAGATGCTTGGGTCCGGCCCTTCTGCATCCAGCATATCTCAAGAAGTTATTTTTATCACCCCACCAGCAGTAAATCCTTAAGTCACCACATGCCAGTCCGAGACTGAGGCTCAAGTTAGAGCAGCTTCAAAGCTGTTCTAAATTTTGGCAGCTGCCCATAGTCCCAAGGAGCTGTTTCAGCAGCCATGGTTCTCTCTGGCCATGCCCCCTTTTCCCTGGGCATACCCCTATGCTGGGGGGAGGGGAGGGAGCCAAGGAGAGGGTGGTATAATGCTGGCTCTAACTCACCAGAGGTTTCCTAACTTGGCACCAAACACCCCCCCGCCCCCACAACCACACATACCACACTCCTTTGGGATTTATTGGGTTGCAGCAGGGAAGCGTGGGTGGAAACAAACTGAGAAGACTGCTGTAGTGGAGACATCCCAAGCCACCCCATGGTTTGTAACAATTCAACATAACTTGTCTTTCAAGAGAGGCTCTGGAGTAGCAGGTCATGTTCTGGATGGCTTCCGGTGCATTATTGTTTTTGAAGAGGCATGCTGAACATGTGGCTGGAAACAGTCCTCTTGGCCTCTTATTTTCAGGGAATATCATGTGATTCTTAAAACAAAAAAATAGGTCCCCCCAATGGCTTTTCCATAAGAACAACCATAATGTGATTATTCCTATTTAAACATTTTCTTCATGGGGGAAAAGAATCCTCTAAATACAGAGTTTTGCCTCTTTTTCCAGAGTAGGCCAATTTGAGCAAATCCAGGGGGGCTATAATACATAATTCTTACCAGCTGAGATAGGCAACAGAAACAAATCCTAATAAGAGCAGTCCTTTCTTCTTTGGTGGATAACGGTGAGGGGTAGCAAAGATCTCCAGCAGAGCAAGTGGCAATACAATAGTGTGCTGGGAAGAAAAGGGGATATGTCAGAGAGTGGCAATAGTGTGTTAACCAAAATGCTTGTGGCAATGTGTACATACGTGTAAACCAATTATTAGTTAACAGTATAGAATGCCACAGAAAAGCATGTCACTTTACCAGTGAGTAAATTCCCATGATACAACAAGCATGGAAAGTATCGTACTTTTTACTGTGTAACAAGAAAATTAGGTGCTACTATAGAATGCTGTACCACTGTTCATTGTAATCTCTAATGGATAGTGCAGGGATTTACTGCATTATCAGATGTGCAAGTACAGTTGGAGTGAACCCCATGTAAACAGTATTACAAAGATTTTGAAATCTATCATTGTTTACTTTGGCCTTGGCTACACTTGAGAGTTACAGCGCTGGTGGTGGCTTTACAGCACTGTAACTTACTTCTCGTCCACACTGGCAAGGCACATGGAGCGCTTTATCTCTCTGGCTACAGCGCTGGTTGTACTCCACTTTGATGAGAGGAATAAAGAGAACAGCGCTGCTGTTGCAGCACTGGGGTGCCAGTGTAAACAGAGATTAATCTTACTACACTGTAACTGATCTCCAGAACCTTCCCATAATGCTTTTAAGTAAAGATAACACTCTTTGTTTTGTTGTGATGCCTCTGTTTGTTTTGTTGTGAACTCGGGGCTCCCGGAGCTGCTCATCTAAAAACAAACACAGCTCCTGTTTGCTGTGAATGAGGCAGGCAGGGGAATCCCTTTGGAATATCCACAGCTAGTGTTTGCTTGAGGAGAGAAGCAGCGCGGCGTGCGGGGGTCCATTTTGGAGCAGCTGCTTATCTGGTCTGTGAGGAAAAAAACAAAGGCAGCTATTTACTTTTAGTGAATGAGAGAGGGGTGGGGGAACAAGGCAGGGAGCTGACACAGTGTCAGCTCCAAAAATCCACTCTCTCTGTCTCCCCCACGCTCCCTGTCACACTCAACCCCACCCCCCTCTTTTGAAAAGCATGTTGCAGCCACTTGACCCTGGGATAGCTGCCCATAATACACCACTCCCAACACCGCTGCAAATGTGGCCACGACAGGGCGCTGGTAGCTGACAGTGTGGCCACACTGTAGCGCTTTCCCTACACAGCTGTACGAAGACAGCTTTAACTCCCAGCGCTGTACAGCTGCAAGTGTAGCCATACCCCTAGCGATGGAAAGGAAAAACCCCTTGGCATTTTCTGAAAGACTTTCCATGCTTAATTTAATCCCAGAGGTGATTTTTTTTTCCTTTATGTAAATGTGGTGAAAATCTCTCTAGTCATTTCTGAGTCATTGGAGAGTGGGAACAAATACCTTAAACTCACCTTTAAATAAAAACCAATTTGGGGAAAATGTTATGGGATGAAAGGTGAAGTATTGTTATGATTAGAAAGCTACAAAGAGAAAAAATGTTAAGAACAGACGTAAAGAATCAATTTCCAGTACTGCAAACAGTGTCCCAAAGTTGCATTCCCAGACTGGTGATGGTTAAATATATTTATCAGTGATCTGGAAAGTGGTATGGATGTTGAGGTGACAACATTTGCAGAGTACACAAGGTGTAGTTAGGTTACTAATTATTAGAAAAGACTGAGGATTTTCAGAGACCTAACAAAGCTCAGTGAATGGGCAGCATGAGAGCAGGTGATATTCAGCATTGACAAATGCAGATTCATGAAAATTGGAAGGGATCTTTGAACCACTTGTGCACCTTGCTGTGTTTGTTCTAAAGCCCTTTCAGATCATAAATACCCCTTCGGATCTACCTGTGGATCTCCATTTGTCTGTACAGAAAGGGAGTTTGTGCACCTGAGTGGCACTGTCTCCACAACCAGGCCCTGTGTATAGGATGGAGTTGGGGCAGACTGGGGAAGGAGTGGTAGGGCTGAGGGCAGAGTTTTGGAAGAGACATATCTTAGTTCATCCTGTCCCTCAGAAATTAACCAGAGAAGCTGATACAACCCCAGATTGTATTAACTGTTTTGTGAGTTACCATGAGGAGCTGCTGGAAGCAGACTGCAAATTCTTCAGAGCATGCTCAAGGGAGTTGGGGAGTGCAGTGGGCTAGAATTGCTGCTGGGGTAGAGGGTCTCCACTTGAATGTCACTGGCCTCTCACAAAGGGTCTTGAGGTCCTCCAAGTTTTGAGGCATTTTTTTCCCCTTCCCTCATTCAGGGTCAACTTGGGTCAGTCTCAGGGAGGAATTTCTTGTGGGGATTTCCGCATAGAAAGTCTGCTTCTCTGGTTTTCAACATGAAAGGAGATGCTCCGGCTCTAAATTAACTGTAACTGCTCAGGAAAAAGCCCTAAGTGTTACTGTCAACAGCTCAGTGAAAACAGTTGTTCAATGCACAACAGCAGGCAACCACAGCAAGACTTGCTCAACTGGGCTCCTAATAACTAAGGATTTATGGATAGACTGTGTGAAAAACTGCAGCAGCAAACACAATACATGAATTTTTCTGTCATATAGTATGTTGCATTTAAGGTCTGACCAAAGTCAATTGAAGTCATGGGGAATCTTTACATTCACATCAGTGGATTTTGGATCAGACCCATACAGAGGACATGATGGCGTGGTATGATATGTAAGTTTTATTCGCAGATGTTTTGGAGAGAGAGATACATTCTACATCTAAAAGAGTGTGACACATTATGGCTGCATGCTGCAAGAGAGCACTTAGTAGAAAAGTGGTTCTTGGCATCCCTTTCACACACCCCGTCACACGAGGCCTCAGAAACCATTATTCAGCCCCGTGTGTCTTGTTGCCAAATATCATTCAGTTTCAGTTATTGTATTCTACAAGCTAGAGATAACAAAGGTTTATTTGATTGTTCTAGTTCATCTCCCTGACAGTGCTGCTGAGACTTCTCTGTTTTGTTTCACACTCTAGAGTCCTACAATCCCCCTCAGTCAATAGCAGAGGTCCAGCTGTATAAGTTCAAGTGATTTTTGGATACATTTAAGTAGAAAAAGGTCTTCAGTTTGTACAAATTTATTTCCTCACAGTCCCTATAATTATGTCTTTTACTCAGAAATGTGCTAGGTATGTTAGGGTGCTCCAACGTGTTTATTACATATTTGATTTTGATGTCTTTGTCTACTTTATTTCCCCACTTTTATATTCCCTGATGTGGCTAATTAGCCTAGAAAGCAGCGGACTGTCACCCAAATGCTGCATTAAGTGTGGAATAAGTTCACATGTCTCAGTGACCTGGTACAGAGATTCTTAGCTGTGTTACAGAATTAGAGTTACAACTCCTATTTGAATTTGTCACTGTCATGTAACCCTGTGTTAACCAATGGGAAGGTACCAGGTCAATAGTTTGTCTCAAAACAAAATATTGCCCAAAGAGTAAGGCAATGATGGTAAACTATTATTTATTCCTTATTACTTTGTTTCAGGTCTTCACTTCATGCTTGCCCTTTGCAGGCAACATGGCCATATGTCCCAATTTTTCACATAACACCCAGCGTCCCAGGAAATTCCTTTGGGGCCACACAATGTCCTAGCTTTCCATTTCATCAGTGGAAACATTTATTTTTTTCAATAACATCAAATTATTTGTTCAAGCCATATTGCTGCACTGAGGAAAATGTATTCCGTATTTATTAGGCCTAGCCATTCTATGGGAAGAGCAATGTTTGAAGTCAAGAGAAAATCAAATGAATTTACAGCAGATACTTATCAAAGCTGATTTTGTTTGTTTGGTGTTATTTTGCTCAGAATGAAAGTTAACAGTTGTTGAACGGCTCATGATAAACTCATGCAGAGCCCCAAGTTATGGAGGGGAAAATAATCCTTCACTCTGAAAAACATGTTGAGTCAGAAGCTGGCAGCAGTGACACCAACACTTTTTATTAAAAAGCATACTCTGTGTTCTGTGTGAATAATTCATGACCCTAAAAACACTTTGCCACAAAAGACTTCCAGTTTTTTTAATTTTGAAAACAGGATCACCTTAATCATAGGCAGATAAAGAGAGATCCTTGTGTTTGTTATGGGAATGTTCTCTGGTGAAACTTATTAGTGTACAAATGGCTTCTTTTATATTGGCTTCTCACTCTGAGTGAGTGGATGGGTGTGTGTACATTTTCATTTTCTAGTCTTTCTCATTCCAGAGCTTGAATGCACACTGCACATGTCCTTGCCATAGTGAACACATGTGCACATCCCTATGATACACATGAAATGCAACAAATTAATTCTAAATGAAAAAAAAACAGAGAGAAGGAAACAGTGCCTTTCATCACCATCCTGGTATCATAAAGCATGCTGGTGTTTTCACACATTTTATGAACCCTATCTACAGTTTGTTTTCTCCTTTAGTAGTAATTTACAATGGAATTCATATGGAATAATGGAGAACATTCACAAGAGTAAATGGGTTCACTGTGATTCATGTTTATACAGCAAATACCAAAGGAATGCATGATTGGCCACCTATTGCAAAATGTGCCCTTGCCAATGACATTCAATTAGCTTTCCAAATGAATTCCCTTGGATGGTTGATAAAAAGCTGACTTTAGTGATGAACATTAGTGATGGCCCATATACCATGGTTGCTAATACTAGTTGTAAGGTCTTTAAAGGCTTTTCATTTTCATGGGGAAAAAGTATGCTCTCATTCTAGCTATTTTTAATATTAGTCTTTAGTCACCAAACACCACGATTCATTAAAGACAATTATAAACCAAATTTTAACCAAACTGTGTTGTTAATCTGACATTTATTTAAATAAGTGCAATCTTTGTTTGGAAGCAAACTTAAAAATATATACTGTTATGCTTCTTGATTTAAAAGGAAATGTAATAATTAGGCTTGGGTTGGCACAAATCAGGATGTTGGCAAAAATGGGTTGAAGCAATGACTCATTCTGTGTTTCAATTAACAGTTTCTCAGTTTTACTTGCAAACAGGAAAACTGACAAAAATAATCACCACAGAGGGAGAGAAAATTTCATTCTGGGTTAAAAATCACAGTCTAAAACAATAGTGATGTGTTCTAATCTCTCTGTCAATGAACTGAATGAATGAATGAGCTTATTCATCCCTTTCCAGGAAACTTTTTTTGTTTTGTTTTGTTTTAATTTAATTTAATGTATATTTTAATTAATACCTCTGTGTGTTGAGAAAAGCTTGTTAACTCTTCAGCTAGGATGGCAAAATTTTAAGTGGGAAAACTAACGCTTTTGCATTTTTTGCAGAATGGCAAATGGAAAAATGAAAGCTCTAGCATTCATGAAGCTCTCGCAGCTGTTTTATCAGATGGTCAGGTGTTTGGAAATACAGCTCAGGTTATAAAGATGATAAAATATTATGTTCTCCAAAATCTTTTATCAGTTATTAATTATTATTATTATTATTATTGTTCAATTAATAATGCCAGGAAATTTTCTCTTGAGTATGACTCAAACGTCATCTGAAATATTGACATACTGACTGGTCTCCAGAACATAATGTGACATTTTCACATTCTGTTAAAACAAGAAATGATGATTTTGTCTTTTCCCCTCTGTATTCTTTGTCACTCCATGGGATGTATTTATTATGCATGAACTGAACAAGGGCAAATCATCTATTTTGCACAAAGAATTAAGAACTTGCAGTGAGTCTACTTTCTAAATATATTATGTAATTTCAAATATTTTTATCTGATATTTCCTTCTTCTTTTATTATTATTATTAGTTAATTAGTTTTTTGTTTTTGAAAATACAGGTTTATAGAGCAAACTGAATACTGGTGGATGGGAACTCAGGCCTCAGTCCAACAAACTACTTAAGCATGTGCTCAAGCACATGAGCAGCCCAATTGAAATCACTGGGATTTCACATATGTTCAATGTTAAGCATGTGTTTTGTTATCCTGCTTGATCAGTGCCCCAGATTAGAGCAAAGAGTGGAATAGCTGTCTATGGATATTTGTTTTCCAAAGTGAATTTCCATTTAATCATATTTACTCATCCTGTATGTTTGCTTTCCATGAATATTGGAGAACTGAGTGTGGCTGCACTATGGAGACTATATCAGCATAGCTAGGTTGCTATAGCTATGCCAGCTTACCCCTCAAAGTGGGGAGATAGTTTCTGCAGACAGAAGGGGTTTTTCCATCAGTGTAGGAACCAGACATGCCAAACCCACAAAAAAATCACAGAAATTCAGCTAGTTTTTGACTTAATTGGCTTGTGAGTTGCTTGTTGGCTAGTTTTTGTCTTGTAGCTTGTTGCTTGTTTGGCTTGTAGCTTGTTGCTTGTTGTAGCTTGTTGCCTCTGTTGTTTTTTTTTTATTGGCTCCCAGCAAGCAGGAGTGGGAGGCAAGCAGGGGTAATGGGGGGAGAGAGTCAGGGGTGCACAGCGGGCCCACCACAGTCCCAGACTGCATGCTGGGGGGATCTAGTCACATGGTGTGTTGGGGTTCTTAGGGATGGGCTTGTTTTGGCCTTGTTTTGAAATAGGATTAGTTTGATTTTTGGCTTATTGTGAAAGTCAAGGTGCTTATTTACCACGTGAAAGTTGACAACTGTGGTAGGAACACCACCTCTCCTAGGAACAGTAGAAATGTTGACAAAAGCATTCTTCCATTCACATAGCTGTGTCTACACTGATGGTTATGTCAGCATAGCTACATCAATTAGGGGTGTGATTTTTCATACATCTGACCAGTGTATCTACGGAAACCTAACTTTGAAGTGTAGACCAAGCCTTAAGGTGGGATTTTCATAAGCACTTAGCATTGGCCTAACTTGACTTCAATGGGAGTAGAATTAGGCCAATGGTAAGTGTTTTTTGAAAATCCTTCCCTGATTTCTCTTCTTTCCAATCAAATCCTAAGAACAGATTGTCTGCTTAACAGCTCTGTATCACTTGTAGATACTTACATTTGTGTCTCCTTCATCAGTAATGTTACTGAAAACAAAGGGTGAACCTCAATTTCAATGATGGATTGGGGGACACAAGATAGTTGCCCAAAGGCTAATATTCATAGGCCAAATTCTGAGGTATTTACCTAGTTTTTACTCAATCCATATTCAGGCAAAGTGCCAAGGTCTGAAGGATTTTACCAATGTATGTGTGGCTTTCAGAAAGAGGTTTACCTCTTAATATCCTTGTGTGATGGCACCAAACAGTCCCCTAACCACCACCATTGTTGTGTAGTTTTACTATTCCCAGTGCTTTTGCCCATCACTGCTCTCTTTCTCTCTTCTTGGCCCCTTGGTGGCACAAGCTTCCTCATTTGATTCACTCTGCTATGGTTTTGTCTTCCCTCAAATTTCACTGTTGCTGTTCTGCTCTGTAATCTGTCCTTACTTTCCAATCTCTTCTTTTATTAGTATGAAACTGCATAGTTCATTTTATTGTTTTATATTTTTTAAATAGTAAAATGCCTTGGTTAAAAGGTTTTGTTAAACAGATTTTCTCTCAGAATTATTAATATTAATATTAGGGCTGTCGATTAATCGCAGTTAACTCATGCGATTAACTCAAAAAAAAGAATTGTGATTAATCACAGTTTTAATTGCACTGTTAAACAATAGAATACCAATTGAAATATATTAAATATTTTGGATGTTTTTCTACATTTTCATATATATTGTACTCTGTGAGATACAAAAAGTTCTGCTATCATAGCCAGGAATGAATACAATTGGGGAGCTATTGCTCAAGTTTACTCTTATCAGTTGTCAAATTTAATCAAACTTTTAATATGTCAGAAAACAAATTTATTTCTTCCCTTTCCAGGTCGAATGGTGCTCACTATGAAAAAGTGGAGGGGGCTATGTGAGTCCCACATTGTCAGAAACGCATGCGTGTAATTTACTTGCACATGAATGCATGCATCTTCGCAGTTGTGCATGCAAATGTCAGGTTAGATGTTTGAGTGAATTTATAGCAATAGTGCACACATGTGCCTTTCTTTGAAAATGTGGACCTTATTGAGTATTTGAATGCTTATTATGATACAGTGTGAGGGAGTTCTGGTGCCAAAATTGTAATAATATTTTGCTCTGAAACTAAATACACAAGTACGTGGGTAAAGTTCATATTGCAGTTTGAAGCTGACACGAGACTGAAATGATACAATCTTCCAACGTGGAATTTTGTCTCCAGCTGTCCAGCCAGGGGGATGGGTTAGGAAGCTAACACTTGTGCATTCTCGAATAACAGAAGTCAAGGAGGATTCAATGCCTTAACATTCATCAATGAAATAAAGACTTTGTCTCTGAGTAAATGGGGTTATGTCAATAAAAACGGAAACATCTGAAAACTACATACAGCACTGGGGAAAAACAAGCATCTTAGCATCCAAGCGTGTGTGGCAGTTAGTTTAATGCACCATAACCCTCACACTGACATTCTTCTTTTCTGCTAACAAATGAATATAAGGGGGAGTCTATAAACGTCCATAGCTGCCGGAGGGTTTAAAACCAGGATAGCTGGAAATTCAAGCAAATCAAAATGTTTATCTCTTTGCCTATTTAAAAGAGCTATTAAATGTTTAATACAAGTGCAGGAGAAATCAGATGAGATGGTCAGAGATGTGGCTGAAAATGCCAAGGTGCATATCCTATGAGTAAATATATTCTTTTGAAAAATAGCAGTCCTGAATGGAGTGCACCAAACTAAGATCCTGACTACACACAGACTTTGCACCAGTTTTGTAACTGTTGGGTAGGGGTGTGATATTTTACTTTTAAAGTTATACCAGTACAACATCCAGAGTGTAAAGGTGCCTTATACCAGAATTGCAGAGCTCTTCTTCCCATATAGGCATAATCTATACCGTATAAATCACCCTTATGCTAGAATAACTGCACCCACACTAGGATGGGGTGGTACTGCTTTCACTATACCCGTATAGTTAAAGCAAGAGGTATAACATTTGTTTGAAAACAAGCCCTTAGATGAGAAGAAACATGGGAAGCCTCCCGGGCATTATGAATCCTTCTTGCTATCTATGTTCGTAATGCTGGCAAAGCAATAATGGCTCACTTAAGTGAGGCCTTTTGTGCTCCCGTGTTCTTCCCCCTTGCTTTCTGCATTACCCTCAGTATGCCCAAATACTCCTCAGCTGTCAGGCATTGAGGCAGTTTGATCTGATAGACAGGACACTCAGAGACATGGTTCGATTGCTAGTTCTACCATTAATGTGCTGTGTGACCATGGGCAGGTCACTTCTCCACTGTGCCCTCTACTCTCTCCCACCACTGCTTTGTCTTAACTGATTGTAAGCCCTTCAGGGCATAGACTGTCTCTTACTGTGTGTCTGTAAAATGCCTAGCACGATGGGGTCCTGATCTTTGTCGAGGCTTGTAAGAGTTACCATAATACAAATAAATACTAATAATTTAGGCAAGTATAATATTAACCCAAAACTTGCCTATAGTCTAAGAAAGTAACACATGCAATCAAATGGAAAAGGATAATGTTTTGCAGACCAAAAGAAAAAAAACTATTTTAAAATGAAGAAAAACATATGCTTATGGTTGTTGAGAATGCAACTGAATGAACAGTTGCATGTTTTCTTTCTTCTGCTACAAACTAATGACCCACAATTCTCCTTTTTGTTTTACTGTCAATCCTGTCAACCCATTAAAAATCCAGTGTTCTTCTCAACTGCCATTAAAATGAATAATATTTTCACATGATTCAATTCAAACTGTATGTGTCAGGTAGTGGCTTTTTGGGAAGCAGCCAGATACAGCTTAAAAACAGAACATCGGGAACGAAATGAACAATGAGAGAATGGACCAAAATGGCTTTTATCTGAGTCACTCTCCACCTAAAATCTTTGGTTCAGATAAAATAATAGTACTTAGGATGTATTTAGTGGTTTTTCATCCATAGATCTCAAAGTTCTTTATAAAGATGGGCAAGCATAATTACCCCCATTTTACACATGGAAAAACTGAGGAAGCAGAGAGGTTAAATGAATTGTATAAGACTCAACATGAGTCAAGACTAGAACCCCGATCTCCTGGCTTGTAATGTAGCACCTTCTCCAGTGGACCTCACTGCCTCCCTAAATCCTCATAACAGAATTTGATTTCCAACCATTCTTCCTTTTTCAGAATGAAAATTTTCCACTTGGGCCATTGCAAAACCATGACTAAAACATAATACTCTTGATACATTGCTAGTTGTAACCAGCCATTTGAATGTCAGAGCAAAGTCTCAACATTCCCAGTATGCATTGCTCATATTGCTACAAACAGGAGAGAGAGAGACATCTTCCCACAGGCTCCTTTTCTCATTTAGTAACTATTCAGCATGAGCTTGTTCCACCCAGAGACTAAATTCATGTGACAAGCAGCAAAAGCCCCCACTTAGACTAGTTATGCAAAGAGAAAACCCCTTGATGTACCAGCATCAGGAAAAAGATACAGGGTTGGTTGGTTGATTGTCACAAGGAAGAGAGAAAGCTTGGTTGCCAGCTCAAGAAGTTTTGCGTTCCCAGAGCATTTGTGCCTGTTTCTTGTATGACCTTGACAAACTGTTTAGTTACATAACATAATGCTTCACATAGTTAGGGAGATCTCTGGCCCAGATCCACACTGTAAGTTAGATCCCTAAATCCCAGTTTTACGTGACTAAATTCTGAGGGTCTAGTCCCCTGCTATAAATACCTAAAAGAGTTGTTAGAGCAGAGAGGAATGGACCCTCAGTCTCCCATCTCTGGTGCCTGAAATACCAGGCAATTCTCTGTGCTCCAATGACTCTGTAGTAAATTGTAATCCACAATGGAACAGCTTCAGCAGGAGAGTCTGAGGGAGCCCCACATCAGAATATCCCACAGCTCAGTGATTACAACCCTCTCCTGAGAGGTGGGAGATTCCCTCTTCAAATCCTGTCTCCCTCTCTGCCAGAGGGGGAATTGAACCTGCATTTTCCACAGCCCAGGTGAGTGCTGTAATAACTGGGCTAAACGTTATAAGATGAGCACGACCTCCTTCTTCTCCAACCATATTGGCTGGAAGAAGGCAAGCAGCAAATGCATTTTTCACAAGAAATGACTTAGGCACCTAGGCCACCTGACTCCAGTAAAGAGGTTCCTGGTTGTAGATCACAAGCAGAACTAAGTGCCTCTCTGCAGCCTGGATTTAGGCGTCTAACTCGGAGAGAGGGGCACGGCTTACTTTACATTTCTCTTGTTGTCAGCTTCCATTGCCTAATCTGTGTCTCTGTAAGCTGCATGCTTGAGCAGCTGCGCAGGAGAGATTCAAGCACTGCCCAGCTGATTAGGAGAGCATGCATAGCCGGCAGCATGTATTCAGGTACCCCTCCCATGACGTTGCTCCATCCTGCAGCTGCTCTCGGGACCATCCTGCTGGCTGTGAAGTGAGGGGTGGGGAGTGAAGAGGGTGCTGATGTCAGGGCATCCCCTTCCCCCTGCAGCCCTATACCCGATTTCCACAGGGCAGAGAGGACACAGCCTGGCTCAGGATTTGGAGCTGCTGAGGGGTAGGGTGGGTGGCTGAGTGCCTTTCTTAACCAGACAGTGCACTGTTTCTGAGATTTCCTGAGCAGCCAGCTCACTCAGTCAGTATCTCTCTCTCTCCTCTCTCCACCTGCCCATATACCCCATCTCCACAGAGCAGGGGAGGGGAGACAACAGGGCTCAGGACAGAGCAGGAGAGCTTCCAGTGAGTGTCTTAAAGAGACAGCTCAGGGCAAGGGCGGCTCTAGACATTTCGCCGCCCCAAGCACGGCAGGCAGCCTGTATTCGGTGGCTTGCTTGCAGGAGGTCCACTGGTCACACAGCTTCGGCGGACCTCTCGCAGCTGTGCCTGCGGGAGGTCCAGAAGCCGTGGGACCAGCTGACCTCCCGCAGGCAAGCCGCCGAAGGCACCCTGCCTGCTGCCCTAGCGGCGACTGGCAGAGTGCCCACTGCGGCTTGCCGCCCCAAGCACACGCTTTGCGTGTTGGGGCCTGGAGCCGCCCCTGGTGCAGGGTGTCTTTCAGAAACTTTCTCAGCAGCCAGCACACACGCTGTCTCTGTGTGTGTGTGTGTCACTCACACACACAGTCTTTGTGACACACTCTCTCACACACACACACAGAATCTCTGTCACACACATTCTCTATGTCACACTGTCACACACACACTGTCTCTGTCACAGTGCGTCACGCACGCACATACATTGTATCACACACACAGTGTGTCACACACACACTGTTTCTGTGTCACACTCACCTCCCAGCACATACTTGTGTTGTTGTTGTTGTTACTTCTTGGTACTTCCTGCAATGCACACATATTCTCTGTAATTTAATTCTTTCAAAGTGTGTTATTGACTGGTCATTTCATATGCATTTAATAATTTTTATTTCTCTTACACTTAAATTTAATTCCTCAAATAGTGAGTTCTAAAATGCCTCACCTGTCCTGACTGGTTTTCTATCTGGACTTTAAATATATATATATATATATATATATATATATATATATATATATATCTAGGTTTTTTGCTTTTACTGGTGGCGCACATCCATGTATACCTTGGTACACCTCACAATTTATTCTGCACAAGGATGGAAAAAATTAGAGGAAATATTGATTGCCTTGTTTAAGCAGCTCCCTGCCTAGAGTTCTGTCTTTTGTGGATCTCATGCCTAGGCACCTATCTCTTCCCTATTCCTTTGTGGATCTGGGCCTCTGAGACTCTTCTACAGATTTAAAAACACTAGGGCTGTAAATGATATATCCCTTATATATAACTGATATATTCAAAACACACAGACACCTAACAAAACTAACAGCTTTCCCCCCCATAGCCACAATATGAACTTTTGCTAACCTCAGAGCAGTGAAATATAGCAGAGTTCATGGGGTGGGGGGGGAACCCCCCAGCAAATCTTTTCCCTGACAATTGACATTTAATATGCTGTCCCTTTAAATATCTGGCAGCTCCTCAAATCCCCATGGTATTTACAGTGGACATCTTGAATCAAAAGGAAGAAATGCATTTGGCTATTTCTGAAGCATTAAAAGCCTTATTTACATGATGGTAGCTTTTAGAATGCTCACATGGGCTCTCCCCCTGCCCCATCAGTCCCAATGATCTTTTCAGAGTTCTGAATTCACTTCTGGCAGACATCTTGGATTCTACAATTACTGGAAGGAAACTTCCCTCGTACACCTCCCACAAGCTGGCAGAACTGCTAGTAGTGTTAGTCATTTATATAGTGCTGTAAGGTGAACATGGCCTATTATATTTCATTACAGGCAGCTGGTTTGCAGTCCGTCACCGAGAGATTGGTTGATCATTGTGCAGTAGCTGGAGTGCTTCCCAAAATACATGTGTTTTCAGGAACTCCTTAAATGAGGAGCAGGAGGAAGCTTGTCATAGATGAATTAGAAGATGACATTTATTGCAGACTCAGCAACCAGAGTCAGTGCAGTTCTGCCTTGACAAAGTGAAAACATGGTTCTATCTTGTAATGTAGGTGGAATCTAAACACGCCCCTGAATGTGGCATGATTTGGGAATGCAAGTTAAATTGCAGTTCCATTCCATCTACACTTACAGGATGTGATCATTTTTAAACTGAGTCTGGGATGCTGTAAACAGGTTTCCCAGCATGCTATTTGCAGAGGGTGATGCAAGTCATCTCATTTGGTTATGCAGATCTGAGTTATGCAGATCATCCCCACATCATATCAATAAAAAATTGATACCACATCAAATTGTCAAGTATTCTGTATATGCTGAACATTTACAAAAGGAGGGGAATATAGATTTCTCAGAGAGCTTGAAAACATTTCACTCACTATTTTTTTGTACCCCTCCAATTGTAAAGTTAGGATCCCTTAGTACTGTTTGTCCATCTATACAGGCCTGGGAAGGAGAGAGAAATTATAACAAATACATTTTAGAGACTTCTGCAAACAGTTTTTCCATCTGTAATAATGTCACACTTGGAAGCTCCAGCCTCTCTCAATCTGCCTAGGCCATTACAAAAAGTTGCCATATTGGGAAGGGCAAATTCCCAGCGATGCACTGAGATTAAAAAAAAAAAAAAAAAAAGAAATCTAAAATCTAGCACTGAACTAGATACTAAACTAGCCCTATTGCTGGTCCAGAATCCTGAACCTGAGACCAAAGTAATTTTGAGAAGAAAAGGAATAATTTTCTGTGACTAACAGGTTTTAAAAAATAGTGGTTGTTTGCATCTGTTCAGAGGTTTGGAATGTAGAAGTAGTCCCAGTGAAGCTGGATTAGTAGGCAAAGAGCAGGTGATAGGGTCAAAAGTGCATCATGGCTGCCATTTATCAGTCAGTTTATCACATGGATATCACTAATGGGAAAGTGGTGTGTGTGTATGTATACATATATATATATATATGTTCATGCTGCACAAGCATAAGTATTTGTAAATATACATTTATAAAGTGGGTGTTTATAAAAAATCTAACAAACGTTCTCAGTCAGAAATATCTGGGAAGTTCCATTTAGCTTGAAAGGCATCAGGAATTACAGTGTGTTGCAAAGTTATTGAGTTGGAAAAATCTTAAAAAACTGGAATCTTGAGAGAAACAAAGCTGGGACGTCTGCATGATTATTTCATACTTTTTGGCTTCTCTGATTCAGTCTAGCACTGAACCTCTCCCTTTCCTGCCTCCCTTAACCCCAAGAGGCTGCCATGACCTTATAACCACCCACAGTTTCCATGTTACTGTCAGCATCCTTACACTTGACTGATGAGAAGTATGTGATTATTCAACACATCATAAAAACAGCTATGGCAATTGAAGGAGAGATCTGGAAGATATTTATAGAAATCTGTAAACAATCATTTCAATTCAGCTATTCAGTGCTGTGCACACATTAGCTTATGAGCTGTTGAGCTGTCAGATTTTCTTTGATTCTTTCACCTCTTTTAAAAATTACCCAGTGCTCAGCTGTATTCCTAACCATTTTGTATTTCATAACATTCTGTTTACGGAGACAATTTCTTTTTTGAACTGCAGTAACATAGAAGGTTTTCTTTTTATGATTACACATCTTTTCATCGATTTTAAGAGGCTTGACGTGCCATGATTCACTAACATTGCCTGTATGCTAAAAGGCTTCTTTGGGCAATTATAGTGCATACATCCGTTCATTACATACAGCTCAATGTGTGCTTTAAATAGACAGCGGGGGGGGGGGGAGTTGTGAAACCCTTTTGGAAAGATAAATAATGCAACAGTGGAACATTCATTGCAAAAGTCTGTGTGTTCTAGGCGCTAGTCCGGCTTTTTACTCACCATAGCATGATTTAACCACATTGGAATGATCCCATCCAGGCTCTTGGGGTAAACCAGTTCTCGGTTGTACGTATACAATACCCAAAAGGACATAAACACAAACTGCAACAAAAGAATTTTTGTTGTAAAAGGCAAAGCAGTCTGTAGGAAAAATGTGAGCTTGCGAGATAAAAACAACCGATGTATCACACAAATGACAAAGTAAAGAAGGGAAGTTAGTGCAAGATGCAGTGCTCTGCTGTTGTTAAAGCCGTGTCAGTCTCACCTTGCCTTCTCAGTATTCTGGGGCATATATCTATGAGAAACCCCCTCCTCTACTGTATAAACTGCTGACACTGACATTTCCAGGGAACACATGACTATCCTTGAACCTTTCTTATTTTTCCAGTGGGATCTTGGATGGTCCAAGGTTCCAAGGCCTTGGCTGTCATGCCAAAGGATTTGTTCTGCTCAATAACAAAGTAAAAGCAGATAGTGGCAAGACTGATTGTCTAAATCTTGGCATGCCGATAAGGTCTGTAAGCTTCATTCCTAAGCTGTAGGTACAGGAGTAGGCTGTATCTTAGGTCCATCTGATCGAATAAGGGAGGATTTACAGTGGGAGGATTTAAGTGTAAGAAATGAATCCCAGTATCAGCTACTGATATCCAAAAGCTTATTTGTACTTTCTTGGCCTGGTTTTACGTTTGAGCACAAGTTGTCCGTATTATGGAAACTGAGGGCATGAGAGGTGGGGAGGATTGTCAATACTAAATATAGTGCATGCAGGTTACAGACGAATACATCCTGGTGTTCAACCCTTTTCTGTTACATACCCAGAAGCATGCATGGGAGATGTGACAGCAGTGTTACAGGAAACTGGTTTGCAAAGAATCACTAGTACCTGAGATGGCTTAGTCTCAGTTGCAAGAATTGCCTCTCTTGTTTCACCTGGCTGAAATGCTTGTGGACACAGTTAAAGATGAGTTTCAGCTCTCCTGAGGCCAGCTTCTGCAAGCCCCTTTCATACTGAGTTGTACTGACAAAGTTATTTCAGTCTCTGGCCCATTATATGCAGAAACATGTGGCGAACATAATTGTCTACATGTGAGCAGACAGTCCAAAATGAATCTGTTGTAGATTATTCTAAGTAATATCATTTAACTCTGTTTCTCTTCTGTGTTTGTTTAAACTCATTTTGCAGTCAGGGAAGACAATACGAGGATTTATCGCCTTTTAAGGACCCTACTAGACTCTTACGGCACATGTTGCCCTTCCGGTGAAACTACTTCAGTAGATAATTCCAGTGGCTCTGTATGTATAAGGGTAGCAGAATGTCTTCTTTCTGCCCTTTTGATTTTGGTGGATGTCTGTCTGCCTATGGCTGGGTTGTAGGGGGCAGGGGAAGGGGGGCTTGTAGACCACCATGTCAGAGCAACAAGTTCAACATTAAACCACTAGCTAGCCTCATATCTGGGGCTAGATTTAAGCACTGTTTTCTCATATAAATGGATTTGTTCTGTTTTCAAAAGACAAAATGAAGCTCCCTAGTAATAGCTGTATCTATTTGGTACATGTGTATATATGATTATTATTATGGACATTGGTTACTTACCGTGGACACAGGGAAAGCCAGGACACTGAAGAGAAGGTCTCTGCAGGAAATTATGTACTTAACACTTGGTAGTTTCTTAATTAGTCTCAACACATCAGCCAGGAAGGAGATCCCATAGAAAACAGCCTGCAAAACCTAAATTAATTACAGATAATGAGGGAATCTTCATCCACCTTTGATTAGCATGTTCCTGCATGAACTCAATACTTGCTCTTTAGGGAGCTGTTTTGTTGGTGAACTACAAGTCAGCACCAGGGAAATAGCTTTTGGCTCAGTTTTCCTTATTAACTGAAAGTGATTAAATAAAGTAGTTCAGGAGATTACTTTAACAGTACCTCTCTTAATGGAGCTAGCAGAACAGTGTGGTGTGAAGAGTGAGCTTTATTCAGACTGGAAGTGGCAGGATGTGTTGTAAGATAGGTCTTTTTGCAATTAATATGTTAATTGTTAACCTCAAGGCAACAAAATAGTAACGGGAGGGGACAAATCTGTGGCTATTCAGAGTTCTAATGTTTCCAACAAAGCAAACACTATAAGTGTTCTCACAGGTTAGCCAAGATGCAGGGCTGGCTCCAGGCACCAGCTAAGGAAGCAGGTGCTTGGGGCAGTGAATTCAAAGGGGTGGCACTCCGTCCCCTACTGGGGCAGCACATCCAGGTCTTTGGCGGGAACTCGGGGGCGGGTCCCCCACTCCCTCTCTTCCTCTTTGAGCTGCTGCCAAACTGCCGCCGAAGAGGAAGAGAGGGAGTGAAGGACCCACCGCGAATGGAGTGGCGCGACTGAGCTGCCGGCCAAGTGCCGCCGATTGGCTTTTTTTTTTTCCCCAGTGGTTGGGGCGGCAGAAAACCTGGAGCTGGCCCTGCCAAGATGGTGCCTTCTGGCTGGTGGTGATGCGTTAGAGCTCATGCCCATACTGTACCAATTACCCAATACAAAACACCCTAAAAGGGCTGTGTTAGACAGAGAAGCCACTAGAAAAAGATTTGTCCTGTACTGGGTCCTGATGCAAGAGCAGGATTTCACATTCAGATCCTCAAAAATACTTTAGGCAGGAGTTAGCCACCTCAATACCTTTGAGGACCTGGGCCTTGGTAACTGGAAATAAGACGTCATTGCACTAGAATTGAGAGCGCTGGTTGAATTATGTTTTTTGGAAATAATGTAACCAATTAATTCTGGCTCTTTTTTAGTTAGCTAACTTCATAGATGGTCTGATGATATTATGCAAATAATGTATTATCTGTATTCTCTTCCACTGATCATCAAATAATTGTATTTGAAAACGATGTTTCTCATTCTTCAACCACCTCTGCTAGTGCTACACAATGGACTGTAATGCACTAAATGTGGGAAGAAGTAAAGATAAAGCCTATTAAGAACTTGCTGCTCTTTGACTGCTAATCTATGCTCAACTTTGAACCTGAGCTCAATTTTCTTGATTACTGGTGGTATTTTTAAAGCTAGATTCTCTCATTCTTATGCTGGGAAACTCAGTCTATTGCAAATGCTGGCACTGCTGAGATGGAAAGATACTATTAAGCATTCCGAATGACGTCTCTTTTGCCATGATCTCACCCTGATTCAGATTTTTATTTTGAGTTTGTGTGATATCTAAGGCTGGACTGATTACTTCTTCAGGATCCTGGAGAGGTTGGGCTTGGGAGGGGACAGCACTGGCACAGCACTTGATCAGAAAGTTTTAGATGCAGAATAGAGGATGGGAAGCAGGATGGGCTCCCTCTGCTCACCAAAAAAAAATAAATTTCAAAACACAATACTTTGTGCTGTCATAGTGTAGTTCCCCTTAGGGCGACAAGGTATATTTAAATATTAATGACTTAAGGCTCACAAAACCTCTAGGAGGTAGGTAATTAGCTTTAAACAAAAGATAGGGAAACTGAAGCCCAGAAAGGCTAAGTGACTTTCCCAGGGTTTCACAGGAAATATGAGGCAGAGGTGGGAGTTGAATGCAGGTCACTTGAAAAATAGTGCTGTGGCTCACCCCCAACGCCATTCTTCCTCCCAAATTGGACAGGAGGCTTATGGACTGAATAATGCAACTGTCATTAAAAATAACCCTGCCAGAACCACAAATACTTACAGTTCAAGCTCATTCCAGTTTGTGACACAAAAACAGCCCTTTAAATATATGTGTGTGTCTTTCACCATTGACTTTGAGATCTTCCTTACCAAGACTGGCCTCTCTAACTGTGGGTAGACTTTTGGACTCTAAGGGCTTGATCTTGCAAGGTGCTGGACCCAAAGCAGCAAAGCGCTTAAGCACATGCTCAACTTCAGCGGGACTCCTCATATACTTAAAGTTAAGCACATGTTTAAGTGCTTTGCCGGATCAGTCCCTGGGGCCCCATTCCTTGAGGCACACTCATGGGAGATGGGTGCTTAAGAATTGCTGTTTTTCTTGTATGCCATTGGCTATAATTACTGCAGGCTGTAGAGCAAGCTACAATGTTCAGTTCAATACTTTCTCCCTATGCTTTAAACAGCATGACAAATGGCAATGAAATGACCTGTGTGACATGATAACAGTGAAAATCTGGTGATGCATGGTAACTAATCGTTAATAAAGCATCTCATAGGCTTTCCCTATTTGAGAGAGGCATAGTTCCCAGAGTACAAGGGTCTGATTATTGCTTTTATGGTGAGCCCTACATTAATCATGAGCCAGAAATAAACTTCATTTCCCCCCTTAAAATCAATTAAAACAAACATTTGGATGGAAAAGAAACAGATGGTCCCAAAGCATCTAAGTTCTCAGTCTAGCATTCTTTCTGTAGCTTACAGAATAGGTCAATAGTATCTTCCAGACTGAAAACTTTCCATTCATTTTTCTTTACTTAGGTAGCTGTGTGTGAGCACTTGCACGCTCACACACCTGTATCCATAGGCCCCTATTTAAAAAAAAAAAATCCTGGAATTTAATCTCAGGAGCATACCTTTAAGAAACCCAATATTCTACCCTCATCTACAGTAATAGAAATCCAAAGTAACTGCACTGAATTCAGTGGATTGCCATTGGTATAACTGAAAGGACATCTTAGCCCAACATTGCTATAACTATACTTGAAAAAAAAAAGGGTAAAAAATTAGGAAATTAACAGTTTAAGTAAATTAACCACCTAACTGAAATAACATTCCATATCAGACATGGTTTAACAGAAATAGAGAAGTGCTAACAATTAGTGTGCACACTCAAATTACAAGTTGCAAGAGCGACTATAGACTTTGGAAAGTTAACTATTGTGTCAGGAAAGGAATTGTGGTACTACGACTCACTTTAGGTGAAACTCACTTCTGTGCAGAAGGCCTGCCTGAGGCTTATGAACACTTCAGTCCTCTTAAGCCTTACTTGGAGAGTGTAAGTGGGACTAATTAGTGCACAGGGTGAATTTCACCCCTTAAGGGTACATCTACATTTTGAACCTGGGGCAAAATTTCTGGCTCGAGGAGAGATACCTGTGCTAGCTCTGGTCAAACGAGTACACTAAAAATAGAAGTGTAGCCTCAATGAAATGAGCAGTGGAAGGGCTAGCCACTCCGTCTATGATCCAGGCCAAGAGATTAGGTATGTACTTGGGACGGCTAGCCTATGCCGCCACTCACGCTGCTGTGGCTACACTTCTATTTTTAGTGCTCTAGATTGATCATAGATAGCACAGGTATATCTCAAGCTGGAAATTATGCCTCCAGCTGGAAGCATAGACATACTTTTAGAAGAATGCAAGAGTGAAGCCCTGGTACCACAGGGTATGTCTACACTGCAACTAAACACTGGTGGCTGGCCTGTGCCAGCTGACGGGGGCTCATAGGGCTTGGGCTAAGGGGCTGTTTAACTGCAATGTAGACATTTGGGCTCAGGCTGCAACCTGAACTCTGGGAGCCTACCACCTCACAGGATCCTAAAGCCCAAACTTCAGCCTGAGCCCAAATGTTTACATTGCAGTTAAACAGCCCCTTAGCCCAAGCCCTGTAAGCCCCCATCAGCTGGCCTGGGCAAGCCATGGGTTTTTAGTTGCAGTGTAGACATATCCCCAGATATCCTGTAAACCAAGAGTCGGCAACCTTTCAGAAGTAGTGTGCCGAGTCTTCATTTATTCACTCCAATTTAAGGTTTTGCATGCCAGTAATACATTTTAACATTTGTAGAAGGTCTCTTTCTATAAATCCATAATATATAACTTAACTATTGTTGTATGTAAAGTAAACAAGGTTTTAAAAATGTTTAAGAAGCTTCATTTAAAATTAAATTAAAATGCAGAGCCCCCGGACCGGTGGCCAGGACCTTGGCAGTGAGTGCCACTGAAAATGAGCTTGCGTGCCACCTTCGGCACACGTGCCATAGGTTGCCTACTCCTGCTGTAAACACTGAAAGGCGCTCTGCTGCTGTGTGCCTCCATAGGTTCCTGCTGTTAATTGGTTTCATTTGGCTTATACTCAGCCTATGTTTTCAGGTGTAACAAGAGAATTTAAACCCCACTTTAAAAATGGAAAACTGAACACAGCCGTAATTATGGAGTCAAGACAAGTGCTCCCATAATATATCACAGCACAATCGAACACAGAGGGACTTGAACACCAGATCAGAACTCTCACAAACTCAAGAAAATTCATACTTGGACATGAATCCACATTTTGCAATTATGTAAGTATAATAGAAAATATACAAAAGGATGAAATTATTTCAGGTGTCCCTATGACTTTCCAAGCAGCAATGTTGGCACTTGCAACTGCAGCTGCTCTCAGTATATAAATCTGCCAGATGTAGTTCAAAAGGATTCCCCAAAGTTTTCCCTCCAGAACAGGAAGAGAAATAAGAACAGAAACATTCTGAAAGGGAGAAGCCAATGATTAACCCGCAGAAAAGGATGGGGAATTGACTGGCCCTTCAGGACAAACCTCTCTGTTTCCTATAAACCATTTTTAGTGCCACAGTGATAAGAGCTTTAGAAATGCTTACAGATAGACACGACATGTTTTATTAACTGTGCCTATTTAATTTGGCCAGACAGATCAGTTGAACTAAGAGGCATCAGTGGCAAAACTCAAATCTCATCTAATTTGATCAAAGCAAGTATTTCCATTTATTTATTCCCGTGATTCATTTTCAAAGACAGCATCCGGTTACGTGAATGTATCTAATTCCCAAATTGGTAGTCATAAACACAGCCCACAGCATTTTGTTTAATGGGGTATAAATCTGATATTCCATGTGGGCTGCTAGATGTGGAAATCAAATTTTACTACATTCATATATATTCACACAATAAAATTATAGAAAATTATGTGCAATAAATATTGGATCTATTTGAAAACAAATAGGAAACAGTACCTTTAGTACAATCAAAACCATTTTAATAATGAGAGATTCAAGTGTAATGAACAAAATTTGGAGAGGGAGTGTGGATGCAAATGTCTGTTTTCAGATGTCCGAGGATGTTCTTTATGCACTATTCTACTTGTGTATATACAATAAACCATTTTATGTGATAGATGGAAAGATTTGGGGTAATAACTTATTCTGGATGCTGCATTATTATTTGTATCGATGTAGCAACAAAAGAACCCTAGTCATGGACCAGGATCCATTGTGCTAGCTAGGCACTGTACAAACACAGAAGTAAAAAACAATCTCTGCCCCAGAGATCTTACAATATAAGCATGTTTCATGTTATGCAAAATAGATGTAAAACTGTTCTTATCTGTCCGATAGTCCCTTCTGTCTTTTCAGGAACTGACCAATGAAAACCTTTGATACTTAACACTCCTAGCACTTTTATTTTTCTCTTGTGCAACACCACCCTACATTATCTCATTTTGGAGGCTCTGATTGCAACAAATAATGAAAGTGGGGTAGGTGGAGTTGAAGTGGCATATGAGAGCTGGAGTCTGGCTCTTGGGAGGCTCACACAGCAGGTGCGAATGTGGAGAAATTGCTAAAAGAGGAGTATACATGAAAGCAAGTGTGTGCTTCCAAGCAGAGCTGTGCAGGGCCTGGAATTTCTATGGCATGGGCAACTTTGCATTTCTAAAATTTTTTTCATTCTAAATCAGAACAAAAAGTCAGAGATTGGAATGGAAATTTTCAAAAAAAAAAATCCACTTTGGAAGGCCTGAAAGGAAAGGTGATATCTTTCCAAGCTGGCAACTAGGAACCTGGGCAACCTGGAGCCTCAAAACCCCACCAGATGGACTACTAGTGATCCCAGGCAGCCTGGTGAACTAACCTGCTGGCAGGCTGACTGTGGGAAGAGGAGGTAGGACACAGGCAGGAAACCAGGTTGGCCCACTGGCCTGTCTGCCTGCCTGCTTGGGTTCAGTCTAAACTTCCAGAGGAATCAACACGTTCCCTCACAATGTTTTGGTTCCATCAAATCAGCATTTTCTGACAGAAAACTGTTTGGTCTGAAATTTTTCAGCTAAAATTTTTCAGCTAGCTTTACTTCTAAGAGACACATCCAGTATCCCCTGAAGCATCACAGTTCTGTTTCCAAAGGCTTCACAATTTTGAACAGTCTCCTCGTTATTATTTGCTGGTGCACATACTCAAAGCAGGCCTCATCTGAGCAGGAAATTTTAAAGTGCTGTTTTTCTGCTCCCCATGTTCTCCTGCCCTTTGACCATGGCCCAGCCAGCCCCACGGTGTTGGCTGCAGCCTGTTTCCACCCAGTGAAGTGGTTGCATATGTGGGCTTCTCCTCTGCATGACACAGGAGCACTTGGTAGTGTGAAAGATAGACTCGAGGGAGAGACTAGGGGAAGTAGCCAAGTAGAGGAAGCTGGGATCTTATCTTTGATCTAATTGACAATGATGTGAAAACAAGGAGTGATCTATGTATTGACATGAAAACAAACAGAATTAGAGAAAGACCAAGTGGCAGGTTCGACTGCCAAAAGGAAATTGCAATGTGTGCATCATTTTCAGGGGCTCAACCACACAACTGTAATGTATACATGGCTATGCATGTTGACTCTTTGTGGTGTATTTTGGAAAAATCTCCACAACACATTTGGAGCTACATCCTAAGGGACACAGGGAGGCCCTTTGTTCCCTAAAGGGGAACTCTGTTGTGGTCTTTCTGATTGTAAGGTTAGGCCACCTCAGTATGGGACATGAAGCAACTGAGGGCTTGTCTACATCAGAAAGTTGCAGCGCTGGTGAGGGAGTTACAGCGCTGCAACTTAGGAGGTGTACACATCTGCAGGGCACCACCAGCGCTGCAACTCCCTGTTTGCAGCGCTGGCCGTACTCCTGTTTTGTCTCGGGTGTAGAGGATCCAGCGCTGGTGATCCAGCGCTGGTAATCAAGTATAGACACTTACCAGCGCTTTTCTTGACCTCCGTGGAATAAGCATGTATCCCAGCATACCTGAGGAAGCCTCTGGTAATCAAGCTGGTCTCCTTCCCCGGCTTGCTCTCGCGTTCCCCGAACCCCGAGCAAGCAGGTCTTCTTCCCTGCGGTTTGCAGGGTGGTTCGGGGAACGCGAGAGCAAACCGCAGCGAAGCTGGTCTCCTTCCCCGGCTTGCTCTCGCGTTCCCCGAACCCCGAGCAAGCAGGTCTTCTTCCCTGCGGTTTGCAGGGTGGTTCGGAGAACGCGAGAGCAAACCGCGGCGAAGCTTGTCTCCTTCCCCGGTTTGCTCTCGCGTTCCCCGAACCCCGAGCAAGCAGGTCTTCTTCCCTGCGGTTTGCAGGGTGGTTCGGGGAACGCGAGAGCAAACCGCGGCGAAGCTGGTCTCCTTCCCCGGTTTGCTCTCGCGTTCCCCGAACCCCGAGCAAGCAGGTCTTCTTCCCTGCGGTTTGCAGGGTGGTTCGGGGAACGTGAGAGCAAACCGCGGCGAAGCTGGTCTCCTTTCCCGGTTTGCTCTCGCGTTCCCCGAAAGCCCTTGAAGCCGCCCAACAGCGCTGCAGTGTGGCCACATCTAACACCACTTGCAGCGCTGGTTGCTGTAAGTGTGGCCACTCTGCAGCGCTGGCCCTGTACAGCTGTACTAATACAGCTGTAACAACCAGCGCTGCAAAATTTTAGATGTAGACGTGGCCTGAGTCATGAAGCAACTGCTCTACCTCAAAAGGGGTAGCGAGCTCAAGCATTAGCTCCTCATCCCCTCCACTAGGCCTCTGGTATCCTAACCCCTTCCTCTCCCCTCTCTTTTTCTGCCACACATAGGCAGCCTGGAAGTTACTACTACGCAGACATATTAGCAGACTCCACAGAGCAGCTTGTGCAGGTGAGGGAAGGAATGGGGGATCAGGTACTTGCTGTAACACCCTCCCCACTTTCTCAGAAAAAGTCTCTGGAGAAAGAGGGATTTTGTACCATAGAGGAACTTCTGCTTCCTCCACCACTTCCTGTCCCTGTCTGAATCTCACCACCTTTCCTCTGTGACTGGAGGGTGGTGTCTTCAGCCCAGTGGGCACCTCTGTTGCTGACTGCTCCATTTTGGAATAGTCAACTCTGCTTCTGAAAGGATGGGGAGGAAAAGCAGCACAGTTATGTTCTGTCACCCCATGCTCATAGCGAGACACTGGGAAAAGAGTAGCTTCACCCAACGTCACTCCCCTGGTGACCCAGAATTGTGGACAGCAGAGCAGAGAAGATTCAGGGGGCCTGGGGCAAAGCAATTTCAGAGGCCCCTTCCATAAAAAAAAAATTGCAAAACTATAGAATATTATGTTCTTGTGGGGGCCCCTGCAGGGCCCAGGGCCTGGGGCAAATTGCCCGACTTGACCCCTCCTTCTGGGCGGCCTTGCAGCAGGGCCATGGGGAGGGCTGATTGTGGATCTGCCTGAGGGGGACCATTTTGCCTCAGGTTTTCTTTACTGTTTGGGTGGCACAAATCCATTCCAAGGGCCAGCGATGTTGGCGGGCTCTGCAGCAGCACAACAACAGGCTCATGTTTTGGCCCTCAGTGGTTAGGATGTTGACAGGTATCTCCCAAGGAGAGGAATTTATATACTACTTAGATTACTCCCTAGTGTTTCCCATTTTGTCATTGGTTTTCATTAACGGTTTTTAAAAATACAGCATAAGAATGCCCAAAGGTATAGTCCCAAATCCTGCCCCTTACTCTGTGGGTGTGGAGGGCCCAGCCTAAGACAGGACAATTGTGATTTGAGGAAGCTCAGACAGGTCGTCGGGGGCCCATGGGGTGGCTCGCATTGCTGGTTGTTAGTAGCCACAGCAGGAAATATTTATATTGACTACTACGGTATATGCTACACAGACACAGAAGAGCCAATCCCTACCCTGTAAGGCTTAGACTCACAAAGTGCTGTAATGAGTGCCACTGTGCCCTCTATTGTGTGGTAACTCCCAGTGTGGCATCATCCAGTGGCCCGCTAGGGATAAGGACGGGCACGGGCAGGGCTGGAGGTTCCTCTGCTATATAAATCCATACACTGCTGACTGGGTCACAAGGGGAATTCAAGGGCTAGGGAGCCTCAAGGCTAACTAGTGTCTCTGAAGGGCTCCATTGCCACAACAACAGCTCAGTAGGAATTCTGTCCACAAGCCCCTACCTCTACCCATAGAAATCCCCTTTGCACAGCCCAGCTACTTGGGCTAGTTACTCAGACCAAGTTTTGTCCCATGGACAGCATGTGTTACATGTTTTCATTTGGTTAGTAATGGTGTGATATTAGTACTAATGTGTGTGTGATGCAGAAATATATTATTGTCAGTATATCACAGCGTAATTCTAAGAAACACAGCAAGTCACTGATCACACTTTTTGAAATGCATGAGATAATATTGCACATATTTCTACATTTCTTTTTGCCCATTGTGACTTACAATGTCCCTCCCCCCAACAATTTTTTTAATTAAGTACATGCAATGATTGGCTATTACCTCACCATATTTTGTTTTACTGTTTGTCTATTTTGTAACAGCTAAAATCATATTCAAAGAACTATAATTCTCACTGCATTCATGCTACTCAGTGCTGAATATATATATACTAATACTAATTGGTAACTATTCTATTCCTAGGATTAGATAACATGCTTTAAAGCTGTACATCCTTCCTGTACACATTCTACATTTCTTTCCTTCTCAAGATTAACTCATCTCTTAACAATGAGGCAACTAGCTACAGTATATATAGAATTTGAAAGTATTGCAATTTGCTGCCAAATATTCTTTATACATAAACAACACAAATGTGGATACCTATTTAGTTTGCTTTGGGGTATAAACCATAAAAGAAAGCAGTATACCAGCAGCAAATACACCAGCTGCATATGTTTTAAGGCACAGATGGTAGACAGACAAATAGACAGATTGGTACCACTGTATACTACATGCTTACCAGATTGAGAACTGTCAAATATTTCCACTGCCTACCATAAAGGAACACTTCAGACGGCCGGTCTTCTGCTCTTACAAGTGAGATTGAATAGGTTACAAAAATGTACCAGACAAAAACAAGGGAATGGTACAGAGCCAGTGTAGCAATTGCCATGGTTCTGCTGTGAGTGCTATTCAAGCCCTAAAGCAGCTTTTCTTTTAATGTTCAGTAGCCCTGGGTAGGAAATTGCACTGCAGGAGAGTTTGCTGTCCGAAGAAAGGACACTGCTCACATAAAACAAATATTACAACACTGGCTGGACTTTGCTTCTTTTTTCTTCTCTTTTTTGTTCTATTGATAAGCTTGGAAAAAAAATAGGCTTATTCCCTGGATTTAAATGCCTCACTCAAGATTACTGAAGATTAGTTGCAGAGTTACATAAGTTTTGGTGTTTTTGCACCAGGGGAGGAGGTTGTCGCTGGTTTTGCATAGCTGAGTTTCACATTCTTTTTGGACAAGTAAGAAAAAAACCCTATTTTTCCTTCTGGTGAGATATTGGTGTTGCCATGAGCCTGGATCAATTTGGGGAGACTTTTGTCACTTTTGTTTCAACAAAGAAAAAAGATGGAAAGAATAAAGGGCTTTCCAAGGGGAACTGAATACATTTGTTAGTGTTGTAAAAGAGGGAGTATCTAAGGGGTTAATACACTAATGTTAGGGTTCTTTGGTTTCATAAGTTTTGAAAATCATCTTTGACATTCTTTGTAGAAAGTTTGCCTGAAGTAGGTTATTCTGTCAATCCATGTTACTTAAGTATTTACAAATGTGCACAGCTGGTCTGACAAAATTCAAGTCACTTTAAATGTCTAGGAGGGGATAGAGAGAAGGGGCAACAGTCTGGGGTCAAAAAAGCAAACAGGATGTTAGGAATCATTAAAAGGGGATAGAGAATAAGACTGAGAATATATTATTGCCCTTATATAAATCCATGGTACTCCCACATCTCGAATACTGTGTACAGATGTGGTCTCCTCACCTCAAAAAAGATATCTAGCACTAGAAAAGGTTCAGAAAAGGGCAACTAAAATGATTAGGGGTTTGGAGAGGGTCCCATACGAGGAAAAAGATTAAAGAGTCTAGGACTCTTCAGCTTGGAAAAGAGGAGACTAAGAGGGGATATGATAGAGGTATATAAAATCATGAGTGATGTGGAGAAAGTGGATAAGGAAAAGTTATTTACTTATTCCCATAATACAAGAACTAGGGGTCACCAAATTAAATTAATAGGCAGCAGGTTTAAAACAAATAAAAGGGAGTTTCTTCTTCATGCAGCGCACAGTCAACTTGTGGAACTCTTTACCTGGGGAGGTTGTGAAGGCTAGGACTATAACAGCGTTTAAAAGGGAACTGGATAAATTCATGGTGGCTAAGTCCATAAATGGCTATTAGCCAGGATGGGTAAAGAATGGTGTCCCTAGCCTCTGTTCGTCAGAGGATGGAGATAGATGGCAGGAGAGAGATCACTTGATTATTACCTGTTAGGTTCACTCCCTCTGGGGCACCTGGTATTGGCCACTGTCGGTAGACAGATACTGGGCTATATGGACCTTTGGTCTGACACGCTACGGCCGTTCTTATGTTCTTATGTTCTTAAGCTACGTAGTTTCTTTATTGAGCTGCTACTTACCTGCTTGTTTGCTTAATCACATTAACCTCCAGATAATGGTTCTTCCCCGATATGACACTGCAGTATTATATATATATAGAGAGAGAGAATATTTTATAGCGACTGCAGCTACACAGCCAATCAAGTCAAGCATGACAGCCTAAGTGTCTTAACCATTCAATAGCCTAGGGAAGGTTATGCAAGTCCATGAGGGAACCAGGCAGCTCTTGCCGATAAGTGCAGCCTGCAAGTATGTGGCCTGAATCTTCTAACTGGCCACAGCGGCAAAGAGGAATCACAGAGACCCCACTTATAGTCATTAGCAGCATCTCTTATCCCTCCATGTTTGAAGCAATTGAGCTTTTGTGACAAACTGGGAATGTTCTTAATGTTTTCTCTGAATACTGTGTTTGTGCCTCAGTGTCCCCTCTGCAGTTCTTAAGTATCTAGGTGGTGGAATAAGGGTGTGTGATTGCTGCAGAGCAAAGGGCCAGTGCACCTCAATGCCTGACACTCTGTCTCCTAGCAACTGATGGCCTGGGCCCCTCCTCTGCAAAGGTGTCAACTGAAGATGTTGGAGACAAAGGGATCAGGTGACCTCCTGGCCCGGGAAAGGAGCTGAGCAGAGGAGGAGGGGCTGGAGGGGGTTGTGAGTCTGGAGCTGGCTGGGGACGAGGAGTGAAGTGCAGAAGTGGGGGTCTGGCTCACTGCCCCCCAGAATGGACCCGGCCAAGGGGTCCTGTTTGCTGTACCTACAAGCTCTGTTTTAGACCCTGTTCCTGTCATGGAATAAACCTCTGTTTTACTGGCTGGCTGAGAGTCACGTCTGAGCTGGGGCGGGCTCGCTGTGGGAAGCGCACAAAGGGGCAGAGGATGCTGAATGCTCCAAGGAGAAACCCAGGAGGTGAAGACATGTGAGCTTCTTGCCATGAACAAGTCTGCTCCGAGGGAGAGGAGGCTCCCCAAAGTCCTGACTGGCTTTGTGGGGAGCAGTTCCAGAGCATCGCCCAGGGACTCCATGAGAGCTTTACTCAGAGATGGCATGGAAGGTCAAAACCAAGGGGCTGGACTGGTGGATCTGTCACCACGAGATAGGCACTGGCTGTGTTTGAAGCTTGTTCTTGCCATCTAATATTCCACCTGGGGGTGATATTGAGGTTCCTTAGGGGAATTGTCTAAACAGGGCACCTTGTGCTGGCATGGTGGATTAAACACATCTTTAAACTAGAATAGATGTGGCATGCCTTGCACCTTTAAGGAGCAGATTCTGCAAGATGACTTGTCACCTGATGTCAGGAGAGACAATGTTGGATAGGATCAGCAGCCAGGCCACGCAGGTTGGTGCCATGATTCCTGTTATTAAATGCATAGTTTCATACAGCTGTCTGCTGCTGTAGAGCTGAGCCATGCCAGTAAGTAATACTCTGCTACAGATTAACACAGGCCAAGCCCAGAGTTTCTTAGTGTCTGTTCATTGGCTCCACAGATAGACACAGTTAATTTGCTGATCAGGTTGTTTCTGATCTTTATTTGCAGTGAGGTTCCTTGAAAATCAAGGTACAGTCCAATGTAACACCTATATACACAAGCTTTGGATCATGCTCCACAGGGGTGCTGGAACAATTTTCATAGTGGGGGTGCTGGCAATAGAAACCATGTATTTGGTGTTTGTTATTACTACTTCAAGCCCAGGGGTGCGGCAGCACCACTGATGCTCCAAGTCTGCAGTAATAATCATACGAATGCTTTACGATAATCTAGGTATTGAGTTGGTGATCTGCGTTAATCTACACCACCGCCATCACAACTGGCAGTCATAACAGAGAAGCCTGAACTACCGTCTGTCCTGTAGAGACAGTCCCTCCAGGACATGGTTGACTCTCTGCTGAGCAGACTATGTTAAGGCTACTCTTCTTTTTTGGCATTTGTAGTGGTCTACATCGATACTTGAGCAATCTGCTCTTCTGTCTGATGCAGGGCTCAAGACTCAGGGTGGAATGATTTCATATAAAATCAGAAAGCAATTCACATGCATGTCAGGAAATAGCCCTAACACTGAAGCGCTTGAAAGTCATTTTCTGTTTCCTTGACTTGTCTCCTAATTTAGATTATCCACATCCAAGTTCCACAGACATAATTCAAAGTGAATTTCTCTCTCTTTTAAATCATAGAAACATAGAATATCACGGTTGGAAGAGACCTTAGGAGGTCATCTAGTCCAACCCCCTGCTCAAAGCAGGATCACCAACAACTAAATCATCCCAGTCAGCACTTTGTCAAGCTGGGCCTTAAAAACCTCTAAAGATGGAGTTGCCACCACCTCCGTAGGTAACCCATTCCAGTGCTTCACCACCCTCCTAATGAAATAGTGTTTCCTAATATCCAACCTAGACCTCCCCCACTGCAACTTGAGACCATTGATTCTTGTTCTGTCATCTGCCACCACTGAGAACAGCCGAGCTCTATCCTCTTTGGAACCCCCCTTCAGGTAGTTGAAGTCTGCTATCAAATCCCCCCTGACTCCTCTCTTCTGCAGACCAAAAAAACCCAGTTCCCTCAGCTTCTCCTCATAAGTCACGTGCCCCAGCCTCCTAATAATTTTTGTTGCTCTCCGCTGGACTATCTTCAATTTGTCCACATCTGTTCTGTAGTGAGGGGACCAAAACTGGACACAATACTCCAGGTATGGCCTCACCAGTGCCAAATAGAGGGGATTAATCACTTCCCTTGGTCCGCTGGCAGTGATCCTGCTAATACAGCCCGATATGCCTTTGGCCTTCTTGGCAACAAGGGCACACTGCTGATTCATATCCAGCTTCTCGTCCACTGTAATCCCCAGGTCCTTTTCTGCAGAACTGCTGCTTACCAGTCAGTCCCCAACCTGTAGCGGTCACACATCTCAGATTTCTCATTGCCTCTTATTTCAGTTTGGAATGTATTAGGAGACCTCCTTGGGATTGCCTGAGGTCAGAGATAAAAAATCTTTTGTTGGAGGAAAAAAAAGATAATCCATTGCTTTGGCTCCTAAAGACATCATTATATGTTCTTCGAAGAACTCCAATGGAAAATTGTTTTAAATGGCCTGGCTTTTTGCATTTGCGTTTGACATTGTGGAGGCTCACTGGTAATGAAGCTTGCAGGAACATCTCCTCCTCCTCTGTCTTCCTAGAACTTGTCACGACAAATGAGAGTAGGAACAAGAATGGAAATATGGCATGATAGGTCTTTTCTTTTTTATTTATACATTGGATGGCTACAACGTATAACATCTGTCAGACACTCCAGGTTCTGTAAAATGCATCTTTCCAAGTAGGGGTTCCTTACAGCATAACTTTAAAGTAGGATGGCATTTGCTTGTAATTATTTGCACCTGGATTTATGCAAATGAATGTAAATCTATGCAAATATACAAGGTACTTTTATTTTTATTTTTCCCTCTCAGAAGATTTTTGGCTAGTATGGCTGAGACTTCCAGAGAGGATGTTGTAAGTTGTGACAGTTTTGTAGTGTGGACACCTGTCCCATAGACCATCTGTTTTGTTTTCCCACATACAAAGAGCAAAATACGTATCTTTCAGTCTAGTTGGCTTTTAGTTCAGATGGGAGCTGGGGGGGAGAGAGAGCATAGGCTGTCATATTCAGTGCCCTACACTGTGTGGGGTCATTTTCATGAGTGCAAAGTAGGTGCAAAAGGCTACTAATAAATGAGAATAGTGGCATTTCCCATCCACTTTGTACAGGTCCAGGGCATCAGAAATCTTCATGGGGGAAAGAGAACTCAGTGATACCTATAAACAGAAGGTGTATTTCTATATATTGCTGAATGCCCTTAAATCCAGTTGAAGTTGATGGAAACTGAAGGTGAAGTAGTTCTTGGGCATCTTACAGGGTCAGGCCCAAATGGTCTATTGCTGTCAATTTGTTTTATCTTTCTTTCTATCTGAGATGGAAAATCAACATGTGACCATTTGGTGGGTTCTGCAGAACTCTATGAAGAGAGTGAAAGTGAGATCCAGTGTTCAGTGTGAAGCATTCCATGGACCACTGGGCATTATTATTATTTGCTTATTATTTATTATTTGTATTACCATAGTGTCTAGTAACCCTAGTCATGGACTAGGACTCCATTATGTTAGGCTCTGTACAAACAGAGAACAAAAAGAGAGCCCCTTCCCTAGAGAGCTTACAGTCTAAGCAAGTGGAATCTAAGGAAATACAGCCCCAAGATATGCTAAATATCTCAAGTCAAGAAGGTGCCACTTTTAGGTTGGTTTCTGCTCACTGATCCTGTTAGGTGAACTAAAAGCTGTGTTATAGGACCCTGCCTCTCTCTCTCCTTCAGGAGGAGAGGAGACTGTTGTATGATATGTGACTGCAGTTCAGGTGTTCATTAAAATAAAAAACAGACTAAAAAAGTAAATACTATAAATATCTTGCATTTAGATAGCACCTTTCATCTCAAAGTGCTTTACAAACTATACAAGAGTTACAATACTGCTGTTGGAAACGCGGCCATCTCTAGGATGGAATACAGCAACTGTTTAATGGTTCACAGCCACACTATACAAAAGTTTATGACAGGAATGAAGAATGCCACTCTATCCAACTAAACCAGGGGTTCTCAAACTGGGGGTCAGGACTTCTCAGGGGGCTGTGAGGTTATTACATGGGGGGTCATGACCTGTCAGCCTCCACCCCAAACCCCACTTCGCCTCCAGCATTTATAATGATGTTAAATATATTTAAAAAGTGTTTTTTAATATGTTAGGGAGGTCACACTCAGAGGCTTTCCGTGTGAAAGACGTCACCAGTACAAAAGTTTGAGAACCACTAAACTAGTGCAGTGGCTCTCAAACTTTCCAGACCACTGTACCCTTTTCAGGAGTTGGATTTGTCTTATCTACCCCAAGTTACACCTCCCTTAAAAACTACTTGCTTACAAAATCAGACATAAAAATACAAAAGGGTCACAGCACACTATGACTGAAAAATTGCTGACTTTCTCATCTTTACCATATAATTATAAAATAAATCAATTGGAATATAAATATTCTACTTACATTTCAGTGCATAGTATATAGAGCAGTATAAACAAGATGTATGCAATTTTAGTTTGTACTGACTTCGCTAGTGCTTTTTATACAGCCTGTTGTAGAATTAGGCAAATCTCTAGATGAGTCAAGGTACCCCCTGGAAGTCCTCTGCGTGCCCCCAGGAGTACATATACCTCTGGTTGAGAACCTCTGCTCTCAGAGAGAATTTTAAGTAACAAAATTGGATCACTCAAACTGGAATCCAGCTAGGTCATCGCTTAATGAGTACAAAAAGACAAGACCTCAGGTTTTTTCCTCTTATTCAGAAAGACCCTGGGCCTAATTCTCCACTGCCTTTCAGCTTGTGTAGCCATTTACACCTGTGCAAAGTGAATGTAATATGCTACTGCCAGTATAAGGGAGTGGTGAGTTCTGATTTGGTGGCATTTTTCACCCACTTTGTGCGCATATAAATGACTGCACAGGGTACAAAGCATTAGAGAATCAGGCCTGGTATCTCTAACAGCACAATGCCTGATTCTCCTTTCACTTGTACTGATGTAGACCAGGATTGACTCCTCACAGGTTGATGGAGTTACAAGTGGGTGAGTGAGATCGGAAGCAAAGCCCCATGTTCTATGTATCTTATATGGCCTCCATTACCACAGATTCTGAGCATCTCGCAATTTTAATGGATTTATCCTCACATCACCCCTGTGAAGTAGAGAAGTGTTATTATCCCCATTTTACAGATAGGAAACAAAGGCCCGGAGAGACTAAACAACTTGCCCAGGGTCACACTGAAAATCTGCAATGGAACAGGAAACTCATCTTCAGTCTCCTGATGCCTAGGCTAGCACCCTAGCCACTGCACCATCCTTCCTCCTTGTTTGAGGTACTGGTTCAGTGCTTACTCAGAATGAAGGGCCCATCTATTGAATTATCACTGCCACTTTCTGCAGCACCATAGGATTACCCTTTAAATACTGACCATTCTCGACTTGCTTCGTTTACAAAGCTGATGTGGTCCAGACCTGTGTTGGTCTAACAGTGGGCTTTAAACAACAGGAGAAAAGAAGTAATGAAAAGTAAATTACCTCTTTGTGTTTTCCTCCCAATCTTTATTTAAATTGGTAAACATATAAGAAGGGCACCTACCCATGTGTTTGACATAACATGAAAAGACATTTTAAATGCAAGAATTTAAGATAACCCACTACACATACCCTTCATGTGACTTTCCCTGTCTATACACTTCCCTTTCCAATTCTGAATTCTTCTAATTAAACAGATATGAGTCACACTTCAATTCAGAGTCCCATATTTTATTCTTTTAGCTTTTGTTATTCTGTCACTATGAAATGAAACTTACGTTTTTGCTAACAGGTAAAGTCATCCTAATATGCCACAAGTTTGGGGAGGAAAAACACAGAGATAATTATTTTTACATCCATTTATTAACAAAACTGGCATGAGGGTTAATTTAATTAGTGTTACTATATGAAAAATGTTCTGCACGATTCCATTCAAGAAGTGATTGCTTCTTTATAATCCATTTCAATGTCTAAGAAAAAACACATTCAGGCATCTGCAACACTTTGTATAATTGCTGGCCATATAATGAGCTATATTTGTGAAATATTTAATGTTGGAATTAGGCTATAACCACAAAGAGTTTCTGTTCCTTTTCTAACAAACGTGATGTTTCACACACTCTAAATACTGTTCAGCATTCAAGGATTCTGAGCTTTTTTGGTCACATGCTTTAGCTTCTTAGCAGAAAATGTACTGTTCATATAGATTTTTATTCCCTGAATTAATCATCAAAGGAGGAAGCAGGTTCATTGCAATCCAGTCAATATTCTGCTATTTCAAACATGTTGAACTCTCTCCTGCATGCCTGATTTCTGATGAAAACAGCCATAGCAAAACTTCCACTTAAGCTCCTTGCTATCAGCTTATCCCACTGTTTACTGCCTGTACTTGGCAGCAAGCTTGAAATTACCACAAGCTTCTGGGATGGCATTGCTTACTTGTTTTCATAGATCTTATTTCTTTTATTTAACAGTAATACTTAGCACTTATACAGTAAGATTTTTCATGAAAGATCTCAAAATGCTTTACGAAGGAGAGTATTGTTATCTCTGTTTTTGTGGTGGAGAAACCAAGATTCAGACAGCTTGTTATGGGAGGCCTAGGGTCTGATCCATTCCTCTGAAGTCAGTCAAAAGACTTCCATTGACTTCGGTGAGCTTTGGAAGGGAACAGCCTCCACCAGGTTTGTGAATAAGCCAAAATCTTTTAGGTTTCTATTTGTAGTTCATGGTAGTGGCTTTAGCATACGCATTGCTGACCTATATGTTGGGTATTGGTCCCTTTGCTATGATAGACTGCAAAGCAGGGCATCATTTCAGAAAAATGTGAGGGATGGGGGGCAAAGTTGTGCCAGCATATAGAGCATTATATGTGATTGTATTATATCCTGCAAAGTATGGTATGAAGTAGAGGAGCAAAAAGTGGAAGGCAAAATAGAGCATATAGACCTATGAAAAGTCTCAGTGTCAGGGCAAACCTATGTGTGTGGGGAGGGTGGGTTGAGGGGGGCAGCAACTGCCCTCTTACCCATAGCAAATGACACCCTGCTGCAAGGGAGTAGTTGACCACTCATGTAACTCCTTTTGGCACTGGCAATCAGTCAGAGAAATACATTGGCATATAGGCCTGGTCAGTAGAAATGGTACAGTGCTCCCAAGCTGGTAGAGTGAAGAGAAATTAATAACCCAAACTAAAATTTTGCTAGGACGCCAGTGCTGACACTCCCACTATAACAAAATGTTCCATGGACTCTGTAATGGCAGCACCTCTGGCAGAACAGTTCTGATTTAAAGGGAAGAGTTCCAGCACCCTGGGCTTTCCAGAAAGGAAGTTGGGCTCTGGGTAGTTAGGGACAAGTTTATTTTGGTGAGTTAGTCTTTGATCCCTTCTCTCTGCAAAGCTGCACACTGGGTGGTAAATTAATCCTGTGAGTTCAACCTAGCACACATGCAAGAAGAAAAGATAAAGTAGCTGATCCTATGATCCTACATTGGAATTACACTTTGGCCCAACACTCCTCTCACTTACACCAGTTTTACCGTAATGTAACTCCATTGACTTTGGTGGAATGATCCTTGACTTACACAGGTGTACATAAGCATCGAATTAGCCCTGTAACTGTAGGTAATGCACTGCTAAATTTCAGACAATAAACATAATTAAAAATCCCACTTGCATCTCGTTAAATGTATGATCTTGGAAATAAATGAGATGGGCTTGATCCCTCATTGCCTCAACCTTTGTGGAGTCATAAGCACCTCTGCAAAATGGGCGTAAAACATTATAGAAGGGGGTAGAATTTTATGCTCTTCTCAAACAGGTAACTGTGATGACACCAGGTGCAAGACAGTGGAAAGTTGGGCCCATCTATATTTATTTTAATTGGAGTGACTGGGGTAACCACACCAAACATGCACCTGGATAAGGAAAACTGTGTATTTAATGTGTACACAATACTATTTTCATTTGCACCACTTATTATAGTAAAAGTGGCAGCAAATGCTATAGTTAAGGTTGCATTAACATTTCCATTCTCACTTATAATTTCCCCAAATTTTCTCCTGTAAGGCTGAAAATTTCCAGGCTCAGTCCCTGCCCAAAAGTAACTTTTTAAAAAACTTTCAGGAAAAAGAGTTCTGTTGTTTATGAATACAAGCAGGGAGACAAAATACACTTTTCACCTTATAACAGTATTTTGTGGCCTTAATTTGAATAGCTATAACACCAAACCACATAGGGATAAAAAGAGAAAATTTTGGTTGGAAATAGTCCTCACTGATGCCAAGTGCTTTTGAGCGTCACTATGAACATTCATTTTGACTTGGCCAAGTTGAGATCTGTTGAAAATGTGACTCTGCACACACTCAGTACACCTTGCACAGAGTGTTTTTAGCTCAGCTTGTAAAGTGCACATCTAGGGAAGCTCACGTACATTTAAGTGTGGCTAACTTAACAGCACAATGACTGTCTACAGTGAATGAGGAATCGCTCCTGTGGAACTGTATAATCTTTTAACATCACTTTTTAAATAGAATCACTTTACTTTTGGTCACTGTTTTTCCAACCTAACAAATGTGCGTTCCTCTTCAAAGACAACATACGTACCGAGTTTGTATCATTATTGTTATTTGAAAAGCTGTTTCCCAGTTACTGAAGTTCAAAAATAAGTCTGCACAATTTTCTGAAGGTACGATGCTATGCAGAGAAATGACTTTAAAGATGGGTCTGTGGGGTTTTGATTTAGAGTAAAAAAGTGTTTTGTTTGCTTTCAACAGGAACCGCGGATTTCATTGGTGGTTATCGTTTTATTTGTGGTTTCTATTTTTATATATCTGTCTTCATACATGTCTGTGGGGGAATACATGACTATGTCTGGAGCCTTAGGGTTACAGACCACTTTTTTGAAAAATAGAGTTCAACTTACCCCTGGCAAGTCATTCTTCTGATGAGCGGCTGATGGTTCTTGGGGCACCCAGAACTATTAGTCATCTTGTTACCCCTTGCCTCCAGCATGAGGTGTCTTGCCTGTGCCTGGCTGGGTATCAGCTTCCTAACTCCATCAGCCTGTCAGCCACTCAAATGTGCTCCCCTGGGTTATGCGAGCCCTGTCTTTACCTTATGGGTTAACAAGAGATGTACCCCAGTCCCTGAGGCCCTTTGAATCGTTCCCCTGTGATATCCAGCCCTTGACACTGGCTACTCACAGAAATGCCAGATCCTCTGCCCCCAAAGGATTAGTGTGCCCCAGTTTACTAGTTTTGCCTTAAACCACACAGCACTTTAAATTAAAAAAAGAAAGAGAAGTTTTATTACAAAAGAATGGAGAGTTAAGTAGGAACAAGAGAGAGTGGTGGAAACAAATGGTTACAATACAAAGCAAAATCATAAAATGCAAACTTGTGTCTATACTTCTTAATGGTTACCTTTCCTATGTAATAAGGTATGTTTGTCCAGCCCACCCCAAAAGTTCAGTCTGTTGCACAGCTGGCTGGCTTCACAGGAACCAGGATCCAATTTTTCACAAGAAAACCTGGCTCCTCCAGATGTCTCCTCAGTGAAAGGATCCAGAGGGTCTCTCCTTCCTCTGTGTTATACTGAAATAGCTTTTTGTTTCTATTCATAGCCCCTGTCTTGTTGCAAAGTTCTTTTTTTCTTTCTTCTTTCTTTTTTTTTACCTTCAAGTGGTTCCCATTGTTTGCATTTGCCTCTGATGGTTTTCCATTGAAAGTCTTGGGATTGAGCAAGGTTAAACAATTGAGCTTTTCATTGCTTCACTGGCTAAACAGGATGGGGTTTAGCATACATAAAATAGAAATACGTTATATATACCTGTACATATATAATACGTTATATATACCTGTACATATATAATCACAAAGATTGAGTCTTGACAAGTTACAAACTTTCTATAGATATCTTACATGTTACTCTTTATGGATAAATAACCTGTAAGACATGTTTGGTGTAGTGAGTTTGTCAGGTCTGAGGTAAGAGTTGTTTCCAAAAACTGGGGACTCTTTGCAAGGGGTCTCTGTGTCCATATCTGGGGAACCCAGATCACTCTTAATTTCCTTTCTCCATTTTTTAAAATATGTCTAAATGTGCTGGCATGTGATGCTTCATTTTGATCAGATCAACTTTATGCTGAGAATTATGGTCTCCCTGGACTGTGCCTCAGTATGGAAAATGAAGGAAGTCACATTTGGCTCATAGGATGCTTCTTCTGTGACTAGGCATTTATCTGAAGGAGTAGGAACGGGTGTGGGAGAAACACCGCGTAATTAGCTACAGTACATTTCCAGCACACAGGACGGTCAACTATTTAGCTGTTTATGTAGACACATAAACATACTTACAGTGTCCATAGGCACTCCCCATGCCCCAGCCCTGTCAAAAAAAAACAAAACAAAAAAGTCACTCTGATCAGCTATTGGAAGTTTTGGTTTTGGTTTCTGTTTGATTCATACAAAAGCAGCTGAAAATCACCTTGGTGAGCCAAAAGTTTCTTCTCATCTAGGTATTAATCTTGGTATTAATTAAATGTGATAATTAAAAATACAGACTTCTTTCTCCAGGTGGAAAACACCGAGCTCCCTGTAAATTGCTCTCTGCTAGTTGGTCCTCCGAAGCAGCTATAGTTCTTTTCTCTGTTCCTTTATATTCCTCTGTTGAGCTACAACTCCAGTCACAGTAGGTACAGAATGATTATTTATGCTAGAAGTTCTTCTCTGTACAGACTTCAGTTCTAATTCAGAATTATGCAGCTCAGGAGAGGCAACCATGGTGGCTTTGGGGTAATGTTGGGGAAGCAAATGTGGCTTTAAGCCTCTGTTGCGCCTGTGGAATTTGGTGCCCTGTTCCTGGCATGTGTTAGAGCAGACCCAAGGGCTGATCTAATGTGCAGTAGTGTAGAACAACTCTCTATGGACTGCGCCACAGACCCGGAATAACTGGAATGCAGAGAGCTCTAGCCACACACTCCTCCCCCTGCCATATCTCATCCCTCTCCTCGCACACCCTTGTTTCAGGGACTGGATGGGAGTGAGGTATTGCCAGTTAGCCAGCTGTATGTCACACCTGCAATTGCAGTATGCTGTGGCTATTCCACAGGGCCGGTTAAGCCAGCTTTGTGCAGCCACATGACTGCAGCTAAGCTGTCATAAAGCAGCTGTAGTGGAGTCCAGATCACAGCCCTTGCTTTCTTTCAAGAAAAAGATTCCATTTCCCGCCCTCCGTCCTGGTTTTTTAACATCTTTTTCAAAGATATGCTTAGTGAACACACATCCATTTGGGTTTTTTTAAACTTTGCATTTGATCAACAGGAACCTGATATCGGTCATTTATTTGGAGCTTAATTGCTACTTTTGTAGATTTGCTTTTTGTAGTTTGTAATTTGCACAGGAACTATGTGCTCTAAGGAACTAGACTAACTTCACAAGATCAGTTTCCGTCAGTGCATAGTACATTCTTTGTAATGGGGCATCTGGTCGTTTCCTTCTGACCATCTCAGATGCAGAGTTTTCATCTAACTTTTGTGGAAGATCAAAAAGCAGCGTCAGCCTCTGAAGCTGACAGTGGTTTGTGGGAGGAAAAAATATGCCCGATGCAGTTATATTTGTAATTCAGCTGTAGCTTCAAAGGGGAAAAATGGATTTTGTACCTTTATTGCTGCTTTATTATGAATGGTAATGGCCTAAAAAGTTGTGATTTCCCCTGCCTCAATAAAGGTTGGTTTCTGCTTGCTCTCTGAAATCAAGTATGTAAAGTGTGCTCTTCCTTACTTTAATCTAGGAGACTTGTTGGGTCCCTCAGAAATGTGAATTGTGAGCTTTAATTGAAGTGGTAGGAGGGTAGTGAATCCTAACAAAAATGTCTATTTTCTACTTGTTTTTCAGTTATTTTAAGTTAAGTAGGCATTTGAAGCACTTTGTTGTTAACAGTCTGCATACAAATCACTTCCCCTCTCAGTAAATCAGGTTTCACTTCCTTGCGGCTCTTGATGCCATAATCTAGCTGTTCTCCTCTTTCTACAGAATCTTCTAGGCTAGGCAAGACCTGAATTTCTTGGGGGGGAACAAGCAGAAAATATTTTCCCTCCTCAATTTTTTTTGTAGGCTTTCTTTATATATCGTCAAAAGGTCACAATTCCAATATTTTTTCTCTGGAAGACACCTTTCAGATGAGTGACCAGTTTATTTAGTTTATTTAGTATTCATTTCTTTTGTTTAAAAAATGGAGCAACTTATCCACAAATCCCCAAGGATGTTTTGATGACATTTTTGCAAAAGGTTGCAGAGGGGCACATGTGCAATGGGCAAAGTACCATCAGAAACTGAATAAAATGAAAGCGACTCTGGCTATCTGTTCCAAGTACACTAAGAGGATACAACTGTCTTGGGAGGCATCCTGCTAGTGTAGTACATGAGCATCTCCAATGTTTTTCTCCTCAACACCATTATAGAGAAGGCAGTACTATTTTCATTTTATATGGGGAATTCAGCAAAAGAGAAATTAAATAACTTGCCAAAAGTCCCACAAGTAGCTTGTGACAGTGGTGGGATTTGAACCCAGAAATCTTGAGCATCAGGTTAGTGCCTTAACCACAATTACCATTCTTCTTTCTGTTAAATTGCTTAAACTTTCTCATTCCTAATCCCCCAAACCACTAGTTTTCTTGTAACACTCAAATTCCAGAATTTTTTTGTGGCATGTAAACCAAAAGGAGCACTGCAAATATATACTTTATTAATTTTTTAAAGATTATTGAACTGTACATGGCCAAAGATAGCATTTGCATGCAGTAGGCTCAAATGACAATTTTACATTTAAAAAGACATTGAAAGTAAGTAGGATTTATACATTCGGTTGCAATAGTTCATTAATTGCACATTCCACAATGTTGTATATTCAGTAAACCAAATTACAGTAGCTGTTACATTTGGAAAGTGATCTTTGCAACCAGAAGAGGGTAGAAACAACTTTTCATTTTTCTTAGGAAAAAAAAGAAATCTTAGATTCTAAAAAATGAACCAATTTTCTTTCACTTGGGATTGATTTTTTTTTTAACAAGCTATCAATCCTTGAGTGGCTTTTATGCAACTACTTGTTTCTCCAATCTTCTTGTTTCCTATTCCTTTTTGGCTATGTCAGCACTTGGAGCTGGAGGGTGTGGTTTCCAGCTGGAGGAGTCTCTTAAGGAGCTAGCTTAGTAAAACTAATGTAGCCAGGGCTGTGCAAGTGGTGGGAGGTGCTAGCTGTCCTGAGTACATGCTTAGAATCTCATCAGACAGGGACTTGGGTCAGTTAGCCCCTCCTGCTGCTGGGACCACCATAACTACATTCTATTTTTAGCATGCTTTCTCGATCAGAGCTAGCATGGGTATATCTCCTTGAGTGGAAAATTATACCACCAGTTCCACGTACAGACATACCTTGATTCTCATTTTCCCCTTTTTCTGGTCCCCCTGTCATGGAAATAGCATTGCAACCCACTTTGATTGAGAAATACTGAAGTAAAGCAATTGGTGAATGTTAAATCTGCACCTGCTGTGTGGGGGATATGTGCATCCACCCTTTCTTAGCATGTCACATACCCCACAAGGGTGAGGTCAGCATTTGGTTCTTCCCTGCTTCTGGGACAACCCAATGATGCACAGCCCTTTGCTCAGGGTTTGATGCAAAGCCCCAGCTGGGTCCTAAAACACTATCATATCACAACATTGGTCCTCCTTATTGAGGGGAAAACCACATTGGAATCCCCCAGTGTAAAATACCAAATGTGTCATTTTATTTCAACCTGGGAAATACAAGCTACGCACAATTTTATTTTTCTTTAGAGTTGAGGAGAAGCCACGGACCAAATAATAAATAACCACATTTGCATTCTTTGCATTTTAACACACGTCATTATTTGGAGTTTCCAAAGGCTCTAAAATAGACATTCTTGAATGTGCATAATTTGAAAAAAGCCAACAACAACTGGGATAATGTGGCTGTTAAAATGTTAGAACTCAGTTTCACCCAGCTGTATCCTTCTCAGTTTCTTTTTCTCCTCCCAGCTATCTAAAGTGGGTGATGCCTGCAGAAGACAATGAGTCTGTTATTACAACTGCAACTCATGCTGTAAATCTGTTGGATATGATGTGATTGAACAGTGGTTCTCTTAGAAACAAAACTAAGAGATACATTTTCAAAGGATTACATAGTCTGGGGTCTTTTGGCTGACACGCAAAATCAAGACCTGACTAATTCTGGTGGTTAAAGATATCCATGATACATTTTGCAAGAGTAAGGGTGTTAACCCCTATGTTCTGGCTAAATTCCAAGTTGGGTAATTATTACATTCTGCATAGCTACAGTAAATTCAGTTGGATATGGTGTTCCTCCTCCCTAATTCTCCTAAACTGTGTTGAGTGGTGTTATTGTGGGTGGTATAAAACAGCTGTTGCATCCAACCTCAAAGATGGTAGCATTTAAGTACTAGTCTTAATATACTTTCAAAGGACATGCAGGAATTGCCTAGAGGGGCCCTGGTTTGTTTTCAGTCCCTTCTATGCACCTATGAGCCTCTTGCTGCTCATTCCTCCCTCACTACATTCCCCCTGCTCCCATCCCTAACAACTTCTATCAAAATAAATAAATGCTTGATTGCTACAGCTCCCAGGGCGTTGGCTCCCAAAGGGCTGCTCCCAACAAAGGGGAGAAGGGAAGTTCCCAAGTGTGACCTCACTGTTTGCATGTTCCTCAGCACTGGCTCTGCTGAATTATATTATATTGTAGTGGATGAATTGAAGTTTGTTTATTTTGTATACGGTTGTAAGTCAGTAAAGAGCTTTGTGATCCTCCTGATGAAAAGCGTGTAAGATATTATTTAGCAGCACAAGCTCCATTAGTCAATGGAAGTTGTGTGGTTTATAGCCCTGAGGGGCTATTTGATAGCATACTCCTGATTTTCAAATCTGTGAAGCAAATCCCCATTCTTGGTGAATAGTTCTCTAACAACAATCCCCTGCCATCAAAATAGATGCAGTAACGTGCTGTAGCCCTTATAGTGGGTTACATGATGAGAACTTGGAGTGAGTTCTGTGATTCACAGGCCAAAAATAATATGCTGCATTTAAACAATGTTAGCTCTGTAATGCAAACTGACAAAAGCCAGTAAAATTTAAAGGGACCTTGTCAAAGCTGGACTAAAGTTAAACCTACCAGCTGTGTTTTGGTGAATGAGTGTGCACGGTCATGTGATGTGGGCCCTCTGGCTCTTCTTGCCTGCTTTGTTCCTTGTGAATAGTCAGGGTTGGTAATATTCAAGGACTCTGCTGCCTTGTCAAGTAATATATGGGAGTAGGAGCCTCGTATTTAAATATCCTGCCTGGTTTCGAGAACAGAGCAGAGCCCAAGTGGGGAGCGAGCATCATGCTCACAAACTCATGACCTTTATTTATTATTTGCCTTACAGTAGTGCCTAGATGCCCCATGTATGATCAGGGCCCCATTGTACTAGGTACTGCCCAAAGATGGACCCTGCCCCAAAGGACTTACAGTCTAAATAGATAGACAAAAAGGTGGGAGGGGAAACAGGCACAGAGAGAGGGCGTAACTTGCCCTGGGCTATTGAGCAAGTCAGTGGCAGATCTGGTAAAGAAATCCAGGTCTCCTGTGTCCCAATCCAGTGCCTTGTCCATAGGGCTGTGCTGCCTCCTTGAGGTGTGGAGGACCATGTAAAAACTTCATACTTTGGGTTTGCCCCTACTGTTGTTGGGTCATTGTGATGGGTGATTTCAATGAAGACTCTGTGTTAGCTCCCCTTGGGGGTGGGGCGGTGATGGCGTGGCTGCCCCTCATTGGTAGAAAAGGAGTTAAAAGCAGCCCTAGGGAGGCTGCGTCAGAGGCAGCCAATTAGAAAGGGGCTGAGAGGAGCAGCCAGTCATGGCCTGGCAGGCTCATATAAGAAGGGGTGCAGGGCAAAGCAGAGTTCAGTAGCTGACTGGAGCTCGAGGGGAGAAGACCAGGCTCCTAGCAGGAGGAAGGAGCGCCAACACCAGATGCAATTGTGTTGCAAGCAGGGACCAGGGAGCTAGAGATCGTTCCTGGGTGGCTGGTAGGGCCTGCAGGTTAAGGCCCTGGGGTAAGAGCAGAAGAAGGTGATGGAGTCACATGGGAAGCAACCCTGGGACAATGGACTGCAGTTGCCACTGAGGGAAGTGGCTGGACAGTAATTGCAGTCCCCCAGAAGGGGGGAAAACACAGAGTGTGGCACTGTCAGAGGGCAGTGGCATGGGTCCTGGAACAAAAATTGATGGCGGCGAGGCACCACCAGAGGAGGGCACCCTGGAGAACAGTAATAATTCCCAAGACAACCAGCAGGAGGCGCCAGAGTGGTGAGCGAACCCTGTGACACCGGAACAGGCAGATTTAGTCAGGGATGAGGAGGGCAGTATGAATGAAAATATGTATGAAATAGAGGGTAAATGTTTGGGCCTGTCCACTGAAGGAGTGTACTTGGTACAATCAGATCAGTAACTGCACCCACAATTCAAGAGTGATTTCAGCTAGGTGGTCCAAAGCCTGCTCCATAATACTTGTGCAGTTACACAGGTGGAGATACTCCAGGTTTTCATTGGCATCACTGAGCAGAATTCAGCCTATTATGCTTTGTGCTTAAGTGATATTAAACAGAATTCTTTACCAACACAAACAATGTGTAACTGTCATTCCAATCGTCTCCTCTGTTCCTGTGAATGCAGCTTCAGAAGGGGGCTTGCTGCAGCCGAATGGGGAAAAAACAGATGTGAGGAGGGGAGATGTCCTGGGAGGAGAGAGAGAGGAGGAGGAGGGAAAAAATGAGACTCCCCTCTGCTAGCTGGGTACCCACAGGATTCAACCTCTACACGTTATCAAGAGACAAAGGATTTCTGTGCAGAAAGGCGATTGCCACACAACTCTCTGGTGTATGCAAAAAGCAGACAGACTAATACCTTACCCAGCACCCTGCTTTTTACATAAATGCAAGAGACTTCTCTGAGTGCACCCAGTTATTTAGAAAATACATACTGCAGGAGATCATATAGACTTGATCCTGGCCTTGCCCACACTGGTCTAAATAATGAGTAACTCCAATGAAGCCATGGAGTTACATCAGCGTGGGAGAAGAATCCAGCGCAATCAGCACAGCCTTGTCTTTAGAAAAATCCACTGATTTGGTGACTCATTCTGCTAAAATGCAGTATTTATTTAGTCATCATATCATACCCGAGGTACTCTCCGGGCTGCCCAAGGTGGTATTTAAACAATACTTCATTTGGTGCATGCTTACAGACCCATATTGCAGCAGCATTGTGTACAGAAATTCATTGGCAAGCCTGAGCATGGAATTGATCCCACCAGCTATATCAGTTGTTCCTTTTTCCTGAGAGTGCATTTCTACACTGTTTTCCTTACATTTGTATACTTTATTCCCATTTGGAATAGAGGGCTTTCGCTGAAGCTGTGATTCCACCAAAGCTACACACCTTGGCCAAATTCATTTCTGGTATAGGAGCCTACAACTGTGCCAATTTATATCCAGCTTGAAGTTTAGCTCCTTGTCGTCTTGAAACAAACATGGTTCTTTTCCTTTGTAATAGGAGGCTTCCTCTGGCCCTGTGCCTCTACTACCTGTGTGTGTGGCAGGATATTTATGTGTATATACTATTGTTGCCCCTTTGCTGCGCAGTAGCACAATCCAGGTCCTTCCAGGTTAGTTTCCCCTTGTGGAGCAGAAATTGGTGATGTGGAGTCACATATTTCCTTAGTGTAATTTGTTCATTTACAAAATGTACATGACTCCTGTTTCCGGAAACATACAACAAATAGGAAACTCCCTCCTTGCAGAAACCTCAGGTAAGGCACCTCTGCCCCGTCCCCAGAAACAGCTGTCTTTTGCCTCTGACTGCGGTCTCAGTGTTCCTCTTCTCACCCCAGGCCTCTGAGTTTTACACCTTGAAAACCTTTAGTCTAAGATTGCTCATGGAGAGACCACATGGCCTAGAAAGGTGAGCCTGGGCTTCCACCCTCCCTTTGTGACACAAGGGAGCCTCAGAGTTTCACCTGCCAGGCAAAAGGAGAGAGCTTTGATCCCACAGTACCCTGAACAGCTGTGCAGAGATTGGAAATTCTGTTTTGTGAAAGATTTCAGAGTTTCAGAATTGTTTTTGTTCAGATTTGGAGTGAAACCCCAAAATTTAGAAATTCTTCACAAAAGAAAACTCAGGGGATGGGGAGAATCTTTTGGCTCAATCTGAACATTTCAATGTTGATCTTTTACAATTGTATATTTTATTATGATACAAAATCAAAAGAATTTGAAAGAAAAAGTTGTTTCAAAATGAGAAGTCAAAATTTGTTCCAATTTTTTTTGTTTTTTCCTACACGAAACTTCAGCAAAATCTACATGATTTCACAACGTGTTTCAGTTTTGACAGAACTGTATATTCTGACAGAAAATAGTTCTCTTTTATTTTAATTTTTAATCAGCTTTAATTATTGCATGTTATCTTTAGTCTTCTTTTTGGGACATTTCCCCCTACGTGCTTATACATCAACTCTTTATTATATTATTATGGCAAAAGGTGCTCATAAAGCATATTGTAATAGAAGATTTACAGCATTGTTTGCAATCTAGTATCTGATTTTTCCAGAGTACTCTTTTACACAGATTAGACATGTTAGGGGATTTAGAAGACAATGATGCCCCAAGGCTGAAAAGGCCATATAAAATTAAGAGGAAACAAACAAACACACAAAAAGTCATCCAAGCATCCTTGCTGTCCAGCACAAAAGAATCTTCTCCTTGAGTCCTTCCCCTATGTGCACCACATTGGCTGCACTTATGTCACAGTGCAGCCCAAAGGCACTTGCATTAGCCAGAAAAAACAAGGCAGTTTCCAAGACATCTTACAAATAAAATAAAACACAAGCTATGGATTCATATGCCCAGTGTGATAGGATTCCAGGCAACAAAGACATAGCCAGAGGCAAAAAATAATGGCAAAACATTTCCATCACCAATTGCAGCAGCTTGTCCACTACAGATCAGCTTTAATTGGTTGTGCCAGCAGAGAAATCAGAGCTAAGCAAATGATGCAAAATAATATTTGATGAAAGTAAATTCCAATTTTGATATTAATTTGTTGAACTGTTCCACCTGCTTCTTGCGTTTGCTTTCTGCCAATGAGTCTACTGGCACATGAGTCATGGAATCAGAAAACATCAAGCAAATGTTAGAGAATAATCACAAACAACAAAACTTGAATTCATAATAAACAAGTATTTTCACCAGAAACTTGAGTTATTCATCCAATGAGGGAACAGAAAGATACCATGTGATGTTTGTGTTCAATCAAAACTAACCAGCACATCTTGGATTTTGATTATTAAATACTTGCAGCAAACTGCTCGCGCTCAATCTAAGACCAAGAATTATGCACAGAAATTATTTGATGAATTATTTGAAACAACACTTCTGAGAAGGTTGTGATCGGTGGATGGACACTTTGCAAACAGAGAAAGGGACAAATATGATTGAATAAATTGTTAATTATTCACCCACTTCTAGTTTTGATAGTCAGAAATGTAGTCTTCAGCCTCTAATTAATTAATAGGTTAGTGCACAGCTGCAGAGTCCATATAAAGAGTTGGTATGCTAGGTAGTAAGTGTTCATTTAGACAACCTTAAGGATAAAAAGTGCATATCCAAAATGTGTTAGTTAACATGAGTTAAACCAGCCAGGACAAGTTGTATTTTAATGTGTTAGATGATCAAGGCGAATCATACAGAGGAACCTAGAGTTTAGACAAGTCCATATATGGCTGAATGCTCTAAAGTTACTGACCCCAGTGCCCAGCTGTGCAATTCAGTGCTGAGCTGGATTGGGGGCGGGTGTCTGGGGGATGAGGGAGGGTTTTATATCCTGCCACCAGAGGCAGTGGCTGGTAGGCTAACTTTTTCAGTATAGTCATCTTCCTTGTAGAAAATATTAGTTAATAAATATGACTTCATCTTTGAAGACCTCATACAAATTGCTGCTCCTAAATGAACCTCATGTGAATCTTGGCATCTTAGAGGAATTTGATCCTGAAGACATATATTGATGTGATTGTGTCACTAATCTGAAAACTTTTTAAAAGCACCTTAATTAGAGGATTAAGTAAACAAATGTTAGTGTATTATACTTACTATGGACTTGTATTACTTGCTGTATTAACTGCATGGGTACATGAGAAATGCATATTTTGGCACACATTTGTGAAAATGCCTGATATTCATATCTTGCAGATACTATGTCCTTATGCAACAATCTAATACATCGTGTAGCAATAACAATATACACAGTACATGTGCCAAAACATGCATTTCAGGGGACTCTACCAAGTTAACCGTGACCCCAAATTTGTGTTTAAAAGCAAACTTTCATAAAATCTAAACCCCATAGAAATGTTTCTACAAAGAGAAGCTTGGACCTACTTCTCCCAGCAGTGTCCCTCACGGCCAGACTGTTGTGATTGCTGATACAAGTTTTTCTAATTTTCTTCCTTAACAGTTTGTATTTTGTTATGAATTGTTGTAACAAATTATGAAATGAAAACTGAAAACAAACTGTTTCCACAACTTGTTTTAAATTCAAATGTAAACAAGTGCTTCAAAACACATTCCCCTCTGGTGTTGCGAGTAGAGCCCTACATTGAAACTGACTATAAACAAAAGTGGAATTGGCTTTACTGTCAAGCTGAAAGAGATGCACAGAGTAAACAAAGAGCATGAATGGGACAAGCCAAATGAATTAAACAATTCTTTCACTTGCACTAACAGAACCTCCAATCTTTAACATGAGTATGAGCTTGTTTAAAGCATATGATTTAAAATATACATCGTCCCTTTAATCAAATAATACATAGTGTAACATCACGAGTATCCCAAGGAATGAGGGAAGACCACATTATCTAAAAATTCCACACACTTTAATGCTGTCAAAGCCCTGACACAGCTGTGCCAATAGAGCTGATGACAGGCGGCTCCGACCCAAAACAAGAACATTTGGTTTCAATTTCCCATTCCCCCAGCCTCTCTCTTACACCATACCTGCCTGCAACCTGGGCCTAAAGGGAGAGGAAGCCCATTGCAGTATGCTTTTTAAAAAAGCCCGTGTATGTACATTACGGATGCTGCAAACTAGGGTCCTGCTCCCCAGCTCATTGAAGTCAATGAGGGTCTTTCCATTTTCTTCAGTGAGTGAATGGGTGCTGGATCAAGGACTTAACTGCCTCAATTCAGGTTGTTGCTATAGCCCTCACAAGCCCCCGCTAGCATTGTGTCTGCTGTCAGAGACAGGATATAGGACTAGATGGACATTGTGTCTGATCCAGTTTGACAATTTCTGTGTTCTTCTGTTGAATTAGAGCCAGTCACCCTTGCAGCAAGGCCACGGGGTAAGAACAAGAGGGTGCCTACAGTGGTTTCACAATGCCCCATAATGTACATGGAATTTTGTGAAGATTTAGGCCCATGACCTGTGGGCAGGACCCTACCTCATTGTTTATGAAGAGGAATGGTGAAGCACTATGCTGTTGGTTGTGATGTATTGTCATTTCTCCTCTTGATGGAGTAGAGTCCTAACCTGGCTTAAAATAATGCTCAGTTTTAACCACTGCTTTGGAAGTGACCATGATGACTTCTCCAACTATTACTCAGACTCGTAATCCTCCTTTTTTCAGATAAGTGATCAAGAAGGTGGCTGAACAATTCAGGAATATCTGAGAATAAAGGGATTCTCTCTGCCCCATAATGTTCAATCCAATTTCAAGCCCCAACAAAGCAGGCAAGTGCCTCTGGTGCATGTGCAAAAGAAGACCCTGTCCAAGTGATAACTGTCAGTACTGACAGTGACAGAGGGATTTGCTGCTCTTTTTAATAGAGCTGACCATGAGGTATTGCTGTCTTGAGAGTGTGAAACATCTGATCTCTTCTTTGCTATATCCCACAAAGACCATGAGATGGGCCCAGGAGTCTAACAGGTCTTTTTCTTCTATTATTTCTGTGATCCTGCTAACATTAATGTCATTCCACTCACATGTTACTTGGATCTTGCAGTCTTTTCTTGGGCAAAACTCCACAGAAATCAATATGAGTTTTACCAGGTTAAGGATTACAGGAGTTGTTCATTCTTTACACATCGTGGGACCTATCCAGCTCCCATAAAAGTCAATGGGATTCTTTCTAGTGACTTAGGTGAGAGTTGAAGAAGACTGATTTAAACCTTGCCTACACTTGCGGCAGCATGTAGCGTATGTGTAACTACATGCCACAGACTAGTGAAAGGCAGGCTGCATCCACACTCACTGCAGTGTGTAGCTACAAGGGGCAGTGAAAGACTCTGGCACATGCCAGAGCCTTTTCCTGCTGCTGGAGACTTTCAGTGTGGTGGGGAAAGGCTCCAGCAGCAGGCAGTCAGTGGCACACTACACTGCTAAAAATAGAAACAGTGGTTTCCCCAGGAATTGAAATTAGGGGAGGTATTCGCATTTACGGGGGGGGGGGGGGTGGTGTCAGGACCAATGAGATAAATAAAAGAGATATGAATAAAGTAAATATTTTGTTAGGATAATGCAAATTTAACATAAGAATAATGCAAGTTACACCAAACACATAACAGGTCTAGATTTCTAAAAAAATATACATTTTTTAAAAAAGTATTTAATTTAAATTGACTTTTGAAAAGTAAGCCATCATGGAGTAAGAGGAAAGTCCTCTCATGGATCAGTAACTGGTTAAAAGATGGGAAACAAAGGGTAGGAATAAATTATCAGTTGTCAGAATGGAGAAACAGAAATAGTGGTATCCTTGAGGAGTCGTACTGGGACTATTACTGTTCAACATATTCATAAATGATCTGGAAAAATGGGTAAAGAGTGAGGTGGCAAAATTTGCAGATGATACAAAACTATTCAAGATAGTTAAGTCCCAGGCAGACTGCGAAGAATTACAAAGGGATCTCATAAAACTGGATGACTGAGCAACAAAAATGGCAGATGAAATTTAATGTTGATAAATGCAAAGTAATGCACATTTGAAAACAATCTCAACTATACATACAAAATGATGGCATCTGAATTAGCTGTTAACACTCATGAAAGATCTTGGAGTCATTGTGGATAGTTCTCTGAAAACATCCGCTCAATGTGCAGCAGCAGTCACAAAAGCAAACAATGTTGGGAATCATTAAGAAAGGGATCGATAAGACAGAAAATATCATATTTCCTCTATATAAATCCATGGTACATGCACACCTTGAATAGTGTGTGCAGATCTGGTCCCCCATCCTAAAAATATATATATTGGAATTGGAAAAGGTACAGAGATGGGAAACTAAAATGATCAGGGATATGAAACAAGAGGAGAGATTAAAATGACTGGGAATTTTCAGCTTAGAAAAGAGATGACTAATGGGGATATGATAGAAGTCTACAAAATCTTGACTGGTGCAAAGAAAGTGAATGAGGAAATTTTATTTAATCCTTCACATAACACAAGAACTAGCAGTCACCCAATGAAATTAATAGGCAGCAGGTTTTAAAAAAACAAAAGGAAGTACTTCTTCACACAATATAAAGTCAACCCACGGAACTCTTTGCCAGGGGATGCTGTGAAGACCAAAACTTTAACAGGATTATAAAAAGAACTAGATAAATTCCTGGAGAACAGGTCCATCTGTGGCTATTAGCCAGGATGGGAGGGATGCAATACCATGCTCTGAGTGTCCCTAGCCTGTTTGCCAGAAGCTGGGAATGGGCAACAGGGGATGGTCACTTGATGATTACCTGTTCTGTTCATTCCCTTTGAAGCACTTCGCCTTGACAACTGTTGTAAAACTGGGTACTGGGCTATATGGACCATTGGTCTGACCCAGTATGACCATTCTTATGTAAAAATTAATAATAATAAAAATGTTTAGTACAGAAACTCCCCAACATAATGACCTCCCAATATAACAACAATGTGAGATAACAACCTTGGCAAATAATACATTTAAAAAAATCTTGGCCTACTAGGAAACATTTATTTAAGTTTCCATTCCCAGTCACAAATCTAGCAATCTGGAGCAAAGTGACTAAAATATAGTCCAACAAACAAATGTTTATTTAACAAGCCCCTCACTTTTCCCTCCACCGCACCCCACTCACCGGTGTTGTCCTTGGTCAGTGGAGACTCAGAGTTCAGAGGTGCTTTCATGTGAGTACACCTGCCAGGTGGAGGACAAGAAGGCACCTTGCTTGTTCCTCCAGCTGCTCACTGTTCGCTCTGGCCACGTCTGTTCATTGTGGCACCATTCACTCCACCACTCTGTTGCCAATAGCCCTGCGCAGTCACCTTCTGCTGCCACCTACCACTGCGACCTCTGTGAGTTTGGGCTTGTCTACATCACAAAGTTGCAGCGCTGGTGAGGGGGTTACAGCGCTGCAACTTAGGAGGTGTACACATCTGCAGGTCATCACCAGCGCTGCAACTCCCTGTTTGCAGCGCTGGCCGTACTCCCGTTTTGTCTCGGGTGTAGAGGATCCAGCGCTGGTAATCAAGTGTAGACACTTACCAGCGCTTTTCTTGACCTCCGTGGAATAAGCAGGTATCCCAGCATACCTGAGGAAGCCTCTCTGGTAATCAAGCAGGTCTCCTTCCCCGGTTTGCTCTCGCGTTCCCCGAACCCCCGAGCAAGCAGGTCTCCTTCCCTGCGGTTTGCAGGGGGGTTCGGGGAACGCGAGAGCAAACCGCGGGGAAGCTGGTCTCCTTCCCTGGTTTGCTCTCGTGTTCCCCGAACCCCCGTGCAAGCAGGTCTCCTTCCCTGCGGTTTGCAGGGGGGTTCAGGGAACGCGAGAGCAAACCGCGGGGAAGCTGGTCTCCTTCCTCGGTTTGCTCTCGCGTTCCCCGAACCCCCGTGCAAGCAGGTCTCCTTCCCTGCGGTTTGCAGGGGGGTTCGGGGAACGCGAGAGCAAACCGCGGGGAAGCTGGTCTCCTTCCCCGGTTTGCTCTCGCGTTCCCCGAACCCCCCTTGAAGCCGCCCAACAGCGCTGCAGTGTGGCCACATCTAACACCACTTGCAGCGCTGGTTGCTGTAAGTGTGGCCACTCTGCAGCGCTGGCCCTATACAGCTGTACTAATACAGCTGTAACAACCAGCGCTGCAAAATTGTAGATGTAGACATACCCTTTGTCTCTTGAGGTTCCACCAGCTCTCAGTGATTTCAGCTGAGCTCTCAGTGCGGGAACCTCGCTCGCTGCTAGTGCAGTCTGGGCTGTCTCTTACACAAAAACACTGTACCCACAGGAACACTGTCCCCACAACAGGACTAAGCACTTAGACCTGATTGTCAGTGGTTTCAGCTGCAGTGGTCACTTAACAGAACAAAAGACTTTCTATGGAGCCTAATCAGCCCTGTCTTTAAACAGTGGAGAGGGACAGGTCCCCACCCTCTCTCTTGATGCCTTCAAATCATCACAGGCTAAGTATAGTTCTACTGCCTCTTACTCATACAATAAGAACAACATTTCATCCCCCATTCCCCCCACATTCAAGTGGTTTGTAACCCAACCCCAGCCAAAATCTATCACTTGGACAACACAGCTCTGTTTTCTGGATACGTAGGTAGATTAGGTTTGAATGTAAATATAATCTGGCCCTGAAGCCTTTCCCCACACCCCCAGCTCATCACTAGCTGTCAGGGAGAGCTCATTTAGACTTTGCTTACAAATCATCATTTGAAATTATTAGGTTAGCCAACATCACCGAAATGAATGCACTGACATCATAAAAAACAACAGCTGTATAAGGAAGCAAGGAAGCTAGTCTATGTTCATACTTTTCAAATCTATTATACTTTTTCATATACACATGTTTTATCATACACTCTATAAGCTTTTAAAGTGTGTATTAATGTTTCAGTTTAAATTCAGATTTCCAGTCACTAAATTGGTATGTAATTAGCTCACAAAACTTGGGGGGATGTTGGGGAAATTCAGGGAGGGTGTAGGGAAATCACTGAATAGAAATGTTGACATGGGAGACACTGCTTAGGCGTGTAGAGAACTGTGCAGGGTGCATATGCTAGGGATCAGTTGTGCAGAGCACTCCATTCTATTTGCCTAACCCATGCCTCCCCATCTACACTGTTCTTGATACCTGTGTTAGCCAGGCATGCAGTGTCTGTATTCTACATGCCACCATAAGTGTGGATAGTACTGGGTTTACAATGGTGCCCACACTCAGAAGGGGCCCTGGCGCCTGGACCATGGCCCCATTCTCCAGCCCAAGGCACCGTCCCCACTCGGCCTCCTCCCCTCGAGAAGGCCTCACCCAAACAATATGTGGGTCCTCCCTTCAAGGCCCCACCCACCATTTGCTCCTCTCCACCCCCTCACCCTGTTTGCTCCTCTCTGCTCCCCCCCATGTGAGCAGCGGGTGCGGCCTTGTGGCAGAGTGTGGGCAGAGAGGGGGCGGGGCTGTGGTCCAGGAGCTGGGGTCACAGTCTGGGCACCGGGGCCCACAAAAGGTTAATCCAGACTTGAGTGTAGACACACACTTAAAGTAAATGAAACTCCTTCTTGCACTTACACAGGAAAACAATGCTTCTAAAGTGAACTCTGGAGTTGTCTTTATACTGGAGAGGAAGTCTGGTCCAGTGGTTCGGGCACCAGCTTAGGACTTGGGAGAGCTGGGTTTCTCCACCCTGGACTTCCTTTGTGACCTTGAGCAAGTCAGTCTCTCTGTACCCCAGCTTCCCATCTGTAGCATCCTGATTACAGCCTCGCAGGGGGGTGTTGTGAAGATGAATCCATTAAAGTCTGGGAGGTGCTCAGATCCTGTGGTAACAAGGGCCATACATGTTTATAAGTTATATAATGAGGGTCATAGAAGTTTTCCCCAGCATTCCTAAAATCTCTGATCCTTATTATGGAGCAATGGTCACCATTCAGTTTTAAAAAGCAAAGTTGATTCTGGAGTTTTGAGAGCCCAAACTAAAAGATTATTTAACCAGGAATCTTTATTATTTACACCAGTACCTTTACATCAGCCCCACTGGTTTAACAGAAAACTTGTGAACAAAATATTTGTTCCCATGGTGAAGTCTTGAATGCCTGCTAGAAACCAATTTAATAGCGCGGCCAGAGATACTTGTGAAAAATGGGCATCTATAAAGGAAATGATGGCAGACCCTTAATGACTAAATGTGCCAGGATAATAAAAGGTGGGTTGTGGATCCACCTTTCTGTTTTGGACCATAATACAGTAGCGTTTTTTCCCCTGACAGAAATGCCGCATTATCTATGGCTGGAATTTCACATAATCAGAGTATTAGCGGGGAAAGGTTGACTATACATCAAGCAGCATGGCTAAACTGTATTGAAATGTCCAGAAAGAAATAATGCAGTGTTTTCTGAAGCATAGTCTCTTTCATTTCCTTCTGAAGCACCAGCTGGAGCACAAAAGAAAAATAAAATAGAACTAGCCTCGTTCCCTCAAACATTGTTGTCTCCTCCCTTGCCCCCTCTTCCCAAACAAGTACCAGGAGAATAGGGAATCAGCTTAGTCTCAAACACAGGTGTCAGTCCAGGGCGTCAGTATGTTCTTCTGGCCCTTGTACTGCACATTTTGTTCTTTGGGTTAAAAAGCAGGATGTGATGTCGGTCCCCATAGGTCTGCGATGAGCAGAGGTTGAAGTAGGTGATTAGTAAGTACTTGCTGGTATCAGCTGTTCTTTGTATTTGTGCTTCTAAAATGAACTACTGGAGACCTGAGAGATGTTATAATACTGATGACCTGCTGGAGCATGTACAGGGCAGGCACTTTATTTAGGAGAGAAATTGCACTGTATTCCAAGGCCTAGTTGAATGAGCCTTTTGAAGCCAGAATGAAAGTTGGATCCCTGCTAAATGCAGAGTGTTCTTTGTTCTCACAGGTTTTTAAAGTATTGTTATATAAATGTAAAGCTGCACATATTTTTAATCCCCAAACTCTTCTGTAGCTCAATATAACAGTCAATTACCTCATACAAAAATGTCTCCAAGCTGTCAGTTAAGAGCAGATAGGAGTCCAATGGCATCCTCATTTTCTCAACAGAGGAGCATGATGCATGACAATGGGGAGGGATGTGGTATAATGACTAATGGAGAGGGAGAGCTGCAATTCTGAATCTCCTATTGGATGCATAGAGAATCATGTCTGCTACAGCTTGAAATAAAATGTCTTTTTTTTGTCTCAGTATTGCCAGGGATCTTAGTTCAGCAATTCAGTAGTAAGTTTGGCATATGCACTTGTTCCCCTTCCCCACACTTTTCTAGTTTTAAACTGCACCATGAAAAATCAGTTTAAACTAGAGATGAGTCTGAACCAAAACACAGGCTCAGAACACCTGTGAATTTTGGAAGAGTTTGGATGGCTGATTTTTTTTTTTAAAGTTACTTTTATGTAGCCTCCATTTGTGTTTGTGAAATCATTTTGTGTGTGTAATTTTTGGAGAACTTTGTGTACATTAAACTTACCCCAATATTTGCAACACAAACGATAGTGACAAGTGACTGCATGTGTAAAGTTGAGAAACAATGGATGGACCTCTCCAGACCAATACACATTAGTAATGGGGAGCCTTCCAGGGTGATCAATAGGCACTGAAGAACCCTAGAGAAATACCTCTCCATTGATGAACTTTGATGCCAGGTGTGGAGGGCCAAAAAAAGGCACATGAGGCAGTGGCCCCAACGCAATTCAGGAATCCCAACCATGTAAATCCATCAATAACCTCCTGTTCGTTGCCATGCCTTACAACCCAGACAGAAAGAGAAGAGCACCTTCTTGATAGCAGCGCACACCTCCGTGACAACAGCTTCAGTGGTTGATCTACCAAAACCAAACCCATTAGCTACTAACCAGCAGCACTCAGGGGCAGCGAGCTTCCAGGTGGCATTGACCATGCACTTCTCCATGCCGAGGGGAGCCCTCATGTGGGTTGTCCAGCTGCTGTTGCAGCTCTGGGCCCAGCTCTGCACAGATTTCTAGGAAAATGACATCCTTGAATTTCTGCCACCATGAGTCTCCTCAGTCTCAGAATTTCAGTGCCTTCTGGCAGCTATCCCACAATATGCAGCAAGAAAGATCCCAGAATGCAGAGCCTAGTGGAGGAGCATTGCACCATGGCAATATCTGCACGTAATGCTGAGTGCTTATTTCTAAACAGTGCAGTGCTGTGTAGACACATTGGTCCCAAAGGGAAGTAGCTTAGCCCAGGATAACAAGGTAGTGTGGACCTACTGCTCACACAACAGTTGTTCTGGATCACTTAATGCAGATATGAATAGTCCAAAACAATTTTCATGTGTGGAGAAGCCCTTACTGTCTAAGCATCTGCACACTAGTTTATCTGTAGCAGTACAGCAGGAGGGATCAGGGCCTCATTGTTGGAAGTAGTTGTGATACTTGCCAGAGGCACCCTGGGTTCTGAGGCACCTCGCTACCTCCTTCTCTTAAAATGAGGGAGCCTTGTCTGTGCCTGCCATGGATCAGCTCCCTAAACCGTTTGCCCCCTCTCCCCCACCCCCCAGCCACAAGAATTCCTCTCTTAGCCTACTCAGGCTCCACTGTCCCTCTGTAGGTTAATGATAGGCACACTCCAACCTAGGAGTGTCTGCCTTGAGTGTCCAGCCCCTGATCTACTGGACATTCACAGAATTGACAGATTTGCTGGTCCCAAAGGAATGGTACCCCCCCAGCAAACCAGTTACACCTTACACCAGTCACAGCTCTGCTTAACACATAGCACTTAAATCTGTTTATAGCAAAAGCGAGCAAAAGTTGATTTAGCAAAGAGTAGAGTTTCAAATGATAGCATTGCAAGTAGAAATATTGGGAACATGTGGTGACATATAAAATAAAATCATAACTCGCACTCTGGAACACAGACTTACTTAACTAGATACTTTCATAGGCGGCGAGTTCCATACCCACCTGGTGCTCGGGCACCAGCAATATTCAGAGTCTAGGGGCCCAGCTCCACCAATATTTAGGGCCAGGGGGTAGACCCGGCCCCATCTGCAGCCCCCCCATGCCTTCCCCGAGTGTCCACAGGCCCCGACTTGCTGCCCCCACCCCCCGGCTCTCCTTTCTCGGGCTCCAGAGCAGAGAGGCACTGACACACTGCCTCTTCAAGGCAGCTCCATGTTGCCTCCCTGAAGCAACTGCTCCCGCAGGCTTCTAGTGCCCGCCCCCCCATCTCACTGCCAGGGCAGACTGACTCTGAGCCGGCCCTTCCCCCTCAGACCCTTCCCTTTTCCGGCAGGACCCTCCAGCAGCACAGCCCCTTCACCTCCACCCCCCAGCCCACAGTCACTGCTCCTGCCCCATGCTGGGCAAGGAGGCAGGCGCCTCCCTCAGCCCCAGTGAGGCTACAGTCAGGAGCAACAGCAGGGGAGGAGGCGCACGCTGCACCCCCCAGCACCCACCACGGGGAAGGTGGGGGAGATTCCTGGACCTGAGAGAGGCCCTAGAAGCATATGCAGTGATAGTGGTGGGGGTGAGTGTGCTGCTGGGGGGGACAGGAAAGGGGGGCTCCTCCCCCAGAGCTTGCTGCTGCCGGCAGGGAACAGCTGGGGGGAGTCCTCCTCTCTGGCCCCCGTCCCGGAGCAGCCTGCCTACACCCCAAACTCATCCCCAGCCCTGCCCCACCCCAGAGCCCACACCCTAGCCAGAGCTTTCACCCCCTCACCGCATCCTCAACTATCTGTCCAAACCCTGAGCCCCTCCAGCACCCCAAACACCTTATCCCCAGTCCCAACCAAAGCCCTCACCCCCAACACTCCTACTCTCACCCTGAGCCCCTCCCACACCCCAGGCCCCCTATTGCCAGCCCCAGACAGAGCCCTCACACCCTACACCCCTACTTTTGCCCTGAGCCCCTCCCACACTCCAAACCCCTCATCTGCAGCCACACCTCACAGCCCTCATCCCTGCATCCCATCCCTCTGCACCCCTCCCTCATCCAAACTCCCTCCCAGAGCCCTGGGCAGGTGGGGGGCAGAGTTGGGGGGGACCGAGTTTGGGCACCACCAAAATTTCTACAAACCTGCCACCCCAGAATACTTTCATATCTTATAGAGCAATGCTCCCCTAAAGTCCTCCAAGCATTTTACAGCCAGACTTGGCTGTGATCTGCTGTTCATGAGATGAGTCATGCTGTCAGCTTGCTTCCTCAATGGAAAAGATCTTGGGAGTCTCTCTCTGTGCCTCAAGTTCCTCCTCCCAATCCAGTATCTTTATCTATAAACAGGATGCCTCCCGTTGGTTGTTTTTCCCCTTATATGCCTCTTTCCTGTCAACGTCACAATCTTTTGATTAGCATTGAACTCAGGCCTCCATTGTGAAGCAGACAATTCAGAACACACATGTAACCAGCTGGAGAGAGAAAGAAGTGTCTCTTCCCTCCTATTTGACAGGAGCATGTTTATCACCTTCTGGTGATATGTCTTAATTCACATACCTTAAGAGCATTATTTTCAGTACAGACACATAATTCCTTAAACATTATCTCTACATGTATTTTGAAATGGTTATGACCAGTGGGCTCTTGGTTTTTGGTAGAGACCTCACATGCCACCTTTTGGCAACTTAATAGGCATTCATCTGATCCAGGGGATTCCTGTGAAATGCTATGCACCTCCTGTGCTCTCTTCCAGCTCGATCAAGCTGTTCCTGGGTCACAGCACTAAACACACTTTTAAAGCAAAAAACCTAGTCCTTGCATTATAGAACTTACAATATGCCAAGATACAACTGTAAGATGTGACAAAGAGTCCTGTGGCACCTTATAAACTAACAGACATATTGGAGCATAAGCTTTCATGGGTGGCAAAAGGGGGTATTCACCCATGAAAGCTTATGCTCCAATACGTCTGTTAGTCTACAAGGTGCCACAGGACTCTTTGCTGCTTTTACAGATCCAGACTAACACGGCTACCCCTCTGATACTTAACTGTAAGATGAGACAAACAAAAATAGAGGCCTGGAAGGCCAGTCATTGCCAGCAGACTGTTTTTGGTCCTGCTGCTCTTCCAGCCAGGCACACAGTCTTTTCTTCTCCAGGGCCAAGCAGCAACTAACTGCTGCTCTGTTTTCTGCAGCTCCTTTTATATGACCCTACTGGCCCCTGATTGGCCATTTCAGCAGCCTCTCTGATTGGTTGCTTCCTCACAACCATTCCAGGTCATTTGGAGGGCCTCTCCACTGCTCTTTTCCTGGGATGGGTGTGGCAGAACCCTGAGGTTTCCAGAAGGTAGCCTGTGGGTCTAGTCCACCCCATCACAGGCAGGTTTACTAGATTAATCTCTAGTTGAATTTTTTCAGGCCTATCATCACCATATAGTTCCTTGATATATTCTCTCCATCTTTCATTCTTGTCTTTAGGGTGTGTTCAATATTGTCCATAAGGGTCATATTGGTCACCTTCTTTTTTAATTGAAGGGTCTTATCTTTTGATATATCTCACTTTGTTCTGTGTATCCAGTTGTTCAATTTCTTTGCATTTCTCATTCAGTCATTTAGACTTTACTAATCTGCATTTATTCTTATAATTGTATTTAGTCTTCTGTATTCCTCTTTTTCTGTTGTCAATCTTTGGGCTTTAACTTTTCTCCTTTCATCTATCAGAACAATGATTTCAAAGCTGTTAACTTCTTCCCTACATGTTTATCTGCAGTTTCTTTGACAGCTGCTTTCAGATGTTGCTTTTCACTAATGATCCACAACACATCTTCTTAATAGTGATTTTGCATCTCATGATTCCTCAGAGCTTCAAGTTTCCATTGTAGATAGCTTTTGACTTTCTATAACTTCTTTGGTATTGATTAAACTGAATATCAAACTAATCTATCATCCATAAAGACTTCAGAACAATCAGCCTAATATTGCATGCCTCTATGATACTTTTGAAAGTTGTTCAAGACTGAATACAAATAAAGTGTTTGATAAGAAAATAAACAAACAATATAGCTTCAAATATGGAAAGGGCATGATAAATGCCATTATGAACTTTAAGTTCATACTAGAAAGATCAGTTGAACTGAGGAAAACAGTGTGTTTGTGTTTTATTGATTTCCAAAAAGCATTTAAAGGAATCTGCAGGTACAAATTACTCAACATATTAAGAGCTGTAGGGATTGATGGATATGAACACCAAGTAACAAAACAATTATACTGGAATCAGAAGGCTCTTGTAATGGCAGATGAAAATGAAAATCAATAGAGATCAAGAGACGAATGAGACAAAATTGTATAATGTCACTGACTTTTTTCAACATTTATAGCAAGTGTTTTTCATTAAATTAATTGAAGAAACAGAAGAAAGTATTAAGATGAATGGGAAAATGGGTGAACAATATTCACCATGCAGATGTCACAGTACTGCTAACTGATTCAAAAGAAGGTCTAATGAAGTTAATGGAGATTATATATGAATATGCCAAAGGATATGGTCTAGACTTGAATGTGGCCCAGATCAAAACTATGGTGGTATGCAAGGATCCTGGGAAAACATGCAAGGTTCCAGCGAATGATACAGCAATACAGTAAATGAGCAATTATTGCTACTTCAGAAGTATCATTACAGAAGATGATGATTGGATACAGAATTCCAGCACCAAAATAGCAAGAGCAAAAGAAACATTCTGAAAGAATAAACATCTGATGAAAAGGGACATAAATCTGCAGACTGAATTCCAACTCTTAATTTAACATAGACCAAATGTAAGTTCATTGCAGAGAAACATGGACATTCAAACAATCTCTGAAAAGAAACTACAATTCTTTGAATTATGGTGATGTTGAAGAATTCTGAAAAATTCATGACTCAACTGAGTAACCGACAAAAAAGTCTTGGAGATTACTAGAATTCAGCAAATGCTAGTCAGAGATCTGATGAAAAGAGAGATTCAATTTGCAGGGCACGTTTTAAAGGGTTCAGCAGGCAATGCATGTTTACAGCCACTGAAAGGGAAAGTTGATAGCAGAAGAACATGAGACAGAAAAAGATCTTGGATGGACAATGTGGTATCCTGGATTAATAGAAGACTGTAATGAAAGGTCTACCATGGTGGCAAGCCTCCAGTAGTGGAGATGCCTCATAAGAAGAAGAGAGATTTTTGGGTACCTCCGCTTTTAGGTGTCCAACTTGAGAAAGCTTAAAGATTTTCAGAAATTGCTGGACCCTTTAAGGTGTCTTAAATTAAGCATCCAAAAACTGGAAACACCCAAAATCATTAGTCCTTTTGAAAACCTTGGCCATGTTGTACACTGAGCAGTAGTCTTGAGAGTGTCTTTCCTTTTTGCAGGGCAAGTTACCTTTTCAGCAGTGTTTTTATATTTATTTTTAATGCAAATTAACTTGTTTTATGGTACAGTCATGGAAAAGAGAGAGATTTTAAAAACTTTTCATGTCAGTATATTAGATTAGCATTTGTGAGATAAACAGTAACAGCACATTAGAGCAGATGCAGTCTATCAGTTTAAAACATAGTTGATCTCAGAAAACATGCACTGAATTTAAGCTTTTATAAATGTACGTTAGTGTGTACAGTAAACAGCAATAAACCTTTAGAAGCCATAATTGTCTTTTGGTTAAATATAATATGGCTCTCACTGCACATCTTATTTATGTGGTAGATGATTACAGAGCCGATGGAGCCAGGTGGTCTACTGTGCATATCTGGGTGCTATCTAAAACAATGGGGATTTTAATCCTCATCTAGGCAAAATAAGAAGGCATCTACCAGGGCAGAAATCCCATCCACATGGTGTTTGGGGTCCCTACAATGTGTGTGAGCAGTCCACAGTAGTCAGCAGCAATCCAACATCTCCGCTCCAGAGTCTTTTCAACTGTTGCTGCTACACATGTAAGTGCCTCCTATTCCTCCCTTCTCCTTGCTCTCAGATGTCTACTCCACTCCTCCTCCCTGCTTTGAGCGCTGATGGCGTGCAGCGGGCAGAACTGGTAGAGAATGGGGAAGGATGCAGCTGCCTTGTTTGGAGAATTCAAAACCCGCAATCAGGGCCAAATCTTCTCCTTGACTCACAGCCCAAGTAAATAAGCTTTTGCAGAGAGGCTCCGTGGTGGGCAGGTGAATGAGAACCTATACTACACAGAAAAGGAATGAAGCCAGCCCACAGCATGGCTGCACAGCTGTATGTCTGCTATGAACGGGAGAGGAGATTAACTGGTGGATCTACGTAACCATGAATCCACTGGCAATGCTCTGGTGCTCCCAGGCTGCTCCCAAATGCTCCCTCTGGCACATAGAGCATTTGTAGAATATAATTTCAAGATGTCTCCGTATCTTCTCTTATTATGCACAGCAAAATAATACCAGATCCACTATGTTCAGGGTCTTCCTCTGTCCCTATTTGGCCAGAGGCTTTGGTCCTAAATGAATTAGCAGTAAATGACTTGCAAAACAGTATTTAGGTCTGCATACCTCATCATAATCTTCCAGTCTCTTTTATGTGTGCATTGGTGCCAGGCTACATTATTGAGAATTGGACTCTCTAACACCACCATGCTAGACATTGATGGACCACGAGTATCCAGGGAAGGCTATCAGCTCACAACCCTTTGAGGGTGAAAAATCCAGACAACATAAACAATCAGGCCACTTAATTCAGAGAGATGGCCTTGCTTGGCATGTAGCTCATGGGCTGGAATATGATGTAGGCAGTTTAGCTACTTGCCACTGATCAGTTGCAAAATTAGTTTGTGTTTGCTTCCCAGCCCTTGCTGCAACTCAGATGTCTTTGAGCTTTTCAGATGAAGCCCATCAATCTTTCTGAGTACCATGTGATATATGAGGAATAGGGTTCTCCATATCATCTTGTCACCCACTTTGCAATCATGTTGCACTGCTGTAAATGGCTGCATAAGTGCAGGGTTGAACTGGTCAATATATTTTGAAATTCAAAAATTCAGTGATTTTATTTGGGTCCAAATTTCAAATTTTGATGAGGCTGGGGAGGGGCAGGGAATGAACCAAATATTTGACAAAGATTATATCCCATATTTGACCCGCTACGGAACTGTTCAAAAGATTTCAAAATTTAGACAAAAAAGGGAATAAACTATTGCAGAAGGTTGGATCCATTTCTCAACAAGCATTGTAATGCCGGGCAACAATAAATCTGGCCCGTAGACCTGAATCTCTATTGCCAAGTCATTCTAGAGCCAAGTCACTGGCAATAGAGCACTCCCTGGGTTGTCTGGACAGGGTACCTACCAGTTCTGCTAGTACATTCCTTTTCTAGAATAAACATGGAAAGCAAATTTGTTTAAAAATATGAAGTTTTTCAGGTTTTGTCTGTCTGTTTGTTTTTTAAGTGTTTACCTGGTTCTGTCTTGGAGCCCTTCCTCTAAGCTAGCACTGTGCTGTGTCACATGCATGGATGTCAGATATATATCATTCTGTTCCTTTGTCTGACTTGGTGCTGTGGCACTGAAAGATCCCTGCACAGTTGGTGAAACCTACCTGTCACACAGTGGCTTCCCACTTAGGGTATGCCTATACAGCCTCTAGCAGCGAGCCTCAAAGGGGTCCACGGACTCTGGCTAGCAGGACTCGCATTAGCAATCTCCAAACAGCTGCACAGACAGAGCTTGAAGTTGAGGCTCTGACTGGAGCTTGGGCTTTGAAGCATTTTAGTATCAGGGTGAGGTCTAGCACATCGGGCACTGATGTGAGAGGAATAAAACCGGGGTTCTTTTCCCAGTTCTGCCACAGATCTGCTGGGTAATCTTGAACAAGTATCTCTGCCAGCCTGAGCTTCTGCCTTCCCTCCCACCCTGAATCCATTTAGACTGTGAGACCTGACTGCACAAACAGAGTTAGATGCCTATAAAATTACTGCAATTCACAAGCCCTGAGTTAGGTCCTATGCTCCCTATACTGTGAATGGAGAGAGACAGGCACCTTGAGGGTATGTCTACACTGTGATTTAAAAACCCGCAGCTGGCCCGTGCCAGCTGACCCAGGCTCACGGGGCTAAGGAGCTATTTAATTGTGGTGTAGATGTTTGGGCTCAGGCTGCAGGACCCTGTGAGGTGGAAGGGTCCCGGAGCTCGAGCTACAGCCCAAGCCCAAATGCCTACACAGCAATTGAACAGCCCCTTAGCCTGAGACCCACGAGCCCGAGTCAGCTGGCATGGGCCAGCCGCAGATGTCTAATTGTGGGGTACCCTTAGACTGCAATTCACAGAAGCCAGAGTGCTAGGCAGGAAGCCACCTAAAGTAGCTAATGGGAGATACTGACCAGAGGGGTGTGTACTAAGCCCCACACCCACTCAGAGATAGGCACCTAGGTTCAGGCTGCAAGGAGACACCTATTTCTGCCAGCAGTTATCACCTTTGAACCCTCTTCTGGAGTTAGGCACCTGTGCCATTTTAGTAAGAAGCTGAGGAGAGGAAAAGGACAAGGACCTCCCTCGTAACTCTTTAGCCCAGTGATTAGGGTATTCACCTGGAATAGGGGAGACCCCTGGTTTAAAGTTTCCTGAGGGGGAGAACAGGGCTCTGCCACCTCTCAGGTGAATGCTCTAATCATTTGGCCATGGGCTGTTCTGATGTGGGGCTCCCACAGTCTTTCCTGCTGAAGCTGTTCCACTGTGAATAAATAGAGATATTGGAGCAAGGAGACTTGGACCCTGCATCTCCTACATCCCAGGTGAGTGGGGGGTAAAGAGGCATCTTACTCACTCCACTGGCCGCTCACTGGCCACCTGCTCACTGCTCTTGCTGCGCCCCTCCACAGCCACCGCTCCGCTGGTCTCTCATAATGCCTCTCTGCCGCCGCCCTGCTGGGCTCATCACACCTCTCTGCCGTTACCCTGCTGACCACTCATCAAGACTCTTCACTGCCACCCTGATGCCCCTTCACCGCCACCCTGCTAGCTGTCAGTCACTTTCTGCCTCTCTGCTGTGATCTCTGCACATCAGCGTCTCTGTGATTTTCAGCTCTTTTGCAGGCAGGGCAGAAACACAGTCCTACCACAACTGGTTTCAGTTCTGATTGAGCAATTAAAATAACAAAAAAAGGCTCCTAATAAAGCTTATTTCGCTCTATTCTTTGAATAGTGGAGAAGAACAGGTTAAGCCAGTCTACAGAGAATAGGGGAGGGCACAGTATGCAGCCACCTGACCCAGCCGACAGGACAGGACAGGACAGGACAGGACAGGACAGGACTCAGTTTGACTCCCATCTCTTCCCCCCCCCCCAGCTTACTTTCACAGGGCTCTGACATTCAAGCCCCTGCTTAACGACATTCTTTCAACTGAGGGTGTCCCCCCTCATTTGGGACAGGTTAAGCACAGTCCTGCTTTCCTGTATTCCTACAACAATTACAACATTGGTAATCATATTTTACTACCTCTGCATTCAGTATTAAGGTCATTTATATCCAACACCAGCCAAAGTTGCTCCTTTGACACAGCTGTAAATGATGAATATGTAAACAGAGCAGAAGCAAACTGTATTTACATAAACATACTCATAAAAGTCTTTCCCCTCCCAGTTAGCTGTCAGGGAAGCATTCATTCAGACCCTGCTTACAACCATATATTTGCACTAGCCCTGTGAGAGCTAGTGTGAATATGAATAGCAGTGTAGCTGTGGTAGCACAAGTAGCAGCAGCAGACAAATAGCAGAGCCGTGCTCAGTACAAATCATCCTACAAATGATAAGTACATACTCAGCTCAGCTCAGTTGTGCCTCTGTTGCTGCTGCCCATGCTACACTGGGATTTCTACTCACCGCTACATGGCTACACTGGGATTTCTACTCGAGCTAGCTCTGATTGAGCTAGCGCAAATGTGTGTGTAAGCTGTGGACTCTCAGCCCTAGCTTATAGTATAGACATAGTCCCAGGCTGCTGAGTGCCTGTCTATCATCCCTGGTTCAGGAGTTGCGTTAGATGGGAGCTAGGTGCCTAGAGGGAGGCAGCAGTATGCATGCTCAGAGGCAGAAACATAGGTGCCTAGGGAACTTGGATTGCAAATCTTAGGCACCAAGTGAGTTTAAGTGCCTATAGGGTTCAGCAGTGGTTTTGTGCATTGTGGTGGTCCTGAAAGTGGGACTTAGGTGCCTACAAAAGGAACTTAGGTGCCTAACTCCTTTTGTGACTCCAGACCTAAGCTCCCGGGGACAGGGACTGACTCTCATACTATATATTTCCTCAGTGCAGGGCCAGTGCAACCATTTAGGCAACCTAGGCAGTGGCCATGGGCACTAGCATTTGGGGGGCACCATTTTCTTCGTCAGCAACCATGGCAGCTGGATCTTTGGCCGCCCCGGTTGCCACCAGCATTAAGGTGGAGGGAGGTGGGGCAGGGACGGCCACCTGCCGCAAGTAAGGGGGGGGCAGCACGCAGGGAAACTCCCCGCCCCAGCTCACCCATGCCCCGCCTCCTCCCCGAGCACGCCGTGGCCGCTTCACTTCTCCCACCTCCCGGGCTTGCGGCGCCTAAGCTGATTGGCGCCGCAAGTCTGGGAGGCGGGGAGAAGTGAAGCGGCCACAGCATCCTCGGGGTGCTTGTGCTTGTGCGCGGAGCAGGGGTGAGATGGGGCGGGGGGGCTCAGGGTGGAGGGTGGAGGGTGGGGAGCTGCCGCAAGGAGAGGTCTCAGGGTGAAGGGGGGGAGCTGCCGTGGAGGGTGGGGAGAGAGCGCAAGGTGGAAGTTTCGCCTAGTGTGCGAAACATCTTTGCACCGGCCCTGCCTCAGTGCCTAACATAGCAGGGCCTCAATCTCTGTTTGGACCTCTAGGCTTTACTGCAATGCATATAATAATAGTGAGTCTCCTAGTGGCCCCTATAGAGCCCTGATGGGAGTTAAAGTGCTGTCCTTGGATTAGAAATAGGAGTTGTTACAACAGGAGATGAAGAATATTTCTGCTCTATTTTTAATGCAAACACCATTTTTAACAAGATGGGTACACACTGCCACCTAGAAACAAAATCTAAACATTAGGTAGTGTAAGGGAAAACCTGAATGTTCATGTTTCTATAGCAATATTTTGGTATGTTTCATCAAATATAATAATGGTGCAGCATCCCAAGAAGTGGTGGCTAAGAAACCATTTGGAAAAAACTTTTCAGGGTTTAGACTTCTTCTATTGACATAAAAAAAAGAAGAGCGACCTTTGAGGTATGACAGCAATAGCTTTACTGCTGCATATTTTTAGAGGAAAGAAGTTGAAAGGCCCTTCCCTCAAAGGGTTTAGAGGTCTTGCTCTGCTATGCACCTTGCTGTGTCCACAGAAGACCAATTTACTGTATATAAAATACCATCAAAGGTATGAGGGCATTAATGTTGCAACTAAAAGGCCAAGACTTGTGTAACATCTTGCCTACAAACTCTTTGACTATGGAAGATGAAATTATGCACTTGAAAAGACCAAACAATACTCTTACCAAAGCTAAGGGTTAGTATTTTGTTTGAAAATGTAAGGATAAATGAACAAGGTGTGAGAAGAAAGAAGGATTCCTTTTACAGGAAACCCAATGCACTAAAAACTCCATCCAAACTACAGCAAACACGAGTCGGAATAAAACAAAGCAAAACAAATCCAAATGGCTTTCTGGAAACATTCTGGTTTTTCAGACTCTTCCAGCATCTGCCATTCACTTTTGAAAAGCCCCCAAATAATCTAGATTATTTTCTTGTGTTTAACCTAAAACCATTCAACAGGTTTTAGGTCTGACACATGAGTTAACGCAGAGTTAATGGTTTAACATTTGAAGATTACATTTATCAAGAAGGGTGCTCAGCAATTATAAGAGTAGTGAGCACTTCTGAAATGCCAGCTGGAGTCGCTGGCTGAGTCATCACCGTGCAAATAGGTTCTCTGCTGTCAAGGATGGGAGAATACTTATCTCAATAACATTTGGACCTTCTGTAGTACCAACAACACTTAACAAAGATATTCATAGAGATGAAGGTGGCTCTGTTAAATAATGTAAAGCTAAGATCAATACTATATTTGAGAAGCATGTTTACAGCAGCAGATTTACATTTATTATTTCAAATATGTCCAGCATTTATTATCTTACATCTTCTGGAGTTCATTATTATCACAAATCTGACCATGGTAGGGTGCCCGTTTAAGGGGAATCCAATTACCCTCATCCCAGCAGGCACTGTGGGGAGGAGGGGTGTCTTTCTCGTGGGTTGGCGCTCAATCCATCCAGCCAAGGCCTCTTGGCTGTTTCTTGCCCTCTTGGGATCCCAGGTAAAATATCAAAACAGCCCACAATCAGCAAATGAAATAGAGGTATGAAGGGAAAAAAAAAGGTGAGGTGACCCTGTAGGCAGCTCCTGTCAGGATATGGGCCTCTCTTACCTCAGAGGGCTCTGGAAGTATCACAGTCCACTTCTGAGTTCATTAGGTCTCCAACGCAAGTCTGTCTCTTCCCCCTTTTTAGATCAGGGGATCCACAGTCTCCTTCTGTGAGGCCAGAGAATCTGGTGATGAGTTCAACAGCCTATTTCCTCCCCAGGGTTGTCCCCACCTGAGTGGAGTTCTCTCCTTTGAATTCCTCCTCCAGTGCTGGCATGATTTGCAGGTGCAGAGGGGTGGAATCACTCCAACCCAAAGCAGCTTCTTGCCCCCTTCCATGCTACTGTGGGGTTTATATACCCCATCACCTACCATCTCCCTCAGGGCTGGCACAGGGGTGTATCCATTAGGATTGGGAGTGCCAGTTTCTGATGTAAATAAACCAGTGTTCTGGTGTTCCCTGCAGGCCTAGTGAAACACCTGGCAACTATAAGACTACAATGACAGGTACCAGTACATTTTCCATGGGTTAGTGCCTTTTAGCATATGCAGCCACTTGAGTGGACTGTGGTCTCTGACCAAAAAAAAGGGATTTTTCCAACAATACTAGTGTAGTGCGTCCATGGCTCACTTTACTGCCAGTGCATCCTTCTCTATAATGGAGTATATTTTTTCTTGAGGAAATGGCTTCCAGCTTATACAAAGTGTAGTGGGTGTTCTTCTCTGTCAATCTCCTGTGAAAGGACCATCCCTACTCCCACATCTAAGGCATCTTTTTTGCCAAATCCAAATTCAAAAGGACTACATAAAGACGCCTGCAATGTCTTGAAGGTTTTATCACAAGCCTCTGACCACTGGAACTTCCTTAGGTGTCCACAATTTATGAGGCTGAGAGGTGAGCTGGGGCTGTGATGGTGGCAAATCCTGGCATGAAGCACTGATAATATCTTGCCAGACCCAAGAAGTGCCAGACTTGTTTCTTCGTCATGGGAGCTGGACAGTCTGTCAGTGCTTGTATCTTATTGACTAGTGGCCTCTGATGTAGCCCAAATACGTGACTTTGCAGTTCCTTATTTTATATTTCTCCAGATTAAGTGTTAGGCAGGCATCTGTGAGGGCCTGGAGCTGTAGATAATGATGTCATCCAGGTAGGTGGCTGAATACTGCCCACGCAGTTGATGTATCCAGTCCATTAGCCTCTGGAAAGTCTCCATTGTCCCATGGAAACCAGAAGGCATGCTCCTGAATTGATACAACTGAAGGGCATGGAAAAGATTGTCCTCCCTTAGGAGTCTGGCATCAACAATATTTGCCAGTAACCTTTTGTGAGGTCTTAAGTGGATATATATCTGGCAGCTCCCGACCATTTTAATAGTTCACTCTCAGCATCAGGTAGGCATTGGATTTTGATGTTGCGTTGATCTTTTGGAAATCAGTGCAGAAGTGAGTCATGCTGTCCTGCTTTGGCACTAGTACAATGGCTCCCTCGACTATGTGATTTCTTCAACCACTCCAGGACGAACAGGACTCAGGGTTCATCCCATACAGTATCCCACATTTTACAAGGGAGCAGCCGCAGAGTTTCCCTGACATGTGGTCCTGTGGCTGTTTCAATATAGTGGAATGTTAGATAGGTCTGCCCTGGTAGGAGTGAGAATATGATAGGAAATTAATCAAAAAGTTCCTGGGTCTTGTGTTCAGTCTGCAGACCTTATCCCATCTACATGGGCCCAGCAATTTCTGCTATGGGCACCTGGGGTCCTAATTCTGAGTCCAAAGAAAAAATCTTAAGCATAAAAAAGGATTTGGGGTGATGAGGAGCCCCCTCCTGGTCTTTCCATGCTTTAATAGATTGAGATGATAGAGCTGGATCTTTTTCTTTCTTCCCCCCATGCCTGATCTCATAGCAGCTGATTGGGGCCCACCTTCCTGACTTCCTCAAAGGATCCCTGCCATCAGGCCAATAATTTGGACTCTGAGACTGGTTATCTGGTTTGAATACTTGCAGCCGGGCCCCCTTGTTATAGGCCTTCTCTTGTACCCATTGTGCATTCAGCAGGTCTTCTTTAGTGAATGCTCCCAAAGTCTTCCGGAGATTTCTTAAAAAGAACCTTTTTGCTGTTCAAAGTTATGCAGGGGGACTCTTCTGGCACGCTTCCACCTCAGAATTGGAGAAAAGCAGAGATCGCCTTTACCTGCCCCCTTCTGAGCTGTGCTGTGTGCTCCTGAGCCACAGTGTAGGCTCTAGGCCTCAAAGGGGAATATACCGGGTACTCACCCTACGATGTAATATGTATTAATGCCGTATCTTACTGTCTTACTGACAGCTAACCATGCACATGGAGAGTAGGCTTATACTCTTGAGCAGTGAAGTCTGTGAAACTAGTCCAGTGTTGGCATTTAGGAACTAAAAACAATAGCTGTCCACCCCTTTCTCCACTGCTAAACACTTTTTTATGCTTAAGATTTTTCTTTTAATAATAACAATGAATGGGCCTGAAAAGACAAATAAAAATAATCTTCAGTACATACAAATTAAAACACACGAGGTTTCAACATCAGGCAAAGCGCTCTGAGAGCTTACTCCTGAATTGACTTGCTAAGAAAAGGAAAGTGCTGAATTGAAGAAGAGTGCAGATTTCTGCATGCAGATGTGTATAACGTATGAGTTTGGCAGAGACCATTTTTTTAAATGAGAGGGCTATAAGGAAGTCTGTGACCTGAAATAAGATGAGATGCATTTACTCAGGAAGATGTATCCATAGCAAAATTACTTTTGCAGAAATGCATCTCTTGAAATGTTCATTTTTAACTATTATTATTTTTTGCCTGTGTGTAGATCAGAAAAAAATCACAGCTCATATCCATTGAGAGTGACTCTAACTGCCCCTCAAGGTCCTCAAAGCACTGAATATAGGAATCAAACTTTTAGTAGTCAGTGGAGGGAGCAGAAATATGAATATAGGACCAAATCCTAATCTTCCTAAAGTTAGTGGCAAAATCTCTCTGAGTTCAGTGGGACCAAAGTTGGCCTTAAATGAGTAACTATAAGCAAATTAGAGAGCTGGGTATTTTTTTAAAATCCTGTATTTTTGCTGATTAACTTTTCCCAAATGTTTCAAATATTTGCTGTTTTATTAATGCATACAGACCTTGCCAATTGCACCCTAAGAAGGCTTGTCCAGTCATGCAGAAATCCACTTTACATACCTTGCTTTTGCCTCTCTGTGATTAGTTTGCTTTGAATTCAAAGTTTGATAGGAATACTAATTAAAAGGCAAAAGACTTTCTATTTCGTGATTGTTGCAAAGCCTTAATTTCCTTAGAGGTCTAACAAATGCTGTTGACACAACACAAACCCTAGTATCTCAGGCCTGGTATACACTACATGTTTAAACCAAATTTAGCAGCGTTAAACCAAATTAACCCTGCACCCGTCCACACAACAAAGCCCTTTATATAAAGGGCTCTTTAAACCGATTTCTGTACTCCTCCCCGACGAGGGGAGTAGCGCTGAAATCGGTATTGCCGTGTCGGATTAGGGTTAGTGTGGCCACAATTCAACGATATTGGCCTCTGGGCAGTATCCCACAGTGCACCATTGTGACTGCTCTGGAAAGCAATCTGAACTCAGATGCACTGGCCAGGTTGACAGGAAAAGCCCCGTGAACTTTTGAATTTCATTTCTTGTTTGCCCAGCATGGAGCTCTGATTAGCACGGGTTGCGATGCAGTCCCAAATCCAAAAAGAGCTCCAGCATGGACCATACAGGAGATACTGGATCTGATCGCTGTATGGGGAGAGAAATCTGTTCTATCAGAGCTCCGTTACAGAAGATGAAATGCCAAAGCATTTGAAAAAATCTCCAGGCTGTGATAGACAGAGGCCACAGCAGGGACTCAGCGCAGTGCTGTGACAAGCGTAACGGAAAGCCAAAGAATCAAATGGACGCTCATGGAGGGAGGGAGGGGGGACTGAGGACTCCAGCTATCCCACAGTCCCCACAGTCTCAGAAAAGCATTTGCATTCTTGGCTGAGCTCCCAATGCGTGAAGGGCCAAAAACATTGTCCGGTTTGGTTCAGGGTATATCTCGTCAATTTACCCCCTCTTCCCTCCCCATGAAAGGAGAGGGAAAAAAATAGTTTCTCGCCTTTTTTCAATGTCACAGTATGTCTACTGCATGCTGCTGGTAGATGCAGTGCTGCGGCATTGAACAGCAGCATCCCCTCCCCTTCCTTTCCTGATGGCAGATGGTGCAAAATGATGGAAAACCTTCCTCATCATCCTGTGAGTGCTCCTGGCTGGCCTCGGTGAGGTCGGCCGGGGGCACCTGGGTAAAAATGGGAATGACTCCTGGTTATTCCCGGCAGATGGTACAAAAGGCTTGGTAACCATCCTCATCATAGCAGCTGGAGGCTGAGCTCCATCAGCCCCCCAACCCCTTTCATGTCTAAAGAAAAGATTCTGTTCTCCCTGGACTATCATAGCAGCGGGAGGCTGCGCTTCTCTCCCCCCGACCGTTTAATGTCCTGCCTGGGCTATCATAGGAGCTGGAGGCTACCTCTCCCTCATTTTATCTCACTAAAAAGTCAGTGTTTCTTATTCCTGCATTCTTTATTACTTCATCACACAAATGGGGGGACATTGCAACTGTAGCCCAGGAGGGTTGGGGGAGGAGGGAAGCAATGGGTGGGGTTGTTGCAGGGGCACCCCCTAGAACGGCATGCAGCTCATCATTTCTGCAGGATCTCTGGGGTTCTGACCCATAGCAGCTGTGCTCTCTGGCTCTCTAGTACACTTGCCCCATATTCTAGGCAGGACTGACTCTATTTTTAGACAAAACATAAAGAAGGAAATGACCTGGGGAGTCATTCCCATTTTTGTCCATGCGCCCCTGTCCGACCTCAGCGAGGCCAGCCAGGAGCACCCATGACAGCAGCAGACAGTACAAAAGGATTGATAACTATCATCGCCAATTTCCAATTGCAAACGGTGCAAAATGACTGATAACCATCATCTCATTGCCAGTTTACAATGGCAGACGGTGCAATAGGGATGGTAACAATCTCTGCTACCTTGCAAAGGCAAATGAATGCTGCTGTGTAGCACTGCAGTACAGTCTCTGTCAGCAGCATCCAGTACACATACGGTGACAGTGACAAAAGGCAAAACAGACTCCATGGTTGCCATGCTATGACATCTGCCAGGGCAATCCAGGGAAAAAGGGCGCAAAATGATTGTCTGCCGTTGCTTTCACAGAGGAAGGATTGAGTGACGACATTTACCCAGAATCACCCGCGACGCTGTTTTTGCACCATCATGCATTGGGATCTCAACCCAGAATTCCAATGGGCGGGGGAGACTGCGGGAACTATTGGATAGCTACAGGATAACTACCCACAGTGCAACGCTCCAGAAATTGACGCTAGCCTCGGTACATGGAAGCACACCGATGAATTAATGTGCTTAGTGTGGCCCCGTGCACTCGACTTTATACAATCTGTTTTAAAAAAAACGGTTTCTGTAAAATCGGAATAATCCCGTAGTGTAGACATATCCTCAACCATACTGAAAAACCAGCAAATAGGCTAATGAACTTCTGTGATAACTAGCTTGTGGAGATTGAGGGCTGGATTCCAGCCCCTTGTGCTAGTCCACGCAGCATGTAGATGGAATATGCCTCAGGGTAGTTACCCCAGAACAGGTGTGTGTCAGAGATGGCAGAGGAAGGGCCAGACCACTCTGCACTTAAACAATTCCAGCAGTGCGGGAAGAAAGTTGCAGCAAATTCAGAATAGAGTCCAGAGCTGCTCTAATTTATGCTGTGGGCTCCACTGGCTCCCAGAGTGGCCCAGCATTTGGCAGCACCATGGAAGCTTATGGCCACATTTGCCCCCTTGCTGTATCTTTTGTGCTATGTCTCTCATGAGGTGCAGCACAGAAAGTGGCCCTGAGTGAATAACATCATCTCCTATTAACTACTTGGATTTACCTCTTTGGGCCCTGCTTTTAAAAGTTGTTCTGAGTGCTCCCAACTCCCATTAACTTCAGTGTGAATTGAGGGGAATGTGTGTATTGGTTACTTCTCTAAACAGAGAGCAGCAATGGGAGTGTCCTCAAAACACAAACACCCACACTGAAATGCTTTCCCATCCCTGTCTCAGGGCTTGTCTACATCAGAAAGTTGCAGCGCTGGTGAGGGAGTTACAGCGCTGCAACTTAGGAGGTGTACACATCTGCAGGGCACCACCAGCGCTGCAACTCCCTGTTTGCAGCGCTGGCCGTACTCCCGTTTTGTCTCGGGTGTAGAGGATCCAGCGCTGGTGATCCAGCGCTGGTAATCAAGTATAGACGCTTACCAGCGCTTTTCTTGACCTCCGTGGAATAAGCAGGTATCCCAGCATACCTGAGGAAGCCTCTGGTAATCAAGCTGGTCTCCTTCCCCGGCTTGCTCTCGCGTTCCCCGAACCCCGAGCAAGCAGGTCTCCTTCCCTGAGGTTTGCTGGGTGGTTCCGGGAACGCGAGAGCAAACCGGGAAAGGAGACCAGCTTCGCCGCGGTTTGCTCTCGCGTTCCCCGAACCCCGAGCAAGCAGGTCTCCTTCCCTGAGGTTTGCTGGGTGGTTCCGGGAACGCGAGAGCAAACCGCGGCGAAGCTGGTCTCCTTTCCCGGGTTTGCTCTCGCGTTCCCGGAACCACCCAGCAAACCTCAGGGAAGGAGACCTGCTTGCTCGGGGTTCGGGGAACGCGAGAGCAAACCGGGGAAGGAGACCAGCTTCGCTGCGGTTTGCTCTCGCGTTCCCGGAACCACCCAGCAAACCTCAGGGAAGGAGACCTGCTTGCTCGGGGTTCGGGGAACGCGAGAGCAAACCGCGGCGAAGCTGGTCTCCTTTCCCGGTTTGCTCTCGCGTTCCCGGAACCACCCAGCAAACCTCAGGGAAGGAGACCTGCTTGTTCGGGGAACGCGAGAGCAAACCGCGGCGAAGCTGGTCTCCTTTCCCGGGTTTGCTCTCGCGTTCCCCGAACCACCCTGCAAACCGCAGGGAAGGAGACCTGCTTGTTCGGGGGTTCGGGGAACGAGAGTGCAAACCGGGAAAGGAGACCAGCTTCGCCGCGGTTTGCTCTCGCGTTCCCCGAACCTCCCTTGAAGCCGCCCAACAGCGCTGCAGTGTGGCCACATCTAACACCACTTGCAGCGCTGGTTGCTGTAAGTGTGGCCACTCTGCAGCGCTGGCCCTATACAGCTGTACTAATACAGCTGTAACAACCAGCGCTGCAAAATTTTAGATGTAGACATGGCCTCAGTGTTTAACATTCTGTGATGTAGTGTGACACATAATGATATAGAGTGACTGATTACTGTAGAACAGCTCTGCAGATGAATGATACAAGGGCCTTTGGGAAATCTATTCCAGTCTAACTTGGTGCCTTGTCACAATATAATGCAATCACATTAGATTGTCTCACACAACCGTGCAGAATGTTAAACACTGGGGAAGTGGTGGGGAAGCACCACATGGTAACAGCACCAGTTTGGAGTCTTCTGATGGGTGTTGTGATGTTGAGCTAACTCTAGGGAGATGCCAGGAAAGGTGCTGAGGTCATGCTGGATAACAAGTATCCCAGAGTAGATACTGACAGAGATTAGGTCAGAGTGCTGGAAATGTCTCATAAACCTGGCATAAAAGCCTGCCTGTTGCATTTGTTGAATATTTGTTCTGAAGCAAGTTAGCAGGTTAACATGTCTGTGAGCTGCCTTTTTGCCTAGTTTGGTTCTCAGTAAGTAGGATGTACTAGTAGTATGTCATCACTAATACATGATGAAATTTTACTGTCTTCTCCAGGGAACTCAGGAGTATGACAAAGTTAGTTGCTGTGCCCACATTTCAGACAAAGAAGAAGGGGAAAAAAGGCAACCACAGACAGAACGGAGAAAGCTCATTTCAGAGGCGACAGAAAGCTCCCAGATGAACAGTGGGAGGAGGATGCAAGGGAATAAGGTGAAACTCACCAAAGGAAGAGCAACATGGGTAAAGACTCAACGTGTTATGTGACATGTTCCCCAAAACTCCTCCCTTGTAAATCATCCCTGCTTACTGATCTGACGTTGCCTGTTTCCTAGTCAATCAGTGGAAGCCCAAAGGGGAGGAGGGTAAGATTTTAGCTGGATTTTCCTGAGCCAGGAGGAAATTCTAGTAAATGGAAACCCATATGTCACTCTCCTTTCCCCTGCCTGTCTCCTTCTTCCTTTCCTTTCCCTCCCTTCCCATTCCTTTGTTCACTAGTGCTTGTGTTGTCTTTTTTTTCTGTTTTCCTCTTATTTTTTGGAGGAGGGAGGGAAATAAAATATACATTTAAAAAAGAAAAGGAGGCCCCTACGCACACTCACAGGGTAGCCAGGGGCAGAGGTGAAAAAGAGAAGTTGAGAAACAACCACCATATATGACTCCTTAATTTTCTGTCCCAGCCTAGATGCAGGTTATAGCAGCCTCACGGCTTCTCTAACTTGCAACAGTTAGCTGTGGCCTCCAAGGAACCATTTGTTAGCTGGGGATAGAAGAGCACAGTGATCTCCAGCCACTCCCCCTCCTTGGAGGCTGGAAAGAGGAGGTATAGGCACTGACTATGCCTGCTCTATGCCCTTTAGGGGCTCTCCCCATGCTAGGAACTCACAGCAGGGTGGGGGAGGGTTGTGGGTGGTTTCTATTCCTTTTATGCCATATACATTGTGGAAAGGGAGTGGAACAGGACAGAGAATCTGCCCCAATGTATTGATTGTGGCCCTTAGACATATTATTTTTAAAAAGCCAGTTTAGCCCTCAGGCTGAAAAAGTTAGATGCCACTATCTTGAAGCAAGACAAGAGATAATTATTACATAAGAATGACCATACTGGGTCAGACCAATGATCTATCTAGCTGAGTATCTAATCTTCTGACAGTAGCCAATACTAGGGGCTTCAAAGGGAATGAACAGAAGAGACAATCATCAAGTGATCCATCCCCCCGTTGCCCATTCCCAGTTTCTGACAGTCCGAGGCTCTGGATGCCAGAGCATTGGGTTGCATCCCTGATCATCTTGGCTAATAGCCATTGATGGACCTGTCTTCCATGAACTTATCTGATTCTTTTTTGAACCCCATTATAGTTTTGGCCTTCATAACATCCACTGGTAATGAGTTCCACAGGTTGACTCTGCAATATGTGAAGAAGTACTTCCTTTTGTTTTAAACCTACTGCCTATTAATTTCATTGAGTGACCCCTGGTTCTTGTTACATGAAGGAGTAAATAACACTTCCTTATTCACTCTCTCTACACCAATGATGATTTTATAGATCTCTATCATATCCTTTCACTACCATATTGGCTTTCTTCCAAGCTGAGAAGTCCTAGTCTTTTGAATCTATTCCCTCTTACCTGGTGTCAAGTATCGGAGGGGTAGCCATGTTAGTCTGGATCTGTAAAAGCAGCAAAGAATCCTGTGGCACCTTATAGACTAACAGACATATTGGAGCATGAGCTTTCATGGGTGAATACCCACTTCATCGGATGTAGGTATTCACCCACGAAAGCCCATGCTCCAATACATCTTAGTCTATAAGGTGCCACAGGACTCTTTGCTGCTGTTCCATCTTAATTTTTGTTGCCCTCCTCTGTACCATTTCCATTTCTAATATATCTTTTTGAGATGGAGTGACCAGAACTGTACCCAGTATTAATGGTGTGGACAAACTGTTGATTTATATAGTGGTATTATGATATTTTCTGTCTTATTATCTATCCCTTTCTTAATGGTTCCTAACTTTCTTAGCTTTTTTGACTGCTACTGCACATTGAGCAGATGTTCTCAGAGAAATATCCACAATGACTCCAAGATTTCTTTCCTGAGTGGTAACAGCTAATTTAAATCCATCATTTTGTGTATATGTAGTTGGGATTATGTTTTCCAGTGTGCATTACTTTGCATTATCAAAGTTGAATTTCATCTGCCATTTTGTTGCTCCATCACCCAGTTTTGTGAGATCCCTTTGGATCACAGTCTGCTTTGGAATTATCTATCTTGAGTGATTCTGTATCATCTGAAAATTTTGCCACCTCGCTGTTTACCCCCTTTATCCAGATAATTTATTAATACGTTGAATAGCACTGGAGCCAGTACAGATCCCTTGGGGACACCACTATTTACCTCTCCCCATTCTGAAAACTAACCATTTAGTTCTACCCTTTGTTTCCTGTCTTTTAACCAGTTACTGCTCCATGAGAGAACCTTTCCTCTGATCCCATGGCTGTATACTTTGCTTAAGAGCCTTTGGTGAAGGACCTTGTCAAAAGCTTTCTGAATGTCCAAGTACACTGTCTCAACTGGATCACCCTTGTCCACATGTTTATTGACATCCCTCAAAGAATTCTAATAGATTGGTGATGTATGTTTTCCTTTACAAAAGTTGTGTTGACTCTTCCCCAGCATATTTTGTTAGTCTCTGTGTCTGATAATTCTGATTGTTACTATAGTTTCAGCCAATTTGCCTGGTATTGAAGTTAGACTTATTGGTCTGTAATTTCTGTGATCGCCTCTGGAACCTTATTTAAAAATTGGTGTCACATTAGCTGTCCTCCCATCATCTGCTACAGAAGCAGGAATCACCAGATAGTGCTGCTACGCATAGTCTTACAAACGCTTTTCCTTAGTGTGCTGGCTCAGCTCAGTCTTTGAAGAAATGCTGTGTTGTTAGTTTTGTAATACAGTTTCTTCGGGGGGGAGGGGTGCTGTTGCAACCAGGAAGGGAATTTGCTGTCTTCCTTATATTCCTAATTATAGTCAATTCTTGGAGCAGAGTTGCTTCTTGGAAACCACACATTAGTGTTTGTGCTGAGATCTCCACAAGAGGGAATTTACTGGGTGTCATTTGTGACCCTCTCTGATGCAGAACTGGTGTACATAACAGTTACACCAAGAAAATACTCAAACTCCATGTGACTGATTTCTCCCCCAATCAGAAGCCAGCCTGATAGGAGAAATGGAGGAGCACATGCTGGAGGTGGACTGCAGCTCAGGAGGGGAGGATGTAGCAGTAGCTGAGCACAGGTTGAGCGCAGTTCAAAAGACAGACAAAAGAAATGTACAGAACAGCTCAGCCACTCCAGTAGGGGTGAGAGGAGATGGAAAACTGAACGTGGCTTGAGATGAAGAAATAGCTGTTGGGGTTTTTCCTGTGTACCCACAATTGCAGAACCAGGAAAACGTGAGACACATTTGGCTTCTACCAGCAGTAAATTATCCTCTACATATAAATAATAAGTTATTAATATTATTCAGAACTGTAAAAGCACCAGAATACCAGGCAGTAAAGGATGAGATGTATTTAAAGAATGACAGTAACCAACTTTGTCTAAGCACAGTCCCTAAACTCGCATACGCCGTCTGCAGGAATATGTTATCACAGTAAAAAGATGAGAGTCCCTGGGATGGGCTCATCTAGAGGCGCATGCACAGCACAACTGAAACTATTCAAGGAATGCCACCTGCTGCACACATTTGGAATGACTTGGCGCTTATTCCATTTCTTTTGTTTAGACCACATATTGAGCAAGGGACATTGGACAGTGTTCATAATGGGATAAGTATTGTCACAGAGAATGCTAGGTACACCCATTCTGTGTGCATGTATGTATGTGCATGTATACTGAAAAAATCAGTCTGTAATATGTGCATAGTTAGAACAGCTACGCAGCAGAACGGGCCTGAGCCAGTCCACATTGAAATCAATAGCAAACCTCCCATTTACTAATATTTGGAATTCCACTGTTTTATCTTTCAGTTGTAGATATACAAATATTATGAGGGTTTGTATAAACATGCTTTCCCCCCTTAATTTACAGCAGTGATGGCTAAATAAATTCCCAAGAGAGTTACCACTCGATAACATTTGTGCTCAGTTTAGCTGTCGCCACTCTAAGTCTTCTTCTTTTGAAAATTCATTCTGTTCACTAGGATGTTTCTGGTCTGCTAAATATCTATGAATATTGTCGAGGGGAGGTAAAATGTGCTTTCTGGTTCATACATTATTCAGCAAATATTCCTGTTTTTGCTGAATAATTTATTCAGCGAATTTTTTTCAAGGGTTCGACCAGCCCAGTGCTGATATACTGGAAATGAAAGTCATGCTGCTTTCCCCTGAATCACTATGCGACTTACTGCCAATGTAGCAGAATGCTTTTTGTTTTATAAAAGCTGATTAAATAAATCATGGAATGTAACTTCCTTTATCTCCAACAGAAAGTTAATGAAATTTCACTGTTCCCCATCCCCCCTGGTGCTAAAATCACTGCTTTCTATTGCAGTCTACAGACACATAAATAAATCTAGGTATTTATAAACATGGACAGTCACATAACCTTTTCAAGGAAAAGGGGCTTCCACAATTGCTCTGTCTGTTTGTATAAGAAAATTAATGAGCAATGCTCAATATGGTACAAAGTTAAAGGGAGAAAAAGGAAAGCAATTATAACTATCCTGCTGTAAAAATCAAATAAATTTAGCAATGTAGATAAGCAAATAGAATTTAACAAGTATTTACTCCAATATCTTGCAATGGATAATGATACAGTAGCTCAAAATATGATTGCTTTTGTCTCCACAGGGATCCATTTTATCATGGTGCATGCACCATAAATAGTGCTCTACAGGTGATATCTTATCTTCTACCATTTGTAACCAGCTTTTCTAGGTACTATATGTATATAACTTCTCCTGGTCCCTGGTCAGGCAAAGGGCAAGCATAACAAGAATACCACAGCCTGTCCTGTCTGAGCTGATTTACAGCACTGGTAAGTCCACCCCTAATAATAGAACACTGAAGCCAAGGAGAACTGTAAGGCAGAACAAGGATTTAGAGCAGCCAGAAAGAAAGATAATTGCAAATTGCAGCATAATTAAATCTTAATGTCAAGTGCAAAATATTTAGGAGCTGACTTGTATGTGCCAATGCCTATTTGCACAAAACACATGCATTTTTCTTACAGGTTTGGTTGACATTAAAACCAACAATCTCAAAATATAGTCCAGCTTTCAGGCCTGATGCTGCAAGGTACTGAGTGCCCTCTATCTCTATAGACAGCATGGGAACTGGGGGTTCTCAGCAGCTTGCAGGGTCAGATGCTTTTTTTGTACTGAATCAGTTACACAAATTGCATTCCAAAATGCTTGATTATTTGTCTCTCTTCAGTATGCTAATACTAATATTTAGGCAGATTCTCACCTGAGCTAGGGTTTCTTTGTTGGCAATATAAATTCCCTTGCAAGTGTCGTACTAAATTTCGTGGGGACAGGGGACAGCCTTTTAATGTGTTAGGTACAATGAGATGCTAAACTGGATTGGGTGCACTGTAATATAATAATTTGTATTAAAATGTATTATGGTTAGTACTAGAACAATTATGACATTTAGAGATACATCTGGGACCCAGATTTCAGATCTTGACTATCCCAAGACTTTTGGGATGTTTGAGATATATGGGTCAGCCCATTATAGCAATAGGGATCAGGTGTGATGTTCAGATCTGGATTCAGATTCTGAACCCTTCAAAGTTAAGGGGAGGTTTGATCTTGGGTTAAGTTGCAAGCCCATGTATAAGGAAATTTTTTTTAAAATAAATATATATGAATGTAATGGAACATATTAGCCCTAATAATGGTTGGTTGCCAGTTTAAATCTAGCTCAAGTCATTATTGTTAAATAGTTCCCATCTAACTACAGATTAATGATCTATATGAAATAACTATAATGGTCTCAGTCTAGTTCTTACTGGATGTGTATCCATGTCACAGAAACCATCCACACATTTGGCACCCTGGATCCAATGCCTATATAAGTCAATGGGAGTCTTTCCATTATTTCGGTGGATGCTATATCAGTCTTAGGTCTTACCTGCATGGACAAATGTACTGGTAGAACTATAGTGGTACAATTATACTGCTATAGTTATAATGATATAACTCAGTGTGGACACTCTTATTCCCGAATAAAAGCGTCCGCATGCCATAAATATAGCATTATAATTATACCAGTATAGATCTGCCAGTAAATTTTCCTTTGTAGACAAGCCCTTGATCACACTGGAGAATGAGCTACCATTTTACCTACAAAGCTGGTGCCTGAAGAACTGCCTGTGGGCAAGACAGCGTGAAAAAGTTACAGTGCTACTGTATATGCTACATTTATTCTCTGCAGAAATAAAGAAAATTCTGGGCTGCTGTTCCAGTGCCATTCATGAGAACTATGTTCAGTAAAGTTTAAAACAGACATTAAAAAAAAAATCAGAAATGTTTGACCATCCATTACTCTGTGTGTGTGTGTATGTGTGTGTGTCCAAAAAAGTAAAAGAACAGCAAAGGGAAGGGAAAGAAGAATGTCATCTCGGTTTCCGTCTACTAGTAATCAATCAGATATCTAAAAAGTTAACCAAAATCTTTTCACATTTGTCTGTGGTCCATCTTCAAAATGTTACCCACTCTTTAGCTGCCAGGTCAGCCATGTTGTTGAGCCAACATTGTTGAGGCACATTGTTCTTCCATCTAAGCAATATGAGCCATTTGGCTACCAGCACTGCTCTAGAAACCCAAGCTTGCCATGAGTTAGGGTAGTTGTTAGCCTTTCCAGATTATTGTACTCCCTTTCAGGAGTCTAATTTGCCTTGTGTACCTAAGGTTGTCAGGTGTCCATTTTTTGACCGGAATGCTCTGGTGATTCCAGTCAGCACCGCTTACCAGGTCGTTAAAAATCCGGTTGGCTGCACAGTGGAGCTAAGGCAGGCTCCCTGCCTGCTGTGGCTCCACACGTCTGCTGGAAGCAGCAGTATGTCCCCCACTCTGGCTCCTAGGCGTAGGGGCAGCCATGGGACTCCAGACACTGCCCCTGCCCCAAGCACGAGCTCCGATTGGCTGGGAACCACGGCCAATTGGAGGGGCAAGGGCAGCACCTGCAGACAGGGGAGCTCACAGAGGTAAGTGCCACCCAGAGCCTGCATCCCTGATGCACTCCCATGCCCCAGCCCCTGGCCCCAGCCCTGATCCCCCTCCCACCATCCAAATCCCTTGATCCCAGAGCATATTCTTGCACTCCAACCCCTCATCCCCAGCCCCATCCTTGAGCCTGCACCCCCATCCAGAGTCCTCACCCCCTGTCGCACCCCAACCCTCTGCTGGAGTCCTGATCCCCCTCCTGCATTCTGAACCTCTCAGACCCAGCCCAGATCCCTCTCCTGTACCGCAGATCCCTCATCCCCAGCCCTACACCAGAGCCTGCGCCCCCAGCCAGAGCGCTCACCTCCCCACATACCCCAACCTCTTGCCCCAGCCCAGAGCCCCAGCCCACACCCTGAACCCCTCATTTCTGGCCCCACCCCAGAACCTGCATCCCAGACCAGAGCCCGTACCCCCTCCCACACTCCAACCCCCCTGCCTCAGCCCGGAGCCCCCTCCCATACTTCACACCCCTCAGCTCCACCTCCTAACCCAGAGTCCCCTCCTACAACCCAAAACCCCTCACCCCCAGCCCCACCACAGAGCCCGCATCCCCAGCTGGTCCCCTCACCCCCTCCCACAGCCCCCTGTTGCACCTTGAACTCATTTCTGGCCCCACCCCAGCACCCACCCCACAGCCGCAGCCCTCACCTCTACTGCACCCCAACCCCCTGAGACAGCCTGATGAAAGTGAGTGAGTGAGGGTGGGGATCGCAAGCAATGGAGGGAGGGGGGTGTAATAAGATGAGTCCATGAAACATAAACCCTTGGTATCAGATGCCCGGTCTGAGGCCTGAACTGAAGTAATGGTCAAGACATTGCTAACATAAAGCAAAGTTAGGCTGAGCCAGAGGCAGGTCCGGCTCACAGAAGTTGGCAAGAGCGTATACACATGTAAGTACTAATAAGAAGAACGTATGCACAGATGACAAGGAACAGGCAGACCCAGTCTAAAGACAATATGAAAGAACAATGCAATGGATAGAAAATATGAAAGGACAATACAATGGATAGACAGTATGATGGATAGACTTATTTGTTCGAACCAATCTGCACCATGAGAAAGGCAACACCGTCGTGCATAAAGGGGTTGTACCTCAGTGCATTCAATGATGCGAAACCTGTTTGTACCTGTATATAAGAATGCATCCCTGAATGGACGTCTTTGTCTGGCCTAGGGGGCAGTGGAGAGTCCCGCCACTGACTGAGTCGATCCATTGTCAGGGCGCACATATTCATAGAATGTCCTGTAGAGTCTGCGGAAAACTATTACTGTGCTTCATTTGACAATAAACCTGGCTGGGTGCCTTTGTACTTCATTAGAGTCTGTGGTCACTGGGGGTTCTCTCAGGGTCTGCTGTGCCAGCGATCTGCAGAGCTGGGACAGTACACAGAGGGAACACAAGCACACAGCCGACTGGTATCAACACTGAACAGAGCAGAGCACCACACGGGGGCGGGGGGGAATGGAGTGAGCAGGGGGTGGGGCCTCAGATGAGGGGCGGGGCAAGAGTGTTCAGTTTTGTGCAAATAGAAAGTTGGCAACCCTATACGTACCCCCAAGTTTCACCTCACTTAAAAACTACTTGCTTACAAAGTCAGACATAAAAATACAAAAGTGTCACAGCACCCTATTACTGAAATATTGCTTCCTTTATTATTTTTACCATAAAATTATGAATCAATTTGAATATAAAATTGTACTTACATTTCAGTGTATAGTATATAGAGCAGTATAAACCAGTCATTGTCTGTATGAAATTTTAGTCATACTGACTTTGCTAGTGCTCTTCATGTAGCCTATTGTAAAACTAGGGAAATATCTAGATGAGTTGATGTACCCCCTGCAAGACTGATGAGTACCCCCAGGGGTACACGTACCTCTGGGTGACAAGCTCCAGGGTGATGGCTATATCCCGAAACACAGTTCTGGAAAGTAATTTTTAAGGAGGTATATCCATTATCACATTAATCCTCCAACCTATTTCTAGCCAAAAGAATTGTATCCTTCTAGGACAGTCCCAAAATGTGTGAGCCAGAGTGGCTCTGGGAGACTCGCATCTCCAGCAGCAGTCTGTTGTGGCAAGGCCTATCTACAGTAACTGCTGTGGGGATCAGTGTGAACAAAATTTATTTTTCTGCCTTAATTGTAGATCAACAGTAGAGTTTTTAATATTTTGCAAAGCACTTCCCCCATTGGCTAGGGATCAAGGAGATACACAAATCTTTGTTCTAGGCCTGGTGCTGGCAATCTAAATTGCAGGGTGGGGTGTCCTTTGGGTCAGCAAATTGTAACAGGCTACAGCTAGTCAGGTGAACCTATGCAACTCTCTCCAGGTCAACAACAATTCTGGAGTCTCTGATGCTGAGTGTCCACTTCTGTTTCAGGCCTAAATTGCCACCACTCCCCTTTGCTTAGCATCAGCAAAGGGAAGTGGTTTGTAACTTTCACTGTATATTATAAAAAATTCAGACTAGATTGTGATCTTTAATAGCCATTAATGGACTTAACCTCCATGAATTTATCTAGTTTTCTTTTTTAAACCCTGTTATAGTCCTAGCCCTCGCAGCCTTCCCAGGCAAGGCGTTCCACAGGTTGACTGCGTTGTGTGAAGAACTTTCTTTTATTTGTTTTAAACCTGCTGCCCATTAATTTCATTTGTTGGCCCCTAGTTCTTATATTATAGGAACAAGTAAATAACTTTTCCTTATTCACTTTCTCCACATCACTCATGATTTTATATACCTCTATCATATCCCCTCTTAGTCTCTTCTTTTTCAAGCTGAAGAGTCCTAGCCTCTTTAATCTCATATGGGACCCTCTCCAAACCCCTAATCATTTTAGTTGCCCTTCTCTGAACCGTTTCTAATGCCAGTATATCATTTTTGAGATGAGGAGACCACATCTGTATGCAATATTCAAGATGTGGGTGTACCAGGGATTTATATAAGGGCAATAAGATATTCTCTGTCTTATTCTCTTCCCTTTTTTAATGATTCCTAACATCCTGTTTGCTTTTTTGACTGTCGCTGCACACTGCGTGGATGTCTTCAGAGAACTATCCATGATAACTCCAATATCTCTTTCCTGATTAGTTGTAGCTAAATTAGCCCCCATCATATAGTATGTATAGTTGGGGTTATTTTTTCCAATGTGCATTACTTTACATTTATCCACATTAAATTTCGTTTGCCATTTTGTTGCCCAATCACTTCGTTTTGTGAGATCTTTTTGAAGTTCATCACAGTCTGCTTTGGTCTTAACTATTTTGAGCAGTTTAGTATCTGCAAATTTTGCCACCTCACTCTTTACCCCTTTCTCCAGATCATTTATGAATAAGTTGAATAGGATTCATCCTAGGACTGACCCTTGGGGAACACCACTAGTTACTACTCTCCATTCTGAAAATTTACCATTTATTCTACCCTTTGTTCCTGTCTTTTAACCAGTTCTCAATCCATGACAGGATCTTCCCTCTTATCCCATGACAACTTAATTTAAGAGCCTTTGGTGAGGGAACTTGTCAAAGGCTTTCTGGAAATCTAAGTACACTATGTCTACTGGATCCCCCTTATCCACATGTTTGTTGGCCCCTTCAAAGAACTCTAATAGTTTAGTAAGACATGATTTCCCTTTACAGAAACCATGTTGACTTTTGCCCAAAAAATGATGTTCTTCTATGTGTCTGACAATTTTATTCTTTATTATTGTTTCAACTAATTTGCCTGGTACTGACGTTAGCCTTACCGGTCTATAATTGCCAGGATCACCTCTACAGCCCTTTTTAAATATTGGCATTACATTAGCTATCTTCCAGACATTGGGTAAAGAAGCTGATTTAAAGGACAGGTTACAAATCATAGTTAATAGTTCCGCAATTTCACATGTGAGTTCTTTCAGAACTCTTGGGTGAATGCCATCTGGTCCTGGTGACTTGTTACTGTTAAGTTTATCAATTAATTCCAAAACCTCCTTTAGTGTCACTTCAATCTGTGACAGTTCCTCAAATTTGTCACCTACAAAGGATGTCTCAGGTTTTGGAATCTCCCTAACATCTTCAGCAATGAAGACTGAAGCAAAGAATTCATTTAGTTTCTCTGCAATGACTTTGTTGTCTTTAAGTGCTCCTTTTGTATCTCGATCATCCAGGGGCCCCACTGATTGTTTAGCAGCCTTCCTGCTTCTGATGTTCTTAAAAAACATTTTGTTATTACCTTTTGAGTTTTGGCTAGCTGTTCTTCAAACTCCTTTTTGGCTTTTCTTATTACATTTTTACACTTAATTTATGCTCCTTTCTATTTACCTCACTAAGATTTGACTTCCACTTTTTAAAATATGCCTTTTTATCTCTCACTGCTTCTTTTACATGGTTGTTAAGCCACAGTGGCTCTTTTTTAGTTCTTTTACTGTGTTTTTTAATTTGGGGTATACATTTAAATTGGGCCTCAATTATGGTTTCTTTGAAAAGTGTCCATGCAGCTTGCAGGGATTTCACTCTAGTCACTGTACCTTTTAATTTCTGTTTAAAGTGTGTTTTTTAACTCAGGGTAGCTAACCCAGGTTAAAATAGTAGTGATGACATGGTAACTGTGCTTTTAAATTCAGGCTGGCACCTTGAGTTCAACCCCAGGCTACCCTATAGGCTTTAGCTTGAGCTGCAAACCTGAGTTAAAAGTATAGTTGTTGTGTCTTCACTGCTTAGCTAACCTGCATTTAAATAACAGTAAAGAAACAGAAACTGTACTTTTAACTCAGATTAGCAGCTCAAGTTAAAGTCTGTGGGATAGCCTGGGGTTGAATTCAAGGTGCTAACTTGAGTTAAAGGAAGAATGACCATGTCATCACTGCTATTTTAAGCTCTGTTAGCTATCCTGAGTTTAAAAGCACACCTTTATGCAATATAGATATACCCTTAGACAAGAAAGAAGGTTGAGGAAGCAAGAATAGGAAAAAATAAAATAATGATGAGTGAATTTATTAGCCCAAGACTCTTTCCCCTCCTCCAATGTTTGTTTATAGTTTCTTAAATACAGCTGTGACGTTATTGGTGTTTGTGTCATCCCTTCCGGCATCAATTTTGCATTGGTGGTGTGACGTTATTGACATGAACTGGAACCGTATAGATCATTGTTGCAATCACTGTAATATATTTGCAGCAAATATTGTACAAAGGTTGTCGTGTGAGGTGTCTATAACGAGGTTACAGACAGCATAATTGTAACCAGCAAATTATAACCTCCTTTATAGACTGCTCACACGACAACCTTTGTACTATATTTGTCAATAATGTCACACCCCCAATGCAAAATTGATGCCAGAAGGGATGACACAAACATCACTGACTGCACCCTAAGAGCTCCCCATCCTTGGTTCTGTCTTACTACAGCTAGTATTGGATTAGAAGCTGTACCACTGTATAACAGAAATGGTTTATCAAAGTCATGTTCAATAACATGATTGGATCTCTTTACAAGAAAGAAGGTTGAGGAAGCAAGAATAGGAAAAAATAAAATAATAATGAATGAATTTATTAGCCCAAGACTCTTTTCCCTCCTCCAGTGTTTGTTTGTAGTTCCTTAAATACAACACCAAATTAAATTGTTATAAAAGACTTAACTCTCAGAAATTAAATCAACTGATAAGCAGACATATATTTATATTGTCCCAAAATAGGCCCTTCTTCAGCCAGTGCACTTAAACACATGCCTAATTTGGGCAGATGCATCATCCCAATGAAATCAGTGTGATTTACAAGCTGAAAGTTATGCACATCCTTATATGTCTTGCTGAACTGGGGCCCTTATCAGTCAATGTATGACATCATTTTCTTTTCTCGTTTTTACAGCAATAACTGCTTTTCTCTGAAGTATAAGAAAGGCAGTGTGATCCAGCAGACAGGGCAATGGATTGGACCTCTGTTTTATTCCCAGAATTCATTCCCTGTGAGAATTTGAGTAGATCACTTAACCCTAAATGTTCAAACCTGGGTGCATAAAATTAGGCATTTATATTGGGCACCTAAATAAGTAGTTATTTTTCAAAAGTGCTGAGTGTCTGCAGCTCCCATGGGCTTCTTTTCTGTCACAATTTAAATCAATCTGATAGTTGTTCAATGGGATTAAAGTGATAGCTCCCTTTTCTTTGTTGTTCTTTGTTTACATTTCCTATAAGCAGTCTAGTAGACTGTTTTAGGTCATTATCCCCTTGAAAAATGCAACTACGGTCAACTGTCTGCTTTCCAGAAGGGGGCCCTATGATATGTATGTAAACTGTGGCATATTTTCTGGTTCAAGATTCCTTTGGTTTTCTCTCTACTAATCCCAACCCATGGTTTATTTATCTATGGTTTATTGCTGGTACTATGTCTTTTCACCTGGTCATTGCTGAACTTAAATTCGCTTCTTCATGTACCAGTTTGGTGCTCATCCAACAATTTTTAAAAAATATTCTTTCCCGGTTTCAGAAAAGGTTTTGATGAATTCAGTCTGCAGGGTTTGCTTGAGCTCTTTTAACAGCAACCCATTTGATAATCTCCTGCCACACACAGTCTAAGAAAATTTGTGCTTAGTTTAGATTTTCTGGACAAAATTCTTAGCTGATGGAAATTGTCATAGCTTCACTGACATTGCTCGTGCCATAAACAGATAGTGCCCATCTAGGATGTACTTCTCAGATGAATATGCAAAATCATTCATCCTTTATTTCTGTGCAGCAACGTAAAAGATCCTCGCTGTTATCTTTACGTAGTTCTTTTGTTTTCACCATCTCAATGCTATTGTTTCATATAAATTATCATATGAGTATTTCATATGACTTTGAGTTTGTGTGCACCTGAACCCATTATATTGTATAATTTATAGTTGATATGAAATGACAATAGCTAGAAATTGTATTGACAGAACTTCATTGTAGATAATTAGTCAACTGGAATCATTCTGAAATAATTAATCAGATTGAAAATCCACTTTAATTTCTGTGGCACTCCAACACTGAAAAATGTAACCATACACATTTTCTTCAGCAAATTGTAGCTATTCGTTTTTTAAATTATTAAACTCTTTCAGGTAAATTTTTCATTCCAGAACATAAACCTTACTCAGCCTATACTCAGCTAGTGAGATTTAATTAATTCACAATGCAAAATGGAATTACTATAGGTACATTGCTCATTCATAGATTTGCTGGGATGACAGGTTGTCACTGATTTTCAGGGGAGCAGGGAGGAGCATATATAGAAATTAGGTACTTGAGAAACTTGGCAGCTTCCACATTCCATATCATTATTGGAAAGAAGATTTGCTCTGTGCTTCTGGGAAGAATAGAGGATATAGATGTGGTGTTTAGATGCGCTTGTAATTATTAGAACTGGGAGCACTGAATGTTGGTAGTCTGAAAGGACAGGAAACAGGAAGGAAGGGGGAAGAGTTCAGGAGGCTGAGTGAGAGTTACAGAGTGTGCAGCAGCAGCTTGGTAAAGGGGTTTCCACTGTAAATAAAGTCCTGTTGAAGCTTGTTAGTACCTTGCCTGCTTGATACAACAATGGAGTATGTCACTCACTAGATCTGAGGTCACATGAAGCTGTAGTTTTCCTTACTGAGGCAAGTGTCAATACTTAGAGTCAATGAGTATGTCTACAATTACCAGGGATCAATGCTGCAGCAATAGATCCACGGGGGGGGGGGGAACAATTTAGCAGGTCTAGTGAAGGCCCACTAAATTGACTGCAGATTGCTCTCCCATCCACTCCAGTACTCCACCAGAATGAGAAGCATAAGGTAAGTCAACGGGAGAGTTTCTCCCATCAACCCAGTGTGGTGTAGACACTGCAATAAATGGACCTAAGCGACATCTGCTCCAGCTACATTATTCACATAGCTGGAGTTGCATAATTGAGGTCGACTTAATCCCAGTGACTTCAGTGGGACTACTCACAAGTTTAAAGTTAAGCACATGTTTAAATGCTTTGCTGGATCAGGACCCTAATGCTCAGTACCATGCAAATTCAAGCCCTACAGAAAAATCAACTATTATTACCAACTTCAGTGGCTGATTTTGCTTTATCTTTGTGTACTTTAGTCATTTATCTTCCATATACTAATCCATGCCCCCTAAAAGAAATGCTTGAAAGTGAAAGCCTAAAAGTATATCTTCCATTCTCTTAAATTACTATATATCATTCTAAAACATAGATAGTTATATAGGTGGTATGATGTTTGTTTTCTATGGTGTGAGAGTATGTGTGAGAGAGAGAGAGAGAGGGATGGAAACCAGTACCTACCGTATAGGTTTTCCTGTAATTATCTTCTGAAATTTTCCAGAGATGATAGCAGAAAAAGATAAGCAATGCGAAGAAGATAAAGTACCACAATAAACTCTGAAAAAGAAAAGAGAAAAAATAGGCAATTCTTTTGAGATACAAATGTAATGTTTCACACAGAGATGATATTCATTGGCTGTAATAGCTTATGTATTCTTGATCTGATAAGTAAAATAATTACTACCCACACATATTGAAAGAGTATTTATTTCATGTCATGTTCAAAAATGAGTTGAAGCAGAAAAGCAATAAAGTATACTGAAGATAGAAATGTAGACAGAAAAGTAAGCAGAAGGAAAAATTATGCTGAGAAATAATGTTGAGAGCAAGAATGCTGTAGGTAAATTTAATTCTTTCATAGGATATTAATTATAGGTTTATTCACTCTTTGTTGAAGCCTTGTTGTTCTAATACATTTAGAAATGGAGATGTGGTGCGAGAAATGGTGTCCATGCAATTTACGAGTGGGTGCAGAAAAGCCACTGCATGCAATACAATTCCTCCTTTTACATGCTGTGGTTTAAAAATTGCTGCCTCTCCCTATTTACAATTAAATATTTTTAGTGTATCCTCAGTGTGTTAAAATCAGTATGTATATTATTGTGCTTAGACAGGTTTATTTGCATTCATTTTCCTTTAATCCATCTGGGGTTGTTTATTGGCAAGTATTGCAGCATATCATTGTGTAATTGTTATTTTAGTTTGGCTGCGCTTGCTTCCTATATATGTGCAACATCAAAATAAAGCCAGATCTCAAATACTGCAGGCTGTCCATATTAAGGGTCTGGCAAAACTGTCCCATGAGGCCATAAGTAGTTTGGTGCAAGATAGAGGCTGCTCTAAGTTGTGAGAACTAGCCCCAAGATCAGGACAAGATTGAGTGAATTCCTGGCATGAGTTAATGCTCCCACTCCTACAATTAGCTTACATTGGTTTCCCCCACCACTCCATTGAAACTCCCAGAGCGAGATGAGGAGCTTAGGATGAAACAGCAATTGGGGACAGCATGGAACCACAGATCCTGTTGGTGATATACTGTCAAACAGGTGAAAGGGTAGAACCAGGAGTCAGTGCAGAGACACAGGACATGTACAATTAGCCCTATCTCCTAATAGATCTCAGCAAGTTCCTTCACCACTGATGAAATGATCAGTTGAAAAGTTCACAAATCCAAACGTGCAGAGCTCCTTTTCCTCTAAGCAGGATCTACCTGGAAGGAGAGTGTGGCATTCTGTACCTTGGGGGAACACCCAGCACCCCCATGTTCATCTTTATCATATGGTTGTATGGTATCTAATGCAAAGTCTGTCATGTCGAGTGTCTTTGGAAGGCTCGTGATGAACTGAGCATTGTTGTTATAGTAATGTTATAGTAATCGTTGTTATAGTAATGCTATAGGTTGTAATATCATGTATGTAGTTATGAGGCTGAGAACGTGTCCTCATGGCTTAAAGCAAGCCCAGGCAAAAACGCTCCAAGAGCAGAGGGGCAGTTAACACCTCATCACACTGCAATGAGGTAATACTCACCTGACTCTGAAGGAAGGGGGCCAAAGCCAAAGCCAAGAAGGAAGAAAGGACATGATAAAAGGAAGAGATGTTTTCCATGCTCTCTCTTGTGCAACTTTCCTCTCTCTTCCACCTCCACTTACAGACATCACCGCCAAGGGACTGAAGCTCTGATCAAAAGGGAGAGCCTGGCTGAAGGGCAACCAGCCAGCCTGTGGTGAGAAATATCTACGTTTGTAAGAGCATTGAAAGTATTAAGATCAGCTTAGAATGCATTTTGCTTTTATTTCATTTGACCAAATCTGACTTGTTATGCTTTGACTTATAATCACTTAAATCTATTTTTCATAGTTAATAAATGCGTTTGTTTATTCTACCTGAAGCAGTGAGTTTGCTTTGAGGCGTGTCAGAGACTCCCCTTGGGATAATAAACCTGGTACACATCAATTTCTTTGTTAAATTGACAAACTCATATAAGCTTGCAGCATCCAATGGGCATAACTGGACACTACAAGACGGAGGTTCCTAGGGTTATGTCTGGGACCGGAGATATTGGCTAGTGTCATTTGGTTGTAAGTAGCTGGGAGCAGCTACCATGCCAGAGACCGTGCGTGAACAGCCCTGGAGTGGGGTTTCTCACAATGGAGCAGGGAAAGGCTGGCTCCCAGAGTCAAGGATTGGAGTTACCTAGCAGATCACCGATCCAGATAACACTGGGGAACGTTGTAGAGGGTAATTTAGTCTTAAGAATTTGCAATAAACTACACATTTACTAGTAGCTAATAGCAAGAATAAAGGTTAATATGTTAAAAGACCCTTCAGACTACTGAAAAATTCCATAATACCCCATTAATCTGTTCCAACAGGAAGAAAAATTGTTACAGCAGTATCTAGAAAATAAATTTAATAGTATTAAAAGTGTTTTGGGGACAGGAGAGCATACGTGATTGGAAAGATGACATTTTAGTACTCATATACAAATAGGAATATAGCATTTAAAAGTGAAGAAAATTTGGAGTTGTAGGGAGCATAATCATTAAAAGCCACTTAGAAAATGTGCAAGGACTCTTGCTTGAAAAACATGCTTACAAGAGATGGGGCATTTGGGCTACCTACTGAGTTTAATAGTCACAAAATTTGATCAAAATAGATAGCAAGACAAACTTATTATCCATTAAAGCTTCCCAGAAAAATCTTATCAAGTATTTCCATGTACCTCAGTTACCCTTATTTTGGCTACCCAGAGCCCCTCATTGTGCTTAATTCTCTACTGCCTTGCACGTTTTGTAACATCTTGCATTCACTCTGTTCAGATGCAAATAATTACACAAGGATCAGGCTCGGCAGAATTTGATTTTTATATTTTTATAATTTTGATGGATTATATCAGTTCATTTTTAAGCATTTTTAAAAATTTTTTATTGATTTACATTTTCACAGTTGCACAAGATTATGAGGGGGCTCAACATCACGTCAAAATATACAGAGTAAAAATCCATAAATCAAACACTCATTCTCAAGCAGCATTTTTCTTACTTTGCCTCCCTGTTAATTCTGATTATTATCAATGGAAATATTGTTCCGTCAGTCTGTGTGTCTGTGTGTCACAGAATGTCACCAAGTGTCACCAGTGTGGTGTTCTGCTCCATCCAACGTTGATAACAGTCGGCTGCGTGCGTATGTTCCCTCTGCGTGCTGCTCCGGCTCTGCCCAGATGACTGGCACAGCAGACCCTGAGAGAAACCCCAAGGGCCACAGACTCCAGTAAGGTACGAAGGCACCTGGCCAGCTTTATTGCCAAATGAAACACAGTCTCTAGCTCCCTGGATCAGAAGTCTACATATGTGCTTCCTGACAATGGACTGGCTCAGTTAAGAGGCAGTGGTAAATCCCGCCACTAGGCCAGACAAAGACAACCCCTCGGCAGTGCATTCTTATACACAGGTACAAACAAGTTACACCTCACTCCTGATGTATTGAGGTACAACCCTTCTACGCAGTAAGGTGCCACTTATCACCTTGTACATGTTGGTTCAATCAAAACAACCCAATCCATCATCTTACCCTTTTGCCCCTGTCTTTAGGATGGGTCTTCATGTTCTTTGTTATCTGTTTGGAACGTGCTAGTATCGGAGTGTTCTGGTACCATCCTGGCATATGTTTATATCTCTGGTGTCCAGTACCATTTAGGTATGTGTGTTTTTGTAACATCAGCCCTCTCCTTGCCACAGTCTGATCAAGGCCTGCCTCTTGCTCACAGCTTAACTTTGCTTTATGTTAACAAGGTCTTGACTGTTACTTTAATTCAGGCCCTAGGCCTCATACCGGGCCTCTGATACAAGGGTTTATGTTTCAGGGCCTCATCTGACTACATATGCACTGAAATTGAAATTTACCAACATTTACTGATTAAAAATCTAGTCCTTTAAAGACTATCTATAATGTTGGGCTCAATTCTTCATCTGCTTACTCTGGTGCCATTCTATTGATTTAAATGGAGCTACTCTTGATGTGCCTCAGTGTGACATAGGGTTGCCAACTTTGGTTGGATGAATTCTTGGAGATTTCATTACATGGCATAATCTTTAATTAAAGATTAATCTTTATTTGCTGGAGACTCCAGGACAATCCTGGGGGATTGGCAACCCTAGTGTGACAGGCAAATCAGGCCCTTATTCACTTACATACAGCCTATATCTGTTTCTTCTTTCACTAACACTAGTTTTAGAGAAGTGTAATTCCACTGTCTCCAGTTGACTAACTCTTGATTTACACTGTTGCAAGTGGAAGAAGAATCAGACCTAGGACTGCCAAAGTTGCTAATAGATTTTCACTACCCTGTATCTTTGCCAAATTTGCATAGACGTTCCAGGAAAAGAAAAAATCTGCATGAGACTAAGCATTTTCCAGAAGATGTGTTTTTCTTGGGTAGGCTAAAGAAAGGAGTCGAAAATGGAGCGTCTAGTAGGAAGTTGGTCACAGAGATAACCATGGAGCTTCTACAGGACATAGAAAAAGGTTGTTAAAGAGATAAGATGGATGAGGTAATATCTTTTATTGGAAAAACTTCCATTTGTGAAAGTGAAACTAGCTTCTGAGGTTGGGTTATTCAGCTTCATTGCCATACTTGGCCTTTTGGCTCATCAGTGCTCTGGGGTGGCCAAGTACTTTCTTGTGTAAGTTATTATTTAAACACCTAACTTGGCACTAAAAGGAGAAGAAACTAATTGGAAAAAATAAAGTGGCTGTGTTGGAAACTACCCTCTATGGACGGACTGACTGTTTCAAACAGCAGGGTTACTTTCAACATACACTTATTTCCATTGCAAATACTAGATTGGAAGCTGCTTAACATTCTCTATGTAGGTTTTGCAATAGAAGGTAAAAGCTGAAGGCCCACAGTTCAGTTGAATGCATCAACCGGCTCTTTGGAAAATAGGAGGATCTGATCTAAAATTCTCAGGTATCTTAAAAAAAAAGGAGGCGGGGAGAGTTGGGGATGAATTCTGTTCCCACTTACACTGATGCACTTAGGTTTTATCAGCATAACTGAGGGCAGCATTTGAAACTACTTTGTCCACAATGTAATTAAGTTCAACATCCTTGGAGGAGGTAATTTGCCAAATACTAGCCCAGTGATACTACTTTTTAGAAAGGAAAATTTATATAAAAAAGGAGGAAGTTAATCAAAATGGTACTGAAGTCAAAAGTAAAGAAAAGATAAATTCCTAGATGTGACCTGGATGGTACTTAACGAAACAATGCAGAGCCTCAAAAGTCATGTGTACCGCTGAATACAAAAGGAAGCAGGAAAGCAAGAAATAAACTAATATGGCTATATGGCAAGGGTCAAGAAGTTATTCTATCCAAAGATCCTGCAGAAACCAAAAATCTACTCTAGTAAAGCCTATAAAAAGAAGCATAAACTATAGCTGGCAATATGTAACAAGGACATTAGGAGGGCTAAAATGGAATTTGGAGGGAAAATGAGTAAAGATATTTAAAAAACAAATTATTTCAGTATATCAGAAGCAAGAAGCCTGCTAAAGAATTGATGAGTCTTCTGGATCTCTAGGAGTTAAAAGGAGCAATTAAGGAAAATAAGGACTTTCCTGTTATATCTATCCTAGACTTGACTCTTGTCTGTGGTGCCAAAAAAGAGGAACAAACTGATGATAAACTAAAAAGCACCAGGTCACCAGGCCCAAGAGTTCTGAAGGAACTTAAGAATGAAGTAAGTGGCTGAGCTGCTTGCAAAAATATGGAGTCTCACATTAAAATACCTATTATACTAGAGGACTGGAGGATAATAAATTCATAGATTCCAAGGCCAGAAGGGACCACTTTGATCATCTCATCTGACCTCCTATATAACACAAGCTGTAGGACTTCCCTGAATTAATTCCTGTTTGAATTAGAGCATACCTTTTAGAACAGCATCTAATCTTGACTTAAAAATTGCCAGATGGAGAATCCATCCCAACCTTTGGTAAGTTGTTCCCATGGTTAATTACCTCATTGTTTAAATGTTTGAACCTTATTTCCAGTCTGAATTTGTCTAGCTTCAATTTCTAGGTATTAGATCTTGTTATAAAATGTTGTATCTATATCAGTGGTGTCCAACATGGTGCCCGCGAGTGCCATGACGCCCGTTGGGGCATCTATATGCACCCACGTACTGGCCGCTAGACGAGCATCCAGCGAAATGCTGCCGAGAAGCAAAGTCATCCAGAGGTGTCGCCGCCGAAATGCCTCTGATTTTTGGCGGCGACACCTCTGGATGCTGCTGCTTCTCGGCGGCATTTCAGCGGCGATGCCTCTTGATTATGCTCCTTCTTGGCGGCATTTCGGCGGATGCTTGTCTGCCAGCCACTGTCCTCAGTGGCTCGTCGTCTGGCACCTGCCAGACGAAAAAGGTTGGGGATCACTGATCTATATTATAAAAAGGTTCTATGAGTGAGCCAGGGAACTGCAGCCCAGGAAGTCTTTCTTGTGTACTTGGTAAATTGGTTGAAATTATAGTTGACATAGAATTATAAAACCTAGAAGATCATGATACGGTAGGGCCTAATCACCAGGGCTTCTGCAAAGGAAAATCATAACTCACGAATAACTATATATATATAATGCTTTGAATGTGTCAATAAAATGACTAAAGAAGAACCAACTTATGTATTTTATTTAGGCTTCCGAGAGGCCTTTGGTAAGATCTTCTCACAAGAGGCCAGCCTTCCAAACCCTTTTTAGCCATCCTTCTGCACATACCCCTTTCCCAACATACGCTTTTCCAAAACAATTACTATACAAAATATCCACAACTACTATTGTTAGGAACAAGAATTTGGTAAAGGAGTGTATGCAAAAGGGCCAAAAAAAACCACAGAGATAAGGTTGTGATGCATGGTCTGTGGTGGATGGCAGCTATAATAATGGTCAGGTGTGTGCTTGTGAGTGGATAAGAAGAGGTTATGGGCTGTTAGGTGGCTTAAATTTTCATTTCCCTGCTTTTGTAGGTTTATCATCAGCCACATCACAGTAACCCTAACTTGTTCAAAATGATGCTTTCTCTAACAGAAATTCTAACATGGTTACACCACTGATTTTTTTCTGTAGCCATTTGTGTTGAAATATTCTGTACAGATTCATATTGTGTGTTAGGATCTTGGACTAATATTATAAATGTTCTAGCATTGAAAAGCCAGGCCCAAAGAAAACAATCCAGGGACCTGATCCTGCACTCCTTTCTGAGGTAAATCTATTATTTGACTTTTAACTGGAGTTTCTTCTGATGCTAAGTTCAGGACTGCTCCTCATATGTGTTACCAACATCCCCAGGAGTAATCAAGTAACTCAAACCCCTCTTACTGTAGTGGAAATGTGTGTCAGTATTTTGCAGTACTGAACCCTAGCACCTGCAAACCAATCTCACTGAAATAATTATGGCCATTTACAAGAGTGAAAGAATATAAAATATGCAGCCAGATCAAGAGATGTATCTGATTTTTTAAAACTGAAATGAATGTGCCTTTGCATTTTTCCTCTTGGTCTGGGAATGCATCTCTTCATCTTATCATAGCAAATAATCCGTGGAAAACTTGGTCACCCCTGTCAGATCAAACAGTCCACTTATCATATAAATTCTGAGTGAACTTTTGTTTTTTTCACAAGTTAGAAAATGTTCAGTATTGCATAATAACTATAAGCATAAATATCTGATTACAAAAACTTCCATAATTGTAACAAATCTGATATGCTGCTGGAATCCATTAGCTATTCTGTTTACTCCATAAATGTACATTTTTAAATATCTGTTGAGAGCTAGTGTCTCCAAAGATTTGAAGCTGGGTATTTATTATGGAGCTAGGTTTTGAATATAAATGATATACTTCCCTGGGAGTTTAGTCAACATTACATCCACAATGTGTATTTCTAGATTTAATGAATGTTTATGCAACAGCATCACTCTTGCTGCTTACTATAATATGATGAACTGCAGCTGCTATGCTGCAAACACTCCACTGTATTGCGTTTGAAAGTTACATGAATATGCCTAGTCCGATACACAAATTAAGTAGATTACATACTTAAAAAAAAATAAAATCTGGTAGTAAATACATATTACTTTTTGGTGTTTTGACTAATTGTAAGAAAATCTGAAATTATCCCTGGATTTGTAAACAAACTGTGTTACACATCGCTAACTTTCTTTAATACAGTGAAGATCTGATTTATATGTGCCAAGATTATCCAAATGCCTCGTTATAATGACTTGTACTGTGCATACCATTAGGTTTTAATCTGAAATTTGGGGGCTCTTTCAGATGTAAATAAATTTGCTGATTTGGGTAAACCAAGTTTTATTATAATTCTAATTCAGTGTACCACTAATTTGATAACTAGAGCAGAAAAAAGGGCAGATCATCAAAAATGCTCCTCACGAGAGCAAAGTGATCAGCTCTCCTTTGGACACTTAAATATAGTGACCAGGGAGCAAAGCTGCTGGCTGCTGAATGCTTTTGAAAGGCCAGCCACTTAGTTAGGTTCCTAAATTGGAGCTGTTGCATGTTAAGATCTTTTGAAAATCTGGCCCTAAATGAAAAATACATCAAACATACTGTGCAGTGAAACACCAGAGATATAAATGGACATGTGTGCAGCCCAGCTGAAGATGAAACCTTAACTTTTGAATGGGTGCTGACAGTTTCAAAAACACAGAACATGGGGAGTGCTGATAGAGATTGCAAAAACTATTTAAAGGGCTACCGCCCTATTTCTATATACTATATTTGCATTTCCTACTTTTTGTGAGCGGAACAGTGCAGTTTATTTAATTTATGTTGGGGAGGAAGCCTGGGTTTTGGGTTTTGTTTTGTTTTTTAGAAAGCCTCCCTCCTTTCCCCCAGAGTTAAAAGAAAATTAAAGAAAAATAATAGAGTGCTAGCTGACTTGGAGAGTTTCACCAGAACAGATTATAAACTCCTTCAGCCAGAGCTTCTGAATATGGCGGATCCTATAAACTCTGCCAGCTTTGCCAGAAATGCTTGTGAGCCTCCTGAATCTACATGGACTACTATGAATATTCTTATTGAAGTCAATAGGAATATTTGTGATAGATACATGTAGTACTGTTTATGGGATTGGGTCCTAAAGCAGATGGAAGATAAAATGATCAATGATAAAAAACCAACAATTTTACATAAGGTCTAAATAATGGGCCAAATTTGCCATCGCCTGGCACCTTTGACTCCAGTGCAAAGTGAGTATAAAAACCTACCATTCTGATATGGTGTCGCTAGGTGCAGGACAATGGTGAATCATGATCCTTCTTGCCAGATTTTCTCTCTCAGAAATACAAGCAGCTCACCATACCTCTTTCTTCTGGGCAGACAAAGTCGGTGAAGTCCAGTAATGAATGTGACCAAGCTGATCATTTTAAATCTGCCAGTACAGTATGAGAATTTTAACACCACTAGGGTATTAAAAAAAATTAAATATTCAGAAGGTTAAAATGATACTGTCAGCTGCATTTTTTAAATTATTTCTCTTCCCCTTGCCAATGTTTATAATATTCTCCTTCTAGCTTGAAATTATATCATTTCCCAGGTGTTTTGCATTGGCCTTCTCCAATTGGAAAAAAAATTGGTTCTGCTTTCCTTTTTCCTTAGCATTACAAAAGCCCTTCAGGGCTCCCCTTTAAAGAAATCTGATCAGTTATTTAACACAATATGCAACCTTATATAAAAATACTAGGAAATACACCCCTGGAACCTGTTTGGCAAGGAAAAGAGACAAAAACAAAAGCATCATCCACACTTTTAATGGAAGATCTACTACTTTTGAAATCCTCTTTAAAGTTTACTCACCCAATTACATTAATAATGTGTTCTTCACATGTGCCTCGTAAGCACAGCCCCGAGAGAACAGTGCAAGGCAATCAGCTTCCCAGTACTTCTAGTTGTTCAAAGGGTGTTCCCTCCCCACTGGTTACACCCAATTATGAGGTGCAGTTTATTCAGCTGTCAGCTGAATATGTATGTGGGTTGGGGGGGAGACATGTCCCCAACATCTCAGTGCGCTGTGGGGTTGCCGTATACTCCCAGGAGTGTAGAAAAGAAGTAGCACAGGGACTGCAGTTCTTCCTGGCCTTTATGATAGTGCTCAAAGGGTAGGGGCACACAAGGAACTTTCCCCTTTGTATGAGCCAGTCAGAATCTAATAAGGGCCCTAATCTATATAGCAACATGTAACCAGTCATAAAACCCATCCTCCAGACAGAGCATCACACACACTGAATGATAGGACATGTTTTATGTGTCTTTCGTCTCACTGTTGCCAATATGAAACAGTGATAAAACTCACCCACCATGACAAGGGCTGAGGGAAAACAACACAGGAAACTTCTATACTAGAAGAAGAAGCTGCTTTATTTGTGCTATGTTGCTCATCATAATAAATGCATCAAACAGGAACTAAGCCTCTTCACACCCCGGACTCCTGTGGCTGTCCTGGCAGAAGTCTGAAGTGTAGATCTGCCCTAAGCAAATTGAAGAAAGTTTAAGAGGAGTCTAGAGTGGTGCCCTACGTTAAATAGTAGTTTATTCCAGTCCCTCAATGTCCTGTCAAGGTAAACTCCCTCTAGACCTCCTTAGACTACCAGATTCTGATATCATTTAGAATGGTGTAAATCTGAAGCAACTCTATTGACTTCAATTTTATGCTTGTGCAGGTTTGGGTTCAGTATGTAGGGCAGTGCAAGTTGGACACTCAAGGCTCCATTGCCCTCCCTTAGATCCAGTCTACTACTATTGAAGGAAGTTGGAGGAGGCGTGATTCACCTGGCAAGAAGCCAACAGAAGGTGTAAAAGGATGCCAGTTAATGTAACCCACACACAGAGGCTTCAGTGGAATTTAAGAGACCTGGATTTTATTTCCCTGACTTGCTTTGTGACCATGGGCAAATCACTTCACCTCTTCCCCCCCTCCTCTGCATGATTTATTCTGTCTTGTCTATAAGCTTGTCGGGGCAGAGATATGTGTGTGTGCACAACAGAGCTCCAGTTGGTTAGGGCCTCTTGGCATTGCTACAGTACACCTGGTAATGATGAGGTGAGGACCCCTGGCATATATAACTTCTCCACTTGGCAATTGCCATTGAAATACAGAGCAGATAACTTCTCCAGGATCTTGGTAGCCACACGCACTACTGCATTACCATAGCATTAAGGGCCTACTCCTCAAAGTGCAAGAAGTTTGCTGCTCTTCACCACTGCCTCTCAGTCAAGGCCAAGGTTAATCTCCACAGGGACTCCTACTGCAGCACAAGGTAGATATGATTTAATCTAGTAAAAGTCATTACCAGGAGAGTTAAGAACATCAGGCATGTTACTGGTCTGTGCTTGAGGCAAATTAAATGTATGGGGCACCAAGAATTCCCCCCAAACCCCACATAAAATATTTGAACCTTGTAGGCATACGCACACCTTAAGGCATTGCTGAACTCTGCCTATGAGTAGTAATCTAATGACCTATTTTCCAGGTCTGCAGTAGCTATAAACAGCCCAGCGTGACCCTCAGCCCCAGATGTGTAAAAAGGTAACTAAGCTTTATTATGTTTTAAAATGGATTTTGTTTGTTTTTATTCCTGTGCTCCCACGCAAGCGAGATAAGTAGAGCATGCTTCTTACTCCTGCCTACACATTTCTCTCCCTTGATCCTTCTAAACCCCCTGTTGGAACGGATTCTGTTCACACTTCCACTAGTGTAGTTCTGGAGTAACGCCATTGACTTCACTGGGGTTACTCCAGACCTAGACTTGCATAGCTGAGAAAAACTGGCTCTTTATTTTTTCAGGGTCTTGACTTCATATGCTTTCTCCCTTCTTGCATTCCAGCAGGAATTTCCAGTTTGCTGCCTCCTGTTTGCTGTTGCTGTTATAAAATCTGTCCGGCCCTTTGGTTTGCACTCACTGAAAAATTTGAGCTGCTTTTCCAGTTCCCATGCAGAGCTCCTAAACTAAGCCTGTGAAGCAGCTCATCAGACAACTCTCTGGATAGATCACAGGCCATTGCATTGTGTTCAGCCACCCACCAGTCCCCAAAGAAATGTCACCTTGCCGCTTCTATGGTAAACTACTATTCTCTTGTAAATTCCCATGAACTACCCCATCAGCTAAAGAGGAAAAGAACAAAAGGGTATCTGGTATGAAGAACAAGTTACATTGAATTAAATTGAGCTCAATATGTTAATTAACTTAAAATAAGCTCAGTATGTTAATTACTGCTTCTGTCTTTATGGATATTCTTGCCTTTAATCCAAAGGAGTGGTTGAATTCTACAGCTAGGGCTTCTAGTTTTCAGCAATGTGCTCCAGACTGTACAATACCAAAAAAAAAGGGAGACTTTTTCCTGAAGAGCTTACAAAGCATCTGTGAGCTAAATGTGATCAAGTAATTTGCAAGAAGTTAACTATTGCTCCAGAGACTACTTGTTTTGAGTACAAACTATGTGTGGAAAGATGATAACTGAGAATTAAACATATAGATATTGCCAGACTGTAGCTGGTAAGAGGAAAGTGTCTGCATGTAACAAATGCAGGGATTTAAGAAACATATTTATTGAGGATAAAGGAGAATTAACTGTCCCCATCATCTTTTCTTCCCCCAAAACACCCACAGAATTACAAGTGGAAGTTTAGCATGTGGAAGCAAAATAGATTTTTTAAAGTACAGATTTGAATCACACATGGTCAAATTCACATTGAATTTCTGTTTCTAATAAGGGAAAATAATTCTTGGTTACCTTGTACAACAATGATTTTTCCTTTTATCCAATAGCTTCGGTCTTTATCCCAAAAAGTCTGATTGTGATAATATGTATTAGCATGTGCAATTCTAATGAAGTCAGTGGGATGATTTACCGTAGAAAGAACTATGCCTCAGTAAGTGGTAGGATTTAGGCCCCAATCCTTCAATTTTCTCCATGCAGGTGGATTTCTGTTCCCATGTACAGCCCTGCTGACTTCAGCGGGGTCCTGCACAGGTGCTGGGATCTGCCCACATTGAGTAGCTTGCAGGTTTGGGACTTGAGTTTATTTGCTAGGGAGCATGTAGAGAACTGGATACTCCTTATCACAGTTTAGGGCATCTGCACCCGTGTTCCCCCCTCTGTGGTCCCTCAAGGGCACCAACTTAAAGATTTCTGGCTCCCAGCCATCATCTCTCCTGAGCAGAGATCTATGTCTCACTCTTTCCTGATGGGGGATTTTAAGGCTGCACATCTCCCTGATTTACACTGTGATATCCCCAGACTGCCTAAACAGACAAGAGTCTGAGCTTTGCTTTCTCTCCAAAGATTATAACCAGTGTATTGCCTGCAGTTAGAAGTTACCACACAGCTTCTTCTAAGCAAACACATTTATTCTTAAAGTAAAAGCATTACAGAGAAAACATTCAAATAATAAAAGTGCCTCCATGAATTCTAAAAAGCTTAAAAGAAGTGCCTCCCCATCAAACCTAGAGCTCTGATAGGCTTCAGTCTTTCAAAGCCCACATCTGGATTTTCCCCATGGTTACAAGTTCATACACATTTTAGATCAAGAACCAGGACAAAGGCTGGGTAGGTCAGCTGTTTCTTTATACAAATTGGGCCTCTGAGCTTGGCCTTCTGTAACAGGTGATCAGCAGACAACAGTAACCCTCTGCTCAGGGTGTAGCTTCAAAAGGCTGGGTTTTTGCATAACTAGAGTTGGAGAATTTGCATTAGTCTCTCCCTACGATTCCCCAGGAAATCCACTTAATGCTTATTGTCCATACTTTTCAGCCACATTTTCAGTGTAATCTATTGAACTCCCAGGCCTCACATCTCCCCCTTAGAGAGGTTACGTACAATCCAGGCCCACAATAAAACATAAACATAATACAGTAAAGGATATTGTAATCCAAGGATATTACAGGAAATTGCCATATCTGTCACACTCCCATCTTTGCATTTTGGTCATATGTAGCTCTGCACATATTTGGGGGAATATTGTGTTAATATATATCTATAAAATGACAGGTTAAAATTATTATAGATCCTAGAATATTGTGCTTGGCTGGATAACAGACCAGATCAGTTTTAAGGAATCTAGCTCACTGGTGGATCATTTAATTAAAACTACCAGACACACCGCTGTTTTTGGAAATCTTCATATTGTATGGATTACAAGCTACAATAAATGGGTTCTGACTTAGATTCCTTAGAATTCCTTTGAACAGGAAACATGGTTGCTTTTCTGTTTGGAAAATGCCAAGCACATTGTGGTTGCTACTGGAAGTAAATAAATTAATAATATAAATAAGTGAAATGATTGATTTTATAATATCTAGCTGTGGCTATCAGAATCCCGAATAGAAAAAAAAACATATAAATGTAATTAAGAATAGGATCTGGACTTTTAGGAACAGTGCGGAAGACACATAAGTCTCGTCTTCATATTGTGTGCTGTTTCTGAAACATGTTTATTGTAGGTATATGGCTACTCATATCTAGATACCTTCCAATAAAATAAAGAGAAAAATTAATGAAAAAGCAAAACTACCATTCATTAGCCTGTTTGTGTATAAGCCGACCCCTCAAATGGATGGTAAAAATAGCAAAAACTGTATGACCCTTTCATAAACTGACCCTATATTTCAGGGGTTGGAAAACTTTGGTTCCTGGCCCGTCAGGGTAAGCCGCTGGCTGGTCCAGACGTTTTGTTTACTTGGTGCATCTGCAGGTATGGAGCCCCTCAGCAACCTGTGGCCACAGTTCGCCATTCCCAGCCAGTGGGAGCTGCGGAAAGTGGTGCACCACAGGGAGCTGAGGGGCTCTATGCCTATAGACACTCCAGGTAAACAAAACAACAATGTATTAGATATTCAATTCAATGATTCCATAGAGTTTAAAATCATCAAATTTTGGTGTAGACCCATTTATAAGCTGATCCCCGCTCTTTGATGTGTCACTTTTTTACCAAAATATTTGGCTTATGAACAAGTATATACGGTATTTAAAATTGCCTAGTGCCTCCAACATTCAGTACTTTATGGGAACATAGTTTAAAATAATAATCTTTTATGACCAAAGTAAATTTGTAATGACTTGATTATGACTTAAAGCTTTTCTATTTCAGAAATATTGATCTGTTGCATTTTTGTGTACCAGTAGATATTACTAAAATTGACATGTTTAGATCAGAGCATCAGATGGATTACCAAACTAACTGAAGAACAGAATTAATGGAACTGTTCTTACTGTCAAGTATCTTATCATTCATACGCAGTAGATAAGTGTGGCAAGTGCTGTAGAAGCTGAAGCCATGTGCATGTGTTTAAAGGAGACAAAGATATGTAATTATTGTAAAAAGCCATTTTATGTAAAATTTCTTCATGTACAATATTCCCTCTGTCCTCAGCTTGTACCTCCTTTTCCCCTTCTTAAATATCATACTTAAATGTCACTGGTGAAAAATATGGTGGTCTAAACAACTCAGTCATCTGGGCCACTAATTTGCTGATTGGCACAAGAGCGTATACTGGCACTTTCTGCAAGGAATGTGCAAAGTGATAATATGTTCTGAAACTCAGTGTAAAACCACTTTATCTAAAATGGTTTTATTACTGTTGTTATTTATTTGTTTTACAGTAGCATGTAGGGGCCTCAACTGAGATTGGAGCCCATTATGCTAGGGCCTGTACAAACACACAGTAAGAGACATTCCTGCCCTGAAGAGCTTCCAGCATAATTAGATAAGGCAGAGAAAGAGGATAGAAGGAGAAAAAGGCACAGATAGGTGAAGTGACTTGCCCATACTCACCCTGATGGTTAATGGCAGAACTTGGAATAGAATCCATGTCTTCTGAGTCCAGTGCAGTGCCTAAAACATGCTGCCGCTCAGATTTCCCTTGCAGCCGAAAACATTAATTTTGCAGTTAATTGTATTCTTGGAGTAATAGGTTAGCATAATCTTGCTGAAACAGCCTTTTAAGAGGTTCTTCTGAAACACATGCAGTCCACAGATAAGCAGAGCTATGCAGAGACAGGTAGCTCCATTTCATGCAGAATTTCAATATTTTGAAATTTGGGTTTGTTCCAGTTTGGAACATGGGTTGGGTGGGGTGGGAAGCGTACGTCTCCCCACCATGGCAGCTCTAGGGTTGGGGCTGCAGGATAGGTGCCCTTCCCCCGGCCCCAGCAAGTCCAGGCTGGGGGAGGGCTGCTGTGGCTGGAGCTGGGCTACTCTTGCTGCACCGCTCTGGCCACAGCTGGGTGTGTGCCACTCCAGCTGCGTTGCCCCAGCAGGTCTAGGCTCCCCGGTCACGACTGGGGCTGGAACAAACTCAAACAGTTTGGAACAAACCCAAACATTTAGACATTCTCTGCAAAAGAGAAAGCCTCCATTCTGGGGCAGCCTGCCTGGCTAACTCGCACAGAGCCATGGACCCTGGAAGCACTGGGGTCCCCAACTCCAAGGTGGTCTGCCTGGCTCAAAGCCTTGGACCCTGGAAGTCCAGGCTATTGATGAGCCACAAGCTTGGGAGCTGGTGTTCCCAGTCTCCCTGTCAACACACCTGGTGACTGTGGAGGAGCTGGGAGCCCCCTTCTACAGTAGCTTACCAGGCAAGCTGCAGAGGAGCTTGGGAGCAGGGTCTATCAGGACTTCTGGGCTCTGAACTCCCCCACCAGGCGAGCTGCTGAAGACCCAGGATCCTGAAAGTCTGTGCATCTCAGTAGCCCACCAAGTAGGCTGCTGAGAAGCTCAGCAGATGAGTTGGCAGGAAACCAGATAGGTTTCCACTGGACCAGCATGAAAATTAAAACACCTCTGCAGAATGTTTCGATTTCGATGAATCAGTGTTCTGTGATGGGAACATGTTCCATCGCATGTACAGCTCTAGAAATAGTTGTAGTGTCTGAATTTTAAGCTATAGCACTGTATTTTACCTCTGATTTAATCAAAAAGGAGCAAGTACCCCTGATGTGGACCTACTAAACCAAAGTGTCTGAATGGCGGGGGGCCGGAGGGGAGCAGTGTTCCCTCTGATTTTTCCCACTTATGTGCAGAATGAATTTTGTTATGTGCACCGATATGGAGGTGATGTGTGACACATCACCTTCATATCAGTGCACATAACAAAATTCATGTGGTGGGGGTGGGTCTGAGCGGTTCAGAGTGTGGGAGGGGGCTCAGGGCTGGGGCAGAGGGTTGGGGTGCAGAGGTCTGATGGCTCCAGCTGGGCATAAGAGCTCTGGAGTGGGGCTGGGGATGAGGGGTTTGGGGCGCAGGAGGGTGCACAGGGCATACAGTGAGGAGAAAGGACTCCCCGCAGCTCTCTGTCCCGTCAGCAACAGCACATGGGTTGGGTGGGGTGGGAAGGGTATGTCTCCCCACCACGGCAGCTCTGGGGTTGGGGCTGCAGGATAGGTGCCCCTCCCCAGGCCCCAGCAAGTCCAGGCTGGGGGAGGGCTGCTGTGGCTGGAGCTGGGCTACTCTTGCTCCGCCGCTCTGGCCACAGCTGGGTGTGTGCCACTCCAGCCGCGTCGCCCCAGCAGGTTTAGGCTCCCCGGTCATGACTGGGGCTGGGCTGCTGCGGCTGCACCTGGGGCGGGCTGCCCTGTCCGTGCCTGGGGCTAGGCCACCCCGCCTCAGCCATGGCTTGGCCTCACCCGACCATGCCCAGCAGGTCCAGGTGACTCCTCCATGGCTGGTTCTGGGCCACATTTGGGGCTGGCCTGGGCCACGTTTCAGCAGAGTTGGGGCTGGGGGAGGGGCGCTCCATGCCCTGGCAGGTTGGGGGCTGGGGAAGAGGGGAAGTAGGTCCCTGGGCGGGTTCCTTGAGCGCTTGTATGGCGCTAAATAGGCTGTTGCGTGGCTGCGCAGCTTACAGGGAACTTAGAAGAACTCACAATGTTGGCTGTAGTCTCACTTGGAAATACACGTAAAGACCCAGAGTTAGGAAGTGTTTACTCTCACAAGCAAATTGTGCCATTAAGGGCCCAGTTTTCAGAGATGCTGCGTATCCGCAATTCCAGTTGAAGTCAGCGAGAGCTGTAGGTGCTCAGCATTCTGTCCTTGAAGCACAGGCTTGTGTTGGGGTGATGTGGAACTGAGCTAGCTCATGAAAGTTCTGAGAAAGAGTGGGCCTCAAGAGGCACAAATCTCTTCGTCCACTGCCCAGGGTGCAGAAGAGTGTGTTCCAGATTTTTAGAATAATGCATTCTTGTCCCCTGACCACATCCAGCCAGTTCTTTGGGTCAGAGCAGTGGTGGAAGAGCAGAGCTATGACCCACCGCCTCTCCACCCTCATTGAGGCAGTTTGCTTCATTGGGCGTGCAGGGAGGGAGCACTGGGGAAAGCGGTACATTTTGAGAGTGGTACTTGGTGGCAGAGGAGGTGCTGGATAGGAACTTGGGACATTTTGCAATGATATTTTTTCTTTGGGCTTCCATGCTGACCACTCCTTCTTGCTTTTGTTGGAAATTTCCTTTAATGCATCCGTTAGTGGTAGGCATTTTGTGCTCTGTGGTGAATTACATTTCAAAAGGAGTACTAGTTAATCCTTTCCCTCAGTCCTTAACTTTAGACTCTTTTGCAATATTTTTCAGATTTGGGAGTAATCTCGATTGGAGGAGCTATGCCTCATGTGACTGTTGGGTCTGACCATCTCTCCTCAGAAGCCTAAAAGAAGGGAAGCGCATGGCTGGAAAGGTGAGCCTGGAAGCTGAAAGAAAAAAAATACCAGTTGGAAACACAAATTTATCCTTCCTGCAAATGTTCATGCTAATCAACCCAGGTGATAGAATGTTCCCAGAAAGGAAACACTAAATGGGCGGCCAAAGTGAATTCACTGGAAAATTAAAGCAAATGTTCAGCATCATGCATTTGCCCAGCTCTAGTTGTGATCATGATCTCTTTTTGCCTAGTGTGGCCAGAGCCCAGTGAGAGCACTACCCAGCCCCAGCTGTGATAATTGACAAGTGTGTGCAAACTCAGCCTATTGTTTCAAATATCACATATGCACTTAATTGCTTGTTTAAAATATGAAATGGATCAAAAATGAACAGACGAGTAAAGTGAAATGCTCTGTAGAATTCATATCACTAGTCTGATTTTATAAATACCCTGGGGTACATTCTTCTCTCATTCAATGCTTGAGAGTCCTATTAGTGTTAATGGAAGCTATGTGAATGCACTGAGAGAAGAATATTTCCCTCTGAATTTGAAGAGGAACTTTCATACTGGGTCATACATGAACGAAAGAAAGAATATTTATATCACAAGCAGTTTACTTTGCCAGGGAATGGTTAGGAGAGCAGAGGGAATAACAAGCAGTGTAATGATGGGGTTATTAGCAGTGGGGGCTTAACAAGGGAGTTACCAAGATAGTGGATTTGGAAGGAGTAACAAGGGGCAGAGGTATTTCATGGATGGAGGTTGTCACAGTTCATGGCAACTGCATCTGTATTCTCCCTGTGTGGTCCTTCAAGGGCACCTACTCTAGTCCCCCAGCTCCTCAGCCATCACCCTTCTTGGGCAGAGACCTGTGTCTCTCTCCCTCCTGACCAGGTTGCACAGTTCCCTGTCTACACTGTGATATCCCCAGCAAGCCAGGCTGTATCTTCACTTTGCTTTCTCTCCAGATGCTATAAAGTGCATAATGACCCATAGTTATAAATAACCACACAGCCCTTCCTAAGCAAGCCCATTCATTCTTAAGGTGGAAAGCATTACAGAGAAAATATATTTAAAACAATAAAACAACCTACATGCATGCTAAAAAAAACCTTACCAGAAGTGACCCCAACTCCAGCGTTGGGCTCTAGAAGGTGTCAGTCCTCCCAACCTTTCCACAAAGTTTGGGGCCCTGCTTGGACAGAAGGTCCTGTCCATTTGTTGGATCAGAAAGAAGGCCCTGAGGCAGTTTAAACTCAGGCTATTTATCTAAAAGTTTTTTCTTTGTCTGTTGGTCTCTGGAAAATCCTATTTGAACTAGTATATGTGAGTCTCCCTAGGAGATGGTACCTCTCTTGAGGGGTTACAACCTAGCCAATTTGCCTTAATCATCATCCATTGCTTTTAGTTCCTGGAGGAGCCACTGTAGCCCTCCCCCATGGAGCAGAATACATAAACCATTAATTTAAAACGATGGACTCCAAAGATACTTAAACTTAATTCAGTAAGTTTCCCCAAGGATATGCAGGAAACTGCCAGATCTGCCACAGAGGTAACTAAATAATAAATGGACAGGGGCTTTGCCCATCAGGAGAATCATTGCAAAATAGATTTTATGCTTAGGGGAAACACATATTTTTAAATTTAAAAAACTGGGACGCTATCATTCGCCCGATGGATTTGAGATATTCGGAAAATGGAGTGTAAGTAAAAGACTCTGTACAAGATTTTATGTGAATTATGTTACCAGTCTTCTACCAGCTCCTATTAATTCTACATCCAAAGTGTGTGACCATGACGACACTAAATTAACTACTTGTTAAAAGCTGCTGATTTCCAACAAATATTCTGTTCTGTTTTCCTGGGCCAATGGAACTGTTCTTGTAGCTCAGCTGTGGGATGCCAGAGAGGAATGGGGAAAGAGATTTGTCACTTGGAACCTGGGTAGCATTTTCCATCTCAATTTTAAATTCTTTATATGTGTCCTTTGGCTTATTATTTTGGTGTCTACTAGATTCTGTTATTCATTTGTATACCAAATTCATTTATGGAGCATTACAAGTACAACTACTTCTATAAGGAAAGTAGGCCATGAACATTTTTCATAAGGGTAAATTATTAGTTTTCAGAGTAACATGTGAGTGTGACTTCACAAAGCATTTGCTTGCGTCTACTAACTTATAAATTTGAGGACTTGCTCCAAGCTGAAGCAATAGTTCAAGCCAATAATTGTTTAAAGTCTAATTAAATTATAAATCCCTTAGGGCAGAAATCCGGTTTTCTTCTATAATGTATAAGGTGAGCATATTATTGGTGCTTAAGAAATACATAATAATATATTATTTATTATAGGTGACACCTAGAGTTAAGGTTGTCTAACATTTTCCATTTGAAGACCCTGTTTTCAGTCCATATAACTTTGCCAAACTTCAACCATTTAGGATGAGAGTCCATGCTAGGTATCTGCCTTAGGCAGTTTTTCTTTTCTTTTTCTTTTTCTTTCTTTATTTTGGGGCTGGGGGTTGTTGTTTTTATTGGGGGGGGCTCCATTTCCAAGATCAAGGATAGGGAAAATACATTGTTTTGCTCATATTAAAAAATTCCAGTGACTTTTTCTTTGAAAAGCTCAAGGGTACCCATGCTTATGAATAAGGAGTGTCCTTTTTGTTCGGGATATGACTTTTGCCATCCCCGTGAAAATGTGCTCAAATTTGACCAAGTTGCAAGCCTTTGAAACATTGCTGTTTGCACATGCTCAGTAGAGGCTGTTTTGATTTTAGCAGCTAAAATCCATGAAGATCCCATTCTCACTGAGCATCCTCAGGCCTCTCACAGTTCCCAGTGCTGATCAGACTCTGCATGCACCCATTCCCACAAAGCGACTGACATGCTTTATCCGCTCACAACTCCTGTATGTAACTGGAATATGCATGTTCCAGCCCAGGACTACAGGGCTGAAGCTGAACTTCCCCTGTAATAGCTGCTTCCAGCTGATCCAGGCTAGCACAGAACCAGGTACCTGAACTGAAAGCAGGGAACCTTTCTCTCTGGTGCTCTCAGTGGCTCTCCCCACCCCTTCCTGCTGGCACCCAGGCAGCATGGAACATGAAGTCTGATTTGAATGCCTCTGATCTGGAACCTGGTGGGGGGAGACAGCTGGACTGGGAGCTGGTGAAGGAAATTGTGGGTGGGACTAGGAGCCTGTTGGCGTGTACACTGAGTTTGCTGGGAGGACACTGGGACTAAGAACCAGTGTGGGAGGAGCAGCAATAGTGCAGTGAATGAGGAAAGAAAGAGAAAGGAGGGTCTCAGAGTTAAAGTAATTGAATGCTGCCCTGGCAAATTAGTTTCTATTCTTGTCTCTGCCACAGAGCTCCTATCCAATGCTGGAAAAATCACTGAAACCAGACTTTTCATCAGTAGTCACTAATTCTGTGTACCTCATTTTCTGGGTCCCCAATCTGAGACCCTTGGATCTGATTTGCAGAAGTGCTAAGTACTCACAGTTACAACTTAAGTCCATGGACGCTTTGCTTTGGATGTATAAAGTGCTATTTTAATGCTAAATACTCTGAAAAATGAGGTCCTAGGTGTCTCAACTTGGGCACCAAAATTAATGGAAATTTATTACTTTAATCTCTCTGTGCCTCAGTTCCCCATCTGTAAAATGAGGATAATGTCCCCTCATCTCACAGGAGTGTTGCTCAAATAAATTCATTAATATTTATGATACTCTAGTGATGAGGGCCACAGAAAAGCCCTTAGGAAATTAATGTTCCTGTCTTCATAACAGGGTTTGAATAGCTTATAAGGCCTAGAACTACACATTGAACAATAAGGAGAAAACACAGTATCGTGTGCAATGAATGAGTTAGGAGATCTTGAGAAAAAAAATAGTATATGGTAATATATTTAATGACTGGATCGAAATGAATACACACAAGGGAGCCAAATTAAGTTACTCCTCAGGCAACTTTAATTCTAGCATTTCCTAATTTGGGTGCTTGGTTTCACAGCTTTAACAATATTCTTTTAACATAGGTAGAGGTGGGGTTTTTGTTTGTTTGTTTCGGTTTGGTTTGGTTTGATTTTGTATCTTTGCATTATGTTTTCTTTATCATACTTCAGGAAATGTTCAAAGGCAAAAACCCCAATCTATATGAAGGCCAAATTCATGTTGAGTTTATCAAGCAGACCTCAGCTTGAATACTTCCTTAGGCATATAAGAGACACTAAGAACCTTCTGGTTTGACAATTTAAATGTTAACAGCTGCTCTGGACTGTTGGCTGAATGACTGTTGACTGAATGATACTGTAAAAAAACTATCTGTGCTGATCCATGTTTGCTGTCTCAAATGAAGTGGAATGCTCCATTTAATCAATCATTGTGTAACATGTTTTAGTTGAGATTAAATCACTGCTGCTTGACTCCTGTTTTACACCAGTGTAACACCATTGATTTCAATGTTTCGTTTTTATTTAATGCCTTATTTATCTCAACATTGGTGTAAGTGGGAAGACACATACATATATCCATTGTGTATCACTTAGGCCTGGTCTACACTGGGGGGAAAGGGGGAAATCGATCTAAGATATGCAACTTCAGCTGTGAGAATAGCGTAGCTGAAGTCAACATATCTTAGATCGACTTACCTCCCGCTTTCACGGCGCGAGATCGATGGCCGCGGCTCCCCCGTTGACTCCGCTTCAGTCTCTCGCCCTGGTGGAGTTCCTGAGTCGACGACAGAGCGTTCGGGGATCGATTTATCGCGTCTAGACATACTCTTAGAGTGCATTCATTGTTGCTTAGTGTCTCTTAAATACATAGGCCCAGATTCTTAGGGCTAGTCTACACTGGCAATGCTAAATCACTGCCATGGCAGCGCTTTAACGTGGCTTGTGTGATCACAGCAGAGCACGGGGAGAGAGTTCTCCAAGCACTCTAAAAAAAAAACACCTCCATGAGGGGTGTAGCTCTGAGCACTGGGAGTGTGGCTCTCAGTGCTGGGGCACTGTCTACACTGGCACTTTACAGCACTGAAACTTGCTGTGCTCAGGGGCTGTTTTTTCACACCCCCTGAGCAAGAAAGTTGCAACACTGTAAATTGCCAGTGTAGACAAGCCCTCAGAAGTGCCCTCTATGCACTGTGCAGAAAAAAAGATGGAGGTCACAAAAGAAGATTTTTGGAACTCCTTGATCCCAGGGCCCAGATCTATACTGGCACCATCCCTGGTGTAATTTAAAGCAGCCGCGGGGCTGACTACAGCCCCAAGGGGCCAGTACACTAACCTGGGACTGTTGGAGCAGAGTTGTACTCCTCCCACACCACATCCTCATGACAGAAGATTGCGCATCTGGCCAGTTTTAAACCAGCTTTCCACCTGTTTTGCACTGCCAGAGCAGCTCAAAGCAGCCAGACCAGGGGTTAGGACCTGAGCCCTGTGGAAACATTAACCAAGTATTCTACTTGCTAGCTGAAGATTGGAGATTTTTCTTCAAGACTGGATGTTTTTCTAAAAGATCTGCTCTAGGAATTATATTGGGGAAGGTCTATTGCCTGTGTTTTACAGGAGGTCAGACTAGATTATCACAATGGTCCCTTCAAGCCTTGGAATGTATGAATCTATGATTTTGATCAGGCTATAATTAGATTCTTGTGCCTTTGATCATTTCCTGATGCACATGAAGAAAATATAGCAAAAAGATCCAACCACTTGTAAGCAGTATCTAGTGCTCTCAGTGCTCCTTCTGCTGAGAAGGAGCATAACATACAAAGTACTCTAATGGGTGCGCTGATCACTACTCGTGCCTACTTGTGGCATAATTATTCCATACTTCAATCTACATTTTTTTTTATAACTCTCCACCCCAACATACAGCTTTCAGATTGTTCAGCAATATCACAAATCTGTGTTAAGATGAATAAAATAAAGGTGCCAATTTGGAATCTGACCATACATTTATGAAGATCTAGTATTAAGCATGAGAGGAACCAATGTTGGGTTAAAATGTGGATTCTGGAAGGCATTTTTTGTTTTTTCCAACCATGGAGTTGCTAAACACTGTGTCCCAGGTCCTTGGCTGCAACAAATTAGTGCACAGAGCAATTCAGGGGTCTACGGAGGGAGGCAAAAGTGGCTTTAAGACATCTTTATGTTTCCTCAATCCTAGGTGAGCTGTGTACCATGCCAGTGTCCCAGCATAAACTGGAGCAGCCTGAAGACTTGTGCTAGTTGCCCGTGGCCCCAAGAGCTGTTCCAATGGTACCAACTGCAAACAGTCCCACTGCAGCAAGCAGGTGTCAGCTGGGAACAGTGATGTCCTGACCTGTTCCCCATATGCCAGTTACAGAGATGGTGAAGGGAATGCTACACTAACTCTATGATCTCCAAGAATCTCCTCTTTCCTGAGGTAATCCTTCCATGGCCAACTCTTCTGTCTTAAGGGCTGTTCTGCACTGACCATACTATTCAACGAGGCTGCAGTGCAACGGGGAATCTGGCTTGTGGGCCTGATTCTCTACTGCCTTGCACCTAGTACAGCAATTTACAACTGCGTAAAGGGAATGTAAAGTGGGTGTAAAATATTTCTATTTTGATTGGGGAGGCTTTACCACTGTAAAGGGTAGACCATAACAGGGTTCAAAAAAAGAACTAGGTAAATTCATGGAGGATAAGTCCATCAATGGCTATTAGCCAGGATGAGCAGAGATGGTGTCCCTAGCCTCTGTTTGCCACAAGCTGGGAATGGGCGACAGGGCATGGATCTCTCAATGATTACCTGTTCAGTTCATTCCCTCTGGGGCACCTGGCAGTGACCACTGCCGGAAGACAGGATACTGTGCTAGATGGACCTTTGGTCTGACCCAGTAGGGCCATTCTTATGTTCTTATGTTCTTAACTGTAATTTACACTCACTTTAAAGCACCAGTACACTGAAAGAATGATGTAAAGTGCCATTAATTTAAATGAGACTCAGACCCACTTTGTTTAGGTTTAAAAGACAACCCAAGGAGCAACACAGCAGAGAATTAAGCCATGTAGAAAGCACCTCAGAAGAACAACAGAAGCACGAATAAAAATGATGTGGGTCATATCAAGAGCAACTAATCCTCCTCTTAAGAAAGAAATTTGAGGCGGGGAAAAATCCATAATACTTTTAAAAAGAAAATCTTGTTTAAAGGGAAAGTGTTCACATGATAAACTGAGTATTCTAAAGTGAGAGACAGCTTTGAGTGACAATTCAGCCCTGCTAACCTCTCAGGGCATGTCTACACAACAGCAGCTACAGATGCATAACTATGGCCCTGGAGCTGTGCTGCTATAATGTAGATGCTTCCTACATCAATGGAAGGGGTTTTAGGGTCAGTGTAGGTAATCCACCTCTCAGAGAGGCAGTAGCTAGGTTGATGGAAGAATTCTTCAGCCAACCTAGCTGCATCTGCAGCAGGAATTAGGTCACAGACCTGAGCAATGTAACTAGGTCATCCTAAGTTTTAGGCCTCTGTAATGGGGGTGAATCTCGGATAATATTAGAGCTTAGCAACGTGGGAACCATCTCCTATGCACACTCTGTGCAATTGATTATGTAAGCCCTGACTAAAGTAAACTCTTGAAATCTGTCATTCTATGAAAAACTTCCAAAGGCAAAAACTGTTGTTTAAATTCCAATGATAGGGCTGATTTATCTGTTATGTTCTGTCGATCTAAAATTGCCATGATAGTCTCAGTTGGAAAAGGCATTTATTATTTCCTGCCCTCAACTGATGTTTAGTGTTATTGTGCACTGTTATGCAGCAGCTGTTTTTCACCTCAGAGTGGCGGTTCAAGGGAGGAGGGTGCATGGAACTGCTCACAAGCACATAATTGACCAAGGCACAATTCCATGAGGCACCATAGCACCCTTTTTTCTTGCACCAGCAACACAACACTAGTCTATAAAAATTGAGGTAGGTAAACCCCTCCTTGTCAACCCCTAAAATTGGCCCACCTTGAAGAGAAGCATATACTTCATCCTTTCAAAGGGCGGCACACAGGGGCGTCTCTAGACATTTTGCCGCCCCAAGCATGGAGGGTCCGCTGAAGCCGCGGGACCAGTGGACCCTCCGCAGGCACACCTGCGGGAGGTCCACCGAAGCTGCGAGACCAGTGAACCCTCTGCAGGCATACCGTCGAAGGCATCCTGCCTGCCGCCCTAGCAGCGACCGGCAGAGCACCCCTGGCTGCTTGCCACCCCAGGCACGTGCTTGGAGCGCTGGTGCCTGGAGCTGCCCCTGGCAGCACAGCTCTGGTATGCAAGCCCCTGCAGGAATTCTGGCTGAATCAGCTAGAATTCCTCCAAGAGCTCCTGCTGTAGTATGGTTGCCCAACCTTCCTTCCTGCAGTGTGACCATGGGTTTAAGAGCTGCAATTTGACCATAGCACTTTGCGATCTTTTTTGGTTGAATTACACTATATAACTGTCAGTCACTATAATTACATTCAGCACATGAAGGCTGCTTACTGTGGCTGGAGTTCATCAGGTATCCAGTGTGTTTGTCTTGGAAGTTGTTTCAAAATCTGAGACTATCCTGCCCCTTTTGGTTGACGGTCTTCTTCTGGCAATGGACATAAATCAGATGTCCATGAAAACTGTATTTGATCTTTCACTGCCCTTTCAGAGGGATGATCGTGAGGTGCTGTTGAATCATCTGTGGGACCTGGAAGGGATGGCTTTATGGTGACACCATTCATACTTGGCAAGGAGGACCCAGAGGCGGCTGTAACAGGCCATTGCTCATTCTGCCCCAGGACTCTCACGAGTAACATCCTCCGCAGTTCCATCCCATCACCGTCATTCCTGTTCAATGTGAATATGTGGCTACTGGGGGGACAGGGGATTATGGGGTATTTTGTCATGCAGTATCATTCCTTTTTCAAATCAAACCCAGATATTGCAGTATCCTTGCTTTTTTAGTACATAAATGAGTTAGGTTCCTAGATGAAAACTAGCTGGCTTAAACTCAGTCTATGTAGTGAAGATGATGTTTGTGGGCAGGGGAATGGATAGGTTTATAAAGAACACATAATTTCAGCCCAAACTGAATTTAAAAAAATCTAATTACAAAATCAATGGATGAGGGCAATGGACTATAGGTAATATGAGGACCTTATTAAAGCATTTGATGCAATGGGAGTATTCACAAATTAAATGTTTCAAAAATTCATTCAGTGTGGTTTAGATATGAATGCTTATGGATTGAAAACCAGACAGCAAACAAAGGACAAATTGTATTAAATTGGGACATTAGGTGCAGGAGGTTATTAATTATTATTAATATTTATATTACAGCAGTATACACAAATGTGAAGACAAGATCTCTGCCCCAGGGAGTTTACAGTCAAAGGTCCCTTTCTGAAAATAAGTATGCATGAGCAGAACACACTCCTGTGTCCACACAGAGTCACTTGCAGGATGGAGACACAAGAAGAGACATTTTTGTTGCAATTTAAGAAACTGCTGGGATGTGATGGGATACACCCTCACCCCTTTAGTGGAAAGGCTAATGCGTATTCCTGCATTCAGGCAGCACCAATTAGCCACACCTGCAGAATGTGCTCCACCTTGAGAAGTGGTGATTAAAAGGATAAGACTGGCCACAAAGTAGGGGAGTTTTTCCAGGAACAGGGAAGCTACTAGGGACTGCTAGTGAGCTCTAGTAACAAGTGGAGCTCAGCCTGAGGCAACTGCTAACCCTTTCCTTCATCCCTATCTACTGTTTGACACTACTTCACTTGGTATGAGTGAAGGCCTTGGAGGGCTGCTTCCAGCCAGTGACTTGTGGTGGGTTCTGGGAAGTGCCGCCAGGGGCTAGAGACAAAGGGACTGTACTCTGGAGAGTAAAAAAAAGTCTGGGAGTGAGCTGAACTCCTGCTGGGCACAGTAAGATTGCCCAGGATTTGGGATTCCTCTAGGGGACCCAGGGGCAAGATACTATGGTTTAAGCCCCAGCTGAGGGCAAGCTAACTACAAGGGATCAGTGTTGGGTCTGGCCTTATGCGACATTCATTAATGACGTTACATGGGGGGGAAACACTATGTTAATTAATTTGCAGCTGATTCTAAAATTGAGAAGGACTGTTGCACGTCAAAAAATAATACAAAGGGACCTGGAATGGTTAGTGTTATGGGCTGGCAACAACAAAAGGTGAATCAACCTGGGAAAATAATCCAAAATAGGCTGTTTTCAATGGCTGGGAGGAACATGGAAAGCAGTAATACCAAAAGAAATGTAGGAAAGTGTCACAGAAATATCCTCTGCATCAGAATAATCTGTAATAATGTAACATAAACATCCTTAATGTGGATTTAAATGTGACTTACTCACATTTCAAGGCCTTGTTATGCTGCCAGAGAACTATAAAGGGGCCTTACTGTAAATGAAAATTCAGGTCATATTGTCTTCAGGTAGGCATTTTTAGTTAGGGTGAGCTTACGCAACCTCTTCTAGGGCAGCCATAACTCCTTAACTTTTCAGACTATCATCTTACAGATTTGCAAATCTAAGTCAAAAGTCATGAGTTAGACTCTACAATCAGCAGCTATTTTTTTAAAATGATCATTTTTAAACTGTTCTTACCCACTCCTGATGCCTGTGCATATGCAGGCCTGCCACTTAGTGCTGCCAACTCCTCCAGCTACATAGAGTAAGGGGACTCAGGCTGCTCCAGCAGGATCTCATGCTGGTACTGGCTGCCTGATGGCGAAGCACTTCACGCTGCTCCCCAAATGCCAACATTTTAATCAATTCATTCTAGGCCTGCCCATCCCCTAGCAATTAATTGTACACTCCTTAACTCCTCATCAGCTTTGCCCCTTCCCAGCCTCTGCATCTGTCCTTGGCCCCTCAGTGCAATTCTCCTCCTCCTCCAACTCCAGGGGTTCTTCATTCCACTTTTCTAGGTCTGGGAGGACAGGGAAGGGCTGCAGCAGAATGAACTTCTCCCCCTTCCTAGGCCTGGGAGGAGCAGGAAAGAGAGCACCTGCTTGGAGTCTTCAGTCCCCCACCCTTCCTTCTTTCCTAGGATTGGTGTTAAAAAGATGGGGAGGAGAAGGAGCAGAAAACAGACTGATTCATTTTTCCAGGACAGGAGGGAGCAGAGCTGCCCTGAGCTACAGGGCTCTTTCTGCTGTCCCTCCTCTATCCAAAAAGCCATCTTGGCTCCTGGGGGAAGGGAAAGAGCTCTGCCTCGGGCAGCAATCGTGACTGTCTAGTCTTTCGCAGGAGGTGGGTAAGGGGAGAGGCAGCCAATCAAAGGGGGTTGTCCCTTACACCAGGCTGAAAATTACTAGTGAGCTGGAGCTTCTGATATCATTGGGAGACTAGCTCCAGCAGGGATAAAATCATGAGACATGGCAACACTGCTAATGGTATAAATAAAATGTGCTGTATAGTTGCTACAACTGCATTAATAAATCATGGGTATGTTGTAAATGCAAGAATGTGCAACATGCGAAAGAATGCTTGAAATATGACACTGTTGCTACTCCAACCACAAACCTCCCCCAGTCCTATATTCTTCTTTAGCTCTTTTATTTTCAGATGTGAAGATTCCCAGTGCAATTTATGCTGGCATGGTTTCTTCACAAACAAGAATAATCCTTTACTTGATGTTTCACTTCACTGGCTTGATCCTGCAAAACTCTGCTTGTCTGAGAATGAGTTACACAGGTGAGTAGTCCCATTGATTGCAGTGAAACTGCTCAGTTAAAAATTATACAGCTGAGTGTTTTCAGAATTGGGACCTTAGTTACTCTACATTTGATTTTCTGGGCTGATCCTGTTGCATTTTGTCTGACCACATAACCAGGGAAAAACACATTTGTGCAGGCAAGACCCTTCATGGCATTTCTGTCTAGTCTGGATCAAGGGTCAGCAATCTTTCAGAAGTAATATGCCGAGTCTTCATTTATTCACTCTAATTTAAGGTTTCGTGTGCCAGTAATACATTTTAACATTTTTAGAAGGTCTCTTTCTATAAGTCTATAATATATAAATAAACTAATGTTGTATGCAAAGTAAATAAGGTTTTTAAAATGTTTAAGAAGCTTCATTTATAATTAAATTAAAATGTAGAGCCTCCCAGACCAGTGGCCAGGACCTGGGCAGTGTGAGTGCCACTGAAAATCAGCTCACGTGCCACCTTTGGCACCCATGTCATAGGTTGCCTACCTCTGGTCTGGATGTAATGTGATAAACTTGAACACTACATCCTATCAATTCCAAAATCTCAGGGAATGTTCTACGCACTGATGAGCCGAACCCTGTTGAAAACTGGAAGACTGGAAAAAGCTATTTGCATTTAAAGCTGTTCTTTGCTCTGCCTGCTGTGATCCACCTAACACAGTGGTTTTCAAACTTTTTTACTGGTGACCCCTTTCAAATAGCAAGCATCTAAGTGCAACCCCCCCTTATAAATTAAAAACATTTTTTAATATATTTAACATTATATTATATTATAAATGCTGGATTCAAAGCAGGGTTTGACGAGAAGGCTAACAGTTCGTGACCCCCCATATAATAACCTCATGACCCCCTGAGGGGTCCCAACCCCCAGTTTGAGAACCCCTGACCTAACAGCTGTGGGGCAGATGCTCAGTCAGCAGGGGGAGCCAGAGGGAAGGAGGCTTCCTTTCTCCCTCCCTCCTAACATGTTGCCTCCCCAAAGTCTGCTGCCTGATGGGGAAGAGAGAGAACAGTAGCTGTCTGGGAAAGGTACTTTGGAGGGGAGGCGAGGAGAGATGTACAGAATCCCTGGGATCTGATTGCATGGGGAATGTGAATGGGAGCAAGAGGGAAAAGTAAGGGGCACACAGAGCTCTGGGGCTGGGGGGAATGGGAGGTAGATAGAGCCCCTGGCATGAGGGAGGGGACAATGTGAGGCAGAAGTTCCTGCAACAGAGAGAGAATGGGAGAGTGGCACAGTGGGAGCTTGTGTGTGGGACGGGTACTGGGGGAATGGAGGGATGGAAGGACCCTCTGGTCTTACCCTGCAGAAACAATGAAGAATGCAATCCCCTTAGTTTATTTCAATTTAGGACCCTGTTCTGCATCTCTTAACACTGCTGAGAAGTAATTCTGTATTTCCTGACTTGTGTGATTAAAATCTTATATTTAATATTAAATTAGCTTAATTTGTGTGTGTGACTAACTTTTGAAGAAAATAAAATGAAAAAAGTAGTTTTTATTTAAAAAAAAAAAAAGTAAAGAAACATACAAACAAATTGTAACCAAAGAAGGAACTATGGAGCAGCACAATATAACCCCACCTCAGTCTCATAAATACAACTAAATGTGATCAAGAGTTGTAGAATCAGGACATTAACAATTATACATTATTTGCTTGATTAACCAGCAGTACACATCTACCCTGATATAACACTGCCCTCAAGAGCCAAAAAATCTTACCACATTATAGGTGAAACCGTGTTATAACGAGCTTGCTTTGATCCACCGGAGTGCGCAGCCCCGCCTGCCTGGAGCGCTGCTTTACTGCTTTATATCCAAATTCGTGTTATATCAGGTCGCGTTATATTGGGGTAGAGGTATAGTTACCAGTCATTCTGTTACACTTCATTACAAACTATTCTTTGGTAAAAAAAAATTTGTACATTTCTTTTTCGTTTTTGTTTTTTGTTTTCTTTTTCGCTAATATTTATTGTATTTAACAACTAAGGCCACACACCTGCAAACACTTGACCACGTGAGTAGAAAGATGAATAGAAAGCTGGCTAGATCATCAGGTTTAACAGATAGTGATCAATGGCTTGATGTTTAGTTGGCAGCTAGTATCAAACAGAGGACCCCGGGAGTTGGTCCGGAGGCAGGTTTTGTTCAACATCTTCATTAATGATCTGGATGATTGGATGGATTGCACCCTCAGCAAGTTCACAGATGACAATAAGTTGGGAGGAAAGGTAGATACACTGGAGTGCAGGGATAGGGTCCAGAGTGACCTAGACAAATTGGAGGATAGGGCTGAAAGAAATCTGATGAGGTTCAACAACGAGAGTCCTGCACTTAGGATGGAAGGATCCCATTCACTGCTACTGGCTGTGAACCAACTGCCTAAGTGGAAGTTTTTCAGAAAAGGACCTGGGGATTACAGTGGATGAGAAGCTGGATATGAGTCAATTGTGTGCCCTTGTTGCCAAGAAGGGTAACAGCATATTGGGCTGCATTAGTAGGATCATTGCCAGCAGATCGAGGGAAGTGATTATTCCCCTCTATTCAGCACTGGTGAGGCCACATCTGGAGTATTGCAACCAGTGTTGGGCCCCCTACTACAGAAGGGATGTGGACAAATTGGAGAGAGTCCAGCAGAGGGCAACGAAAATGATTAGGGAGCTGGGGCACATGACTTACGAGGAGAGGCTGAGGGAACTGGGGTTATTTAGTCTGCAGAAGAGAAGAGTGAGGGGGGATTTGATAGCAGCCTCCAACTACCTGAAGGGGGATTTCAAAGAGGATAGAGCTCGGAGGTTCTCAGTGGTGGCAGATGACAGAACAAGGAGAAATGGTCTCAAGTTGCAGTGGGGGAGGTCTAGGTTGGATATTAGGAAAAATGACTTCACTGGGAGGGTGGTAAAGCACCAGAATGGGTTATCTGGGGAGGTGGTGGAATCCTTAGAGGTTTTTAAGGCCTGGCTTGACAAAGTGCTGGCTGGGATGATCTATTTGTTTGCTGTCCTGCTTTGAGCAGGGTGTTGAACTAGATGACCTCCTGAGGTCTCTTCCAACCCTAATCTTCTATGATTCTATGAGTAGCTTTACACAAGAAAGTACTTACTGTCTTCTGTGGGAATTAAATATATATTTAAGTTATTTCCTGAATTGGGATGCTTGCTTAAAATAGGGGCTATAACTTTGGTCAGAACCAGACTTTGCCAAGGTGTGCTAACCTCTCTGAGGATTCTGTTCTGTTCTTTTATTTATAGATACTTAGACTATCCTCACTAGAGTAATATCGGACCACCTCAATAAGGACTAATATCTCATAGTTCATGTTTTTTCTCCTCAAGTCAGGACACCATCCCCAGCCATTTTTATCTGGGCATGCCCGGCCTTCATGCCTACCCTCCATTTGGCTATCTTCTCATGTGACATCTACCCTTGCGTTTCTACCTCTGTCATTTTTCTACTCCATTCTTTTTAGGAGATGTCTAGCTGGCCTCCTTACATTTTATAGGCTGGCCAGTTGCTTTTCCCACCTCAAATAAGGTCCCAACAGTAATGATATTTCAGCCATATTGCACATATAGTATTTTGGATCTCTGGTTAGATGGTTGAATTATATGCAATGTGCCAAATTAATGTTACTATTGAAACTTTGGGTCAGTTCATCAGCTGCTATAAAGTCCCACTGACTTCAATAGAATTATGCCAGTTTGCACCATTTAAGGATCTGACTCCTTAACTTTTGCATTTCCTTACATTGTAATATTCACATTTGTAACCTTAATGTTGCATCAATATAGATTTTTTTTTCTATTTTATGTGTGAGAGCAGTTAAGTCACAGTTATATCCAAGTATAAAAATATACTGTATCTTTGTGACATAGAGGTAACCTCCACATTTGCAGTAGAAAGAAGGCTGCAGCATTTTCTGGCAGGTAACATGATTTTAGTAAGGCTTTTGGTACAGTCTCACATGACAGTTGTTCCCTATGTCCACTGAAGATAGGACAAGAAGTAATCAGCTGAATCTGAAGCAAGGGAGATTTAAGAATCATGAAAAACTTTCTAACACTAAAGATAGCAAGCAGTGGAGCAGGCTTCCAAGGGAGGTCATGGAATCCTTGTTATTGAAGGGTTTTAATAATAGGTGAGACAAATACCAGTTAGGAATGGTCTAGGTATACTTGGTCCTGCCTCAGCACAGGAGGTTGCATTAAATGACCTCTCGAGGTCCCTTCCAACCCTACATTTCTATGATTCTGTGCCTCTCAAGGAAGTGAAGCATGTGTTTCAAGCACACACATTTTTCTTTTGTGACAAGTGGTGAGCCAACATTTTAGCAGTCTTAGTGGCATGTCAGTGCTATTTACTGTAACGTTTTGATGTTGCCTTTTAAGTTATTATTCTATTTAAACGTAATCATATTTCCATTTTCAGAGAAAAAGTGCCTAGCAATCAAATAGCTTACAGAAAAAAACACACCCTCCTTTTGAATGGAAACATGAGTTAACTGAAACTGAAGCACTACCAGCATGCACTCTGGGTGGCCAGAGAGAATTGGGCAGGTAAGGGATGCCAGCACTCACTCCAGCTACTTACCTATGAACAGCTCAAAGGTCATTGCTTGCAGATCCAAAATCCATGGTATCCAAATTATCCAAATTCAAATCTAGTTCCTCTCATAATTTACTGGATAGAGAAGCTAACTTTGGGCCAGGTTCTAATCTCATTTGCACCAGTGTAGCTTTACTTGCCTTTTACATCATGTAGGCATTTACTTACACTTGTGTAAGATGCACCCACTCTCATTTGGTAGCATTTTATTCCCCCTTTGCATTCACTTTGCACAGGTGTAAATGACTGAGCAAGGTGCATGGCTGTGGAAAATAAGGTCCATAACTTTTACCGTGGAGATCTTGCAAAATGGTAGGTATGCCATGACAACAGTACTGAATTGCAAGGTATGCCCTCAAAAGATGCATGTGTGTTATATGCCTCACCCTTGCATTTGTTTGCTAAGATCTTTTTTGAAAAATTTTAACTCCTCAGCACTGGAGCTTTTGGCATGTTAGCAATTTAGAGTTAACAAAAGATGTAATTTAATATATTTAAAGGTTTAGCAAAATCATTGCCTGCAGCTGGCAGGGGGATATGTTAGAATACTGGTTTTCAACCAGGGGCACAAGTATCCCTGGGCTTTCACAGAGATCTTTCAGGTGGTACATCAACTCATCTAGATAGTTGCCTAGTTTTAAAACAGGCTACATAAATAGCACTAGCAAAGTCAATACAAACTAAAATTTCATATAGAGAATGACTTGGTTTATACTGCTCTATATGCTATATACTGAAATGTAAGTACAATATTTATATTCCAATTGATTTATTTAAATAATTAAAAGGTAAAAATGAGAAAGTAGGCAATTTTTTAGTAATAGTGTGCTGTGGCACTTTTGTATTTTTATGTCTGATTTTGTAAGCATGTAGTTTTTAAGTGAAACTTGGGGGTACACGAAACAAATAAGACTCCTGAAAGGGGTACTGTAGTCTGGAATGGTTGAGAGCTGCTGTGTGAAGACCCCACTGTGAGAAAATAGCAGTAGTATAACAATCAAGCCTTCAGAAGAAGAGCACCAAGATAATTTTAAGCAGAAATATGAATTCAAGAGATCATTGCTATCCCCTTTTTCATTTAGTAGGGGACTAGCATGCAGACTAACATCAGAACAGTGGTAAATGGTACAAACATGAGAGCTGAACACAACTAAATAGTTTAGTGCTGGCTTTTGACACACCACAGCAAATACCCAGTATATGGCCTGCATTTCACTTATGGAGAGACACTGAGCACAAAACATTTTGCTTTTAATGTTTAATTTTCAAATGGTAAACTTGTATATTCCCTGTATGTTTGACATTTTGTAAGGTATGTTTATGCAAAACGTCCTGTTTTCCAATAATTCTGGCTTAGTAGGCCCTGATAATCAAAAGGTTACAAATCTGATAGCAATTTTTTTAACCAAGTTCACCACTCCCTTAAATGTTTTGTTAAATGTGTACAGGAAAAAATTTCTCTCCTGAAAAAGCAAGTCTTGTCCCCACAACCTGTGAACTTTCAAGTGGATCCTTTGCTCAGTAGGCTATAAAGGAATTCTAGAAAATATACTTTTAAAATATATGTCAGATATATTAGTACAATAGCATTGAACCTCAGAAATGCCTCACAAAGAAACCACTGAATGAAATGCTTTTCAGTTACTTAGGTGTGATAAGGTGGTTGTTGAGGAATTTAAACAAAAAGAGAGCATGCCACGGAAATAGTATCATATGACAAACATGTTGTAAATTCACATGTTTCAATAGGTTTTAAAATGGATGAAATACAAGAGAAAAGAGGCTTATTAAATACAGATGTGAACTACATTATATTTATGGGAATTAGTATGGAATCTGTGGTTAAGAAAGATTTAAGAGTAGATTTAACCAAAAGGCATGAGATGAAGGACAACACGGGCCCAACTTGGTTTTGGCACCTGTAAGAGTTTCCTTCTGGGAACCTGTGACAGCATAAGTTTGCAGTGACAGAGAAACAACATCTTCAAAGCAAAGCATGATTTATTCATTCCTCAAAAGTACAAAGCATATAGAGCAGAAGTTAAAACAATAAGAGGCCTATATGCATCAGTCTATCTTACACCTTTGTAAGTTCCCCTCAGCCCAGCTAATACAATCTCTGGCAGGGAGAAACAGACTTCTCCTACTGCAGTTTCTACCTCTCTCCCTTTGCGTGAATGCTTGCCAGGCTGTCAGCTTTCCAGTGACACACTTTGGGCAGCCTATCTGAGCCCACCAAACCCCTCTTCCTTTTTCCAGGATCTTTGAGGTTTTAGACTCTCTTCGATCCCAGGTTTTAGCTTTGGGGAGAGTAAAGCATTCTAGCCTGGATGGACTAGGTAGTTTCTTCCCTATTGATAGACAGGTAGTTTCTTCCCTATTGATGTGCCTAGCCATTGTTTCCTTAACAAGCCTTATCATTGTTTTGGGTTTTTTTGTGGGTTTTTCCCTTACCCACCTCCTTTAATTTAATTCCTGGCAGTCAGCCCAGTTAATATCAAACAGATAACTTGAGAGGCATATGATATTTCTAAAATATAACACACATGATTCCCTCGTTCTCCACAGATGGTGAGAGCCAATCCTTGCTAAAGAGACAGACAGAAGACCAGACTGCATTTTCAACAGAGGGGTCATCAGGCACAGAACTCACTTCTCCTAGTGCAGGGGTTCTCAAACTAGGGGTCGGAACCCCTCAGGGGGTCATGAGGTTATTACATGGGATAGTCATGAGCTGTCAGCCTCCATCGCAAATCCTGCTTTGCCTTCAGCATTTATAATGGTGTTAAACATATTAAAAAGTGTTTTTAATTGATAAGGAGGGGGTCTCACTCAGAGGCTTGCTATGTAAAAGGGGTCACCCGTACACAAGTTTGATAACCAGTGTCCTAGCTGAAGACAGTTAGTTGGGCAGCCTTCTAGGTAAAATGTAGCAATGTGAGGTACAATATGAGCAATAAGTAGGCTTTATAGATTAAGTATTTGCAGCACAGCATGGACAGTTCTGTGAGACAGGGAAGACAGTCATTGGGCTAAAATAGTCTTGGGTGTTGGTGTTTCTTTTAATCATAGATGAATGTTTTAAAATAAACTATAATAGCTGTTGTATATAAATCCTTCCCCAGGTGGAAGTCTTTAACAATTTCTTGGGTTGCTCAGGACTGTGATACATCTTGTTACCTCCCGCCTCCAGTGAAAGGAAGATTTGCTTGTGCTAAACTGAATGTGAGTTCCTTGACACCACCACCCCTTTCTTTGCCTTGCAGGTTAACAATAAGTGCACCCCAAACCCCACTGAAGCTTTCCCCTGCAGTGTCCACTCCTTATCCACAGGTAAGCTGTCCCCAAAGGGCAGTGCACACACCAACTTGCTTGGTTCCATAGAATCATAGACTATCAGGGTTGGAAGGGACCCTCTGGAGGTCATCTAGTCTAACCCCCTGCTCAAAGTAGGACCAATCCCCAGACAGATTTTTGCCCCAGATCCTTAAGTGGCCCCCTCAAGGATTGAACTCACAACCCTGGGTTTAGAAGCTTAATGCTCAAATCACTGAGCTATCCCTCCCCTGCCATAACAGTGCAACACTGAGATACATTTGTAGTGAAAACAATCATAAGTTTATTATCAAAGGCTAAGATTTAAAAGAGAGGGAGAAAGGATAATGATGGAAACAGAAATAGTTACATATAATGCAAGAAGCATAACATGCTTCCTAGAGTCTAAACTTGACTGTAACAGGCTAAAATCCTCTAGTTTCTCACCTAAAGCAACCTCCTAGCATCTCCAACCAACATGACTGTTTCATGAATGCAAGAAGTGCTGTCCTTTGTTGCTTCCTCAGCCCTCGTCCAGACTAACCCGCGGCATCGGCGGGTTAAAATCGATTGCTCGGGGATCGATATATCGCGTCTAGTCTGGACGCGGTGTATCGATCCCCGAGCGCGCTTACATCGATTCCGGAACTCCATCAATCCGAACGGAGTTCCGGAATCGACGCGGAGAGCCGCGGACATCGATGCCGCGCCGTCCAGACTGGTGAGTACCTCGATTTTAGAAATTCGACTTCAGCTACGTTATTCCCGTAGCTGAAGTTGCGTATCTAAAATCGATTTTAATTCCTAGTCTGGACGTGGCCCAAGTGAAGGATGAAGAGTGTCTTTTTGCCTTCCCCTTTACTTCCCTAAGCCATCATTTTATCCCCAGAATCAAGATGATCCCTCTGGTTTATTCCCTTGTTTATTGGCTTCATGTTGCCATCATATCCTCATGTTGATGTTGCATGCAAACGGGCTTCCATTATGCTCGTTTCCAACGGTTATTTTACATGCAAACCAGCGCAGACCAGTGAACATGCATCCTTTGGCTGGTCAAAAGCTGCTCGTCAACGCTGCTTTGATTCAGACTTTAAAACATTTTCCGATATATCCACACGACTCTTTACAAATCATCTGTATGTATATCTCACAGTGATCATGAGGATCAGTATGACATAAGCTTTTAATAAATACCTCACTTGTCCTGCTTTGGGTGAATACTATGAAAGCAATGATTTGGGTGTACTGAGTTAGTCAGGCCCATTAAGAGTCACTGCTTACACAAGAGTTGGCATTGAGGGATTCCTGGGGCATGGCTGCCCTCGAGAGTTTACAGCGGCACAGCTGCATGACTATAAGCTATCCAATATAGCTGATCTAACCCAAGGAGAGAAAGCTCTCCTTTTGGCTTAACTATTCCAGCCCCTGTAAGTGCCAGTAGCTATGTTGGTAGGAAAGGCTCTCCCGCCAGCATAGCACTGTCCACACCAGCGCTCATGTCAGTGTAACTTATGTTGCTCAGGGGCATGGTGTATTCACCATCCTGAGTGACATAAGTTATGCTGATATAGGCTGTAGGGTAGACATAGCCTTAGAGTCATAAAGTTACTTGGACTTATTTTTTAAGGTTTTGCATGCTTGCTAGAAGGGAGAGTTTTATGGTTGAAGGATAGCAGGGCTGAGTTAAGACTTTAAGATGGTGAACCAATTTCTGATTATCCCCTCAGGCTGGTAACCAGAAGCTGGAATAAGGCTATATCAGGATATCATGCTGGTGGGGATAGTAATTTGTGTGTAACCTTCAATATGTGTTGTCAGTGAGATGGAGCAGAGGTAGGAGCAAAAAGCAGGTGGAAAGGAAGGTGCCAATTTTGAACTGTGCTTTTTAGGAGAAGCTGCTTAGCAGGCTCGTGGGGGAAATAAATAGTGGATTTGCCTACTTTAAGGTGTTTATGCCTTCAGGATTCTGGGCCCAGCTGGGGATCTGCCTGGCCCTGAGTGTAACTTTGAGGAACCACGAGGGCTGCAGTGAGTTGTTACAGCTTCCGGTGGGCTGTTCTCTAGCAAAAATGGGGAGCATTACGACCCCCTTCATATCCTGTCTGGCTTCTGTGCCAGGAGCTGCAAGTGGGGATGGCACAGTACTGCTTTGCCCGTGCTATATCACCAGAAATGCCTCTTTGCACAGGACTGTTTTCTTTTTTTTTACACTGCTGAAGCAGCATAAATGGGCTGCAGTGGCAGACAGAATTGGGGCCAGAGTATGAAGTGCTTGGTCTCTTTGTGTGGTTGTTGCCGGATGGGTGTTCATAGAATCACAGGGTTAGAAGAGACTACAAGTGTCATCTAGTCTAACCCCCTGCTAAGATGCAGGATTGGTTGTGTCTAAACCATCTAAGATGGATGGCTATTCAGCCTCCCTTTGAAAACCTTCAGTGGAGAAACTTCCACAATCTCCCTAGGCAGTTTGTTCCATTGTCCTACTGTTCCTACATTAGGAAGATTTTCCTGAGATTTAATTTAAATCTTCTATGCTGCAGTTTGAACCCTTTTGTTACCCAACAAATCCAGAAAAAGTCTCAGGAGCAAAATCAGGACCTCTACATGGCCTACATTGATTTGACAAAGGCCTCTGACTTTTGGCTGCCCTCCGAAATATATTATGGTCCTAAGGCTTCTTCATGATCAGATGACTGCCACCATTCTCTGTAATGGCCTGGAGCTGGACCCTATCATCATCAAAACTGGGGTTAAGCAAGGATGCATTATTGCCCCAACTTTGTTCTCCATCTATTTAGCAGTCATTTTGGTCCTCATTAAAGACCGCCTCCCCACTGGAGTTGACATTCAATACAGAATGGATGGGCAGCTTTTTAATGTTCAACATCTCCGCTTTACGTCTAAAGTCCTCAGGGCATCCATTACTGATCTTCAGTATGCTGATGACTGTGCCATCCTCATGCACACTAAGAACCATCTTCAGTCCATACTGGAGTTTTTTGCACAAGCTTATTGAAGCCGAGGACTCTCATTTAATATTGAGAAGACTAAAGGGCTCCATCAGTCTGTTTCAGGCCTTGCACATGATCCACAACAAATCATCATTGAGGGCCAGACTTTGGAGACAGTTGAGTACTTCTGCCAGCTCGATAGCCAACTCTCTCAAAATGCAAAAATTGACAGTGAGATCCAGCACAGGAGCCAGTGTGCATGTGCCTCCTTTGGGAAATTGCTGTGGTGCATTTTCATGGACCATGACCTGAGGAAAGACACCACAATTAAGGTCTATAAGACAATTGTTATTCCTATACTTCTGAATAGATGTGAAACCTGGGTGACCTATTGATAGCATCTCAAAAGTCTGGAGAGGTCTGCATATCAATAACAGAACAAGTAATAGAATCTAGATTTCCTGATTTTTTTTCAGGCCTGTGCTATATCCAGTGGATGATACTACCCCCTAGTATCTAGAGGATTAAATTTAATAGACAGAGACAGATGTGAAAGGACTTCACCAGCAAGATCTAGAGGCAAATCCCTGCTAAGAAGCTTGCTTCACCTCTTTCTGCTGGAAGTATACTTGGATTCCTGTCATGATGCTGCCCCTAGACACTGCTTGAAGGCTCCATTTTAAAATAAGTGTCTAATTGTAGGTATCTGATAACTTTCGAGTCTCACTCCAGCATCCAAGTTGCAGAAGGGCTGGTAGGTTGGAAGGTGGGATGTCTGCTACTGTAGTCTTCTCCTGCCTTGTGAATATTCCATTGCTTCTGCTGCTACTGATTCAACAAGTAACAATGTGAAAATGACACTATTCTTGTAACCCTTATGTCTATTCCCTGGGTGTAGTCCCAGTTGTCAGTTTCATTCTGCTGCTTGGGAAATCTATGAGCACAAAAGAGACAATAGAGCTGTCTGTCTGCAGACTCTGGAATATAGCACTTCATTGGTTCAAATTTGAAAAATAATACTTGCACCCTAAGGATGAGAAACATTTTTTTCATGAAAGCTAATGTTCTTCAGATACTGTTGCGTTAATGCCTGCTGTCACCAGGCAAGTTTTAAATTCACTGTGAGAGAGTGGGCTTTTCAAGACCTCCTCATTCAGACTGATGTAGGTTGACAACATTGCTTCACCCGTGAACATGGGGCTGGTCTACTCAGGGAATTTACATTGGCATAGTTACATCTCTCAGGAGTGTGAAAAATCCATAACCTTGGGAAATGTAGCTATGCCAACCTAGCAGACAGTGCTAGGTTGACAGAAGAATTCTCTCTCAGGGAGGTGGATTTTTTTACACCTGTGAGAGATCCAGAAGGGGTTTTCCTGTCAGTGCAGGTAGTGTCTGCTGCAGTGGTTTAAGTGTAAGCATACCTATGGATGCCTAAGTGATGATCTTGCAAACTATAACCCCAAAACATTCCCATCTTTTTTCCCAGTGGTAGTGAATTTAAGTGTGCATTGTATGTCACACATTGTTGTCAGGGGTGTGATATTTGTATTCCAGTAGCACCCCAGAGTCCTAGAGAGGAAGACTGGTCCAGTGATTAGGGTGCTGGCCTGAGACTTATGACACCTGGGTTTAACTCCCTGTGTGTTGTTGGACAAGTTGCTCTGCCTCAGTTCTCCCTTTATAAAATGAGGATAATAATACTTCCAAGTTTTGCAGGGATGTTATGAGGATATATACCTTTAAAAAACTGAGGTATTCAGATACTATGGTAATGGGGGCTATATAAGTACCATAAAGGGAGAGCCCTAGCCACGGACTGGAATCCTGTGTTGATGCCACTGTACAAATTTGTAGCAAAAAGGCAGCTCCTGCGCCAGAGAGTCTAAGTGTAAGACAAGAGACAACAGATGGATCTAGATAGCTAGCTGAGGAAGCACAAGTAAACAATGAGGCAATATAAAATAGATTTAATGGGAGGTCAGTTAATTAAGTTTGTTCTGTTAAAAAAAGAAATGCGCTGGATCCAAATGGAATATAAAGGAGAATCTCGTGTAGAACTTCAGTGGCAACAGAAACTTAAAATATCCAGATGTTGGGATAATGCATTTTAAATAATAATCATTAAAATAGCTGTCTGCTTTTGAACAAAAGGCAAGGGTTTTGTGTGTGTGTGTGTGTGTGTTTTAACCAGCGATCCGCCCCCTTTACTTCCCTGCAACAAGGAGGAATCCCTCACCACAAATCTTCCCCATTCAAAATGACCCACACGCGAAATCTATATAAACAGCTGATGTAGTAAACCAATCAGCGCAGTACAGCTAGAACAGCAAAACCCTAGCAAGGGCCAAAAAAGGGGAGCAGCAGCAGAGAGCATTAGGCACCTCCTCCTCGTATTTCCTCTCACGCCCACTTCCAGCAGAGGAGGTTTTTTTGCTTTCAGCTTTTGTCGCTTTATTTTAAAAGTTAACTGGGAAAGAATGTGCAAAGAGTCTGGGCATTGGGTGAGTTTCTTCTTTTAATCTGGTTGGGGAAAATTGTATGGGGAGAGTTGCATGGTCGGCTGTCCTAGCATGGGGAGGTTTTTTTGGTATGTTGCAATGGAAGGAGGAGGGGATTAAACATAGCTGCTAGCGAACGGGAAAACCCAGAGAGAGCAGAGGAAGGAGGACACAGCATGTGTGACCTGCCAGTGGCAGCAAGGAGGAACCTCCGGGATCTCCGCGTCAGCGGCGGCCCCAGTTATGTGCATACATGGGAGTGTGTGTGCGTGTTTGTGTGTCTTCTCTGTCTGTGCTGGAGGGATGGGCCACCGTAGGGGGGAGTGCGACACACACCTGCGTGCCCACTGCAGTGCATTGTGACAGCAGCCCCTCATGTTGGGGTGTGAGAATGCAAATAACTTTGTAATAACTTTTTTTTAGGTTCTTAATCAAGTCCTGACTTTCTGGTCATGTCTCCTAGGAAAAATAGAATTCTCTTTAATAAGACTTCAACAGCTGTTTGTTGTTGCTGCTGTTTGGGATTAACTGCTTCATGGCTGAAAATGTCTCAGATGCTACCAGTTGACCAAATACGACGTCATGTCACAACTACTGATACAATTTAACATGGTGCTGCACCAACTGACGTGTTCTGACACGGTGTTGCATGGGCTGGCATGGTGCTACATCATCTATCGCTCTCCCAAAAGTCTGACACACTTTTGTGAAGTCTGGCGCAGTGACGTTGTGTTTGACACAATGCTGCCTGGCTCCACTGTAGTGCTGGGCAGTCTGTTTATTATATTAACATGACTTTATCTGACATGGCACTGCCAGGCCCAGTGTGGCACTGGGCACGCTGGCACGATATCACTTTTCCAGGGTAGGGATGGTGGGGGGCAGTGTGGATGCGCTGGGGGAGAGGGACTCCTTGCTGGCTGGGGGATTTCTTTTTTTAAATGTTAGCCTGGGTGAGTATCTAGTTTCACTTCTGTCCCTTCCCACCAGCCTGTGAGGAAACCCCCTCAGTGACCCCTCCCCCTCCCATGCAGACAGGGAAGAGGGCGGAACCGGGAGACCCGATGACGTCACTGGACCGGGCCGCTTCCTGCAATAGAAAGTGAACGAAGGTAAAACACCCCCCTCCCCCCGACCCGGAGCTGCCGCCGCCGCGCGCCTCCCAGCTGCTGCCCCCAGCCAGCCACGTGAGTGACCGGCCGGGGAGCCCCCAAAGGCTGCGCCGCCAGCGGCCCGCCCGGCCCAGCGGGGCCCGCCTACCCGCTCCCCCTTCCCTACAGCCCGGCCCCAGGGACGCCTCCCCCTGCAGTCCGGCCCGCTGGCCCCTGCCTGGGTCATGCATGGAGCATCCCCCGCCGCTGCCTGCGCGCCGGGGCGGGACTAGTGTCAGACAGACAGACAGACAGACCTCGCACAGCGGGGGCGCCCTGCTGGGGCCTGGGTGGGTGCAGGGGGCGCGGCGGGGGCGGGGGGCGTCACCGATGCTGGAGCGGTGGGTGTTTGGGCGAGCTGGGGCTGTTTGGGGGCGGCACTGTGGGGGTGGGGCCGGGGCTGTTTTGGGGGGCTCGGGGCAGTGCAGATGCTGGAGCGGTGTATGTTGGGGGGGCTCGGGTGTTTGGGGCGGTGCAGATGTTGGAGCGGTGTATGTCGGGGGGCTCGGAGCGAGGGGTGCTTGGGCGGGCCGGGGCTGTTTGGGGGCGGCACTGTGGGGGTGGGGCCGGGGCTGTTTTGGGGGGCTCGGGGCGGTACAGATGCTGGAGCGGTGTATGTTGGGGGGCTCGGGTGTTTGGGGCGGCGCAGATGTTGGAGCGGTGTATGTTGGGGGGCTCGGGGCGGGGGGTGCTTGGGGCGGTGCAGATGTTGGAGTGTTGGGGGGCTCGGAGGCGGCGGAGATGGGCGGGCTGGGGGCGTTTTGCACGGCTGCTCAGGCGAGGGAGGGGGCCAGCCTCGGGTTATGTTTGTCCGAGGTTGTCAAGTGAAGGAGGCTCCCAGGCGCCGTGTTTCCTAGCTGCTGCCTCCGCCGTTGGTGCCCCCTTACACCGGAGCGGCCGCCATCAGCAGCGGCAGCAGGGCCGGCTCCAGCCGCCCCCCGGAGCAGGCCGGCAGCAGGGGCACAGGCCGGCGCTGCAGTGAACCCCCAGAGCGGGTCCCATGCGCCTGGCGCGGCCCGGGGAGCCGCCCCCTTGTCGGAGCCGCGGCGGCGCCCAGACACACCACGGTAGGGAGATCGGGGCGGGCGGGAGGCAGGGAGCTGCAGGCCCGGCTCCAGCTGCTGTCTTCCCCCACCCCCACCTCCCTGCCGGGGGGCTGCGGTTTATGCGAAACCCGCCTTTACTCCTATTCCAGCCGCGTGTGTTTGTTTCTAGCCGGGCTCTGTGTGTGTGTGTGTGTGTGTGTGAGGCGCCCCCAGGCAGGCTTTGCTGGGTTGTGGCAGGGAGTAGGCAGGCATCCCGGTGATTCCCCTCTCCCCCAGCGCTTCCCATCTGTTTCCTTGTCCCCCCCACGCCTCTTCCCCGGGTCGGTCCCGGTCGCTCTCCCCCTTCCTGGCATGTGGATGGATGTGTGCAGCGCTTTGTTCGGTGCAGCGTTGCAGAGGGGTTTTCCCAGGCTCCTCCCTCTTTATTCATTCATGTTTTTCCCCTTTGCAACTTGTGTTCGCACTTCTCATCATTTCATGCTTCTCTCTCTCTCTCTGGGTTTTTTTTTAATACTTGCCTTTAACCGGCTTTGCTGGTGATCACGATATGTCCATGTTTTCAGGGCAGATAACTGAGAAGGAAAAAGGAGATTTCAGTTTTCTTTAGCTTTTAAAAGATTTCTACCTGTATCCTTGCTACTGCGTGATTTCCTCCACCCGCCCCCCAGCAAAAAAATCTTATTATTTTATTGCTGGTGGGCAACTGAAGTATGCAGTTTTAAATATTATGTAACATGTCACTTGTGTTGCAACAAAATGCTAAGAAATGTTCTAAGAATCCCTGTTCAAAGATATGTCAACATTTTGAAACTTACTTGAATGCTTAACTTTAAGCACTTAAGCGGCATATCTTTTTCCAAAGGTGCCAGGTGGTTACCCATAGCTCTCACTGGAGTTTATCATTATCATCGGGATTCAGAGATGCTCAGCACCTTTTAAAATTTGGCTACAGATGTAGGTGCCTAACGTCAGTCACCAAAGCTTGAACATTCTGATGTTGAATGCTGAATTTCATTTATAATATATTCATAATTATACCAAACATCTTTTAAAGAAGGAACAACTTAAACATCACACTACTGCATGGGATTTTTTTAACATAATTTTATTATTATAACTGAAAGAAATTTGTGGAAAAATCTATTTTCCATTTGTGTAGTCAGCGTTTGAGTCTTTCACACAACAACAGATAAGAGAAAAACATTTAAAATTAATAGCAACATGTCATTGTAAATACAAAACAATGGGTAAGCTTCAGGGGCAGGTTTAGTAAATTTAATTTGACTTAAATAATTTAATTGACTTAAATAATTTCAGGTTTACGATGTCCTTTTACAAACAAAGAATTGGAAACAAAATACAATATCTTTGTTACACCTTGAAGATAAGGTGTATGAGAATGGCCTTTATCTCCCCTTTCCCCCTCAAGCAGTTTCACTTGCTGCCTAGTCCAATTAAAGGCTCAATGTCAAGTAATTAAAAAATCATTACCTGTGTTGTTAGTACTGTAGATGGTACATTTTAAAATTAACTCTATATTTATATGTATTACCTTTTCATTCTGTTTAGCTTGGATAGTGGAAGTATACTGGTCAATTTCAATAAGCAGTTCTACATGAGCAGGACGCTGTCCTTTTAGGGTTGTAAACACTGCAGAGCGATTTAAATCCAAGCAAAATACTGTTTAAATAGAAATAAAAAATCATGAAAACATTTTTGTGTATTAAGCTTTGTAGAACTGGGGGGCAGGAGGCAGGGGGAAATCTAGCTCTTGTGACTAAAATACGTATTTGTGTCCCTTCAAATATATGGAAAACCTAGTTGCAGAATATTAGGAGAGTGTCACTTTACCTTGGTCTATTTCAGATATTGTCCTTATACATTTAGGCCCTGATGTTGCAGCTTCTTCTGTGTGGGTGAACAGCTAGACCCATCTAGAGCCCTATTGATTGGCTTCAGGGTGGTTCAGGAGTCTATCCGCATGCAAGATTGGGGCCTGATTTTGTTTTCCATGTTACAAAGAAAGGTTGCAATGAAGCCACCAGCAAAATTTCTCCTGACTTTGTCGCAACTGCAGGCTCCTGCAGATGCCTAGTGTCATGGAGGGGAAGGAATGGGAAGTATATATGAGAGGATCTCTAGTACAGCTTATTTCTGTTCACTTCCTTTCACCGTGGATCAAGATCTCAAAGCCTGAGGTTGAGTATTTTTGTGGGGAAAAGTGTATGTTTTTGCAAGTTAGAGCAGAAACTGGTAAAGGTACAAGCAGTGCATTTTTTCTTAGTCCATCAATGACATCCTTTGTAACCCTGGAAATCTGTTTTTGCTAACAATAGTGATAAAAGAAAGTTTGAGTTTCTTGGAATGAAAGATGCTATGTAGATACAAAGGATTATTAACTATGCTTTATTAATTTGTATAGCAGCTTTAAGGTAAAAAGAGGGTAGAGAGGATATATTTGTTTTCATATTAACATTATATGTCTCTTAAAAAAAAAACCTTTTTTTTCCCCTCCTTTTTTAAGCACATGGATTAATTGACCCCTTTGGCAGATTTATGGAGCTGCCTTTCCTCTGCTTGCTCTACTTGCTATTTTGGAGAGGAGAAAGTGGCCTCTGATTAGAGCAAAATGCCTCGGACAAAACAGATACATCCCAGAAATCTGAGAGGTAAGAAGCTCCTACTTAAGAAAGCAAAATTTCCAGGAAGCTTGGGAACACTTTCAAATAGAAAATTAAAGGAACACATACCTAGAAACTTTGTTTTTCAGTCTGGAAAAATATTTTACACACTAGTGTTAGATGTAATGTGTAAGATTGCTGTAATAGAGACAATTTAGAGAGAGGGTGAGAGGGCATTTCTTCAGTTCTTGTAGTTTGTTTATTTTGTGCATGGAGAGCACACGGCTGTTCTAGAGATTGCAGAAATGCCCAGTATAGACTAGGAACTTTCCAAACACAAAGGAAGACGTGGTTTCTTGCCACAGAAAGTTTACAGTCAAAGGCCATGTCTACACTTCACTAAAGCTTACGGAGGCACAGCTGTACTGATACAGCCGTGCCGCTGTAAGAGTGCTCCTGTGGCCGCTTTATGCTGACTGTTGACATAATAAAACCAGCGGTGGTGGTAGCTATGTCAGTGGGAGAGCGTCTCCCGGTGATATAGTGCTGTGCATTATCAGAGTTTCTAGTCTTTTACAATTAAGTGAGCCTTTCATTAAATTAAGCAAAGAACCTTTAGAAGGAAAATCTGGGTATAGTGTAAGCCCAAATTTGTAAAAAGATTTTTTACAAGCTTTCCTTAGGATTCATTGTTATAGTTAAAGTTGCTTAGAGAGGCTATAAACTTCATATATATAGTACATATATTTGTTATCATCTTAGGTTATAGAAATTAAGAAATTTTAAAAATCAGTTTACTGTTCATTATTTATATTGTTTCCATTTCTCTCATCTTAAATGAAGCAGATGTAATCAATTTCACTTTTCAGGTTGTGTTGGTTTGTCACTGTTTGCAAGCATTGCAGGAAATCTCTGCTTAAAATAGTTGTTTTTGCTGGAATTTTATAAAGTAGAAATATTTAAATATTTTAATTTTGGAGACTGTTTACAGTGTCTCTTTTAATGAGTGCAACTAAATGAATCAAATATATATGTATGATGTAATAAGTTATGACAATTGGTTCAATTAATTAGACCTGCCAAAAGAAGAAATTTATAGCGTCTAAGATGAAACTCAATGAATATTTTCAATTTCAACAAAAGCATACTTTTTTAACAGTATAAGGATAGGGAGGGCATTATGTACTTCATTTGGTAGGTAGAGTGTCAGCATCTTAAAATCACCTGTAGCAATAGTTTTTATCATAGACTATTAGGGTTGGAAGGGACCTCAGGAGGTCATCTAGTCCAACCCCCTGCTCCAAGCAGGACCAATCCCCAGATTTTTACCCCAGTTCCCTTAATGGCCCCCTCAGGGATTGAACTCACAACCCTGGGTTTAGTAGGCCAATGCTCAAACCCGTGAGCTATCATCTCTCCCCATGCCTAATGAATGGACCTACCTGACTTCTCCCTTCCCCATTGCAAGTGTTATGTACTCTACTTGAACTTCAGAAGCTATCTGAAAGCTTTAACTTCCTTCAGAGCTCCTTACAGGAGTCACTATTAAACATCCCCTAACACTATCTGTTCTCCAAATGTGCTATGTCTATTGCACTTACATCCCAGGCCACTTTGGAGAATGAGCAACTATGACTAAGAATTTAACATTTCTATTGACTCTTAAAGCCTTGAAAATAATCTCCTTTTTGGTTAATACTAGACTTTTCATAGCATGGGATAAAGTTTTAAATTGTTGTTTTAATATGTTCTTGTGTTTTTAAAAGTTGGTTGATTTATTGCATGGTTTGAGAGAATGAAATAGCATCTGTTGCTGTTAAATCCAGAGATAAGATATCTAGTGAAATATGGCTTTTTCTTCAGGTGAGGTGAATTTCATTTACTCGGTGTTTTAAGTAAAGACATTTGACTATCGCTTGCAGACTAGATGTGTCCCTAAAGCATTCTGTGGTGAAGCACAGGTTTCTTTCATTTTATGGGCATTGAGGTGGTTGTTTTTTGTTGCTTTTTCACTGTCTATTTATATAGTGCTGTACTAATCTGACTTTTACAGAGGGAAGAAAATTTAGCAAGAAGACAGGACATTGGAAACATTATTTCACAAATAATTATGTGACAATAAGATCATCTGGTCACTTGCTTTCATGACTATACAATGCTGACAAGATTTTTTTATGCCAAATGGGAGAATGAGCATGGAAATCGGAACAGTCCCAGTGGAACATGTTGCATATGCCTGCTCTATATCATTTTGTTTCACAGCATTAATCTTCTCATTTCTTTATGACTTTGTTGAATACATCCTAATGTGATGAAAATTTTTTAGTGCCATATTGACTGTTTTGGCAAAAGGTCTCAAAGATGTTTTCAAACCTAGGCTCTTGACTGTTTAACTTCAAGATGTTAACTCCAGCTTTGGCGATGATTGACTAAAGTCTGAGACAAGTTGTATGTTCTCAGGTCTCAGAGTGACAAGATAATTATATTACCAAAATATTCAGTAGTTCCAAACATAAAGTCCAAAGGCATGCCCAGGTTAAAGCTATCACAGTCTGTTACCTATAGGTTAAACTAGAGGAACAATTCATAAACAGAAGTTCTCTATACTTTTCTAGCCTTATGAGTAGTCTGATGGGATATCATGCCTCTAAGTAAGAAACATCAGCACATTTTTTTAAAAAAAAGAAGAAAACACATTGTTTTCTCCAGTAGGTAGGCACAAAGATTAAAATCCTTAGGTGTTATACTTCAGTTCCTAAGCATCTTTAGAGGTTACATTTTCTTACCTATTCCTTCCTTTTCATCTTTTGAATACTATACATGTCTTATTTAATACAACAGAATTATGAAGGGAAGAACTGGTCAATTGACTAATGAAGGGACCACTCTATGCAGCTACCCTGTCTATTTTCATGGGACAGACCAGATTAGGCAGTTGTTCCACAAATATAACAAACATTTCTCACTAATATATTCCCCAAAGTGCAATTACATTAGAGACTCACTTTTAGCAGGGTTGATTACACTTGGTATTTGTTGTCAAATGGCTGTGAGGATTTAGAGCAAAACACTAAGTCTCCTGCTTTTGCTTTCTTGGATGTCTATTGAATGTCACAATAGTGAGGTGTTTGTTTTGTTTGTAATTAAAACTGGTTGTTTATTATTTGTATTCTGATAGTGCCTAAGAGTGCCAGTCATGGACTAGGCTCCTGTTGAAGTAGAAGCTGTATAAACACAGAACAAAAAGTATTGGCCAGCTTCTTTAAAATTATATGTTAAGAGTATGAACTTCAGTTATTTCTCGTATTTTCCCTTTACCATCAAATATTTTCCACTTGAAGCAGATGATTGTTCTGTCTCTAAAGCTTAACAGCCCTGTTAGGCTTTTAACATTTTGTGTCCGCTATGGAAATCTGAACATAATGTGAAATTAAGATATGTTCTACTGTAATCTAAACAGTGAACAGAAGTTCACTGGAAAGCTGGATCTGTTATGGTTCTTCCACTGACTTCAATGGAGTTGAACAAGTGTTCTGTTAAGTAATGAAAGTAATGGGTTCTTTCAGTATGGTTAAAATTAGAAACTATTTTTCAATAATGAAAGGTGCCAGTGTAGATTGAAGATTAACAGGTTGATCTTTCTTACCAGTATTTTGGCACACATTTCGATATATCTTGTAAATCAGCTGTTGTGCCAGGCTTACAAAGCATGACTAAGAGTAGGTTTGAATCAAGTGCCTAATGCTTTAAAAAAAAAAAAAAGAAATCTGATTCTGTATTGTTTTTCAGTTTAAAAAACTAAAAATAATGTTGACTTGGTTTTTATTACTGTTATTGCTGCATAGATAGTGTTTTGTTTACAGGCATTTCTGAGGTGTTCTTACTGTGGTGCTGGTACCTCACAAAAATTAATGATTTAAACCTGTACAACGTACCTGTGAACAGGGCTGGCGCAACCCATTAGGCAACCTTGGCGGTTGCCTAGGGTGCTAACATTTGGGGGGCGGATCTTCGGCCGCCGCGGTCGTTGGCAGTATTTCGGGGGTGGGACCTTCCGCCGCCTAGGGCGCCAAAAAAGCTAGCGGCGCTCCTGCCTGTGAATATCAGAGGTAGGGGAACATTAACTTGTCTCTCAAGTCAAAGAAAACTGAGGCACAGAGAGGATAAATGACTTGTCCAAAGTCACATAGCATGTCATGGCAAAGCCAGAAATATACCAGTAACTGTCAGCTTCTGGACTCAAGGTTGTGCTTTGCCAGAAGACTGCACATGATTATGGAAGTGTCCATTGAGTCTATAGCAGTTGGGGCTTCTGTACAACACGTTCTTCGTTTTGTGTAGCTTCTTTTGTACAAACTTTTCCAAAAACCTTTACAGAAATAGGAAGGAAAAATGGTCTTGTGGTTAATAGACTGGCCCGAGACTTAGAAAATTGGTGTTCAGTTTCATGGTTTACCAGAGACCTGGGCAAATGATTTAATCTCTCTAAGTCTCAATTTCTCATCTGTAACATGACAGTAATGATACTTCATTTCTCTCTCTCTTCCTGCTCCCTCTCCCGCCACACTTTTATCTGTCTTGTCTATTTAGATTGTAAGATACTAGGAGGGAAAAGACTGTCTTGTACTATCTGTAAATACAACACCTAACAGAGTCAGGCCAATCTTGAGCAAGTCATCTAAGTGCTACGTTAACATGAACAATATATTCTATGTAATTACATACAAAAACACTGTTAGTAGAACGTTACGGTTGTGAAATACTGAAAAGTTAGGAAGTGCCAGAATTAAAACTTTAATTCATTCCACTTGTGCATATGCATGGTGATACAGTCTTTAAATATGTGATCACATAGTTTTTTTCCTCAGTGTACAGGATTGATGGGGCTCAAGAAATGAACCAGAGTTGTGTAGTGAAAGAGACTTGTCTGTAGGAGCCCTGCCTCATTTGTTGCAGAAGCTGGAAGTTGTGTATCATATGATACAGAGGATTGCAGGAAGAGAGGATGATCTCATGGTAAGACAATTGAATGCTGCCCTGGGGAATTGGATTCTACCACTGCTTCTGCCACATAATTTCTATGTGATGCTGGGCAAATCTCTTTAAAACAAACTTTTCACAATAGGCCACTAGTTGTGTGTTCCTCATTTATTAAAATAACTTTGACACGTGGGTCAAAGTGCTGAGCTCTCACGATTGCAGCTGTGATTTGAACATGAAGTAGTAAAAATGCTCTGAAAAATCAGGTCCTAGATATCTCAAATTGTCTAGTTTTGGGTGAGCAGGCTCTTAATCACTGTGCCTCAGTTCCCCATCTATAAATTGGAGCTAACAATATCACTTTGCCTCACAGGGCTGCTGTGAAGATAATTTCATTCATTTGTGAAGCACTCAGATACTACAGTGAGAGCAACATGGAAAAGTTGATGAGGAAATGAATAATTTTGTGTTCTGTTCAGGATGTACTGTAAACAAGGCCTGGAGACACATGTTGTATGATAAAGATTAAAATAAATATTTAATAACTATCCAATCCATGAGTATGGTCCATCCTGTGTTCTGAATGAGGCAGGGATTCTTTGGATAAAATAATATGTGATCATATATTTCAAGAATGCATATGCAACCTTAATTCTGACACTTTCTAACTTGTGAGTGCTAGACTATGCAACCTTAGCATTCTTTTAATGTAATTTTTTACTATAATTCCCTAGGTTTTTAAAAAAGCAAAATGGAAAAAAAAGTTACCTTGAACCATGTTGACCCTCACCTACATAAGCCATTAATAGGGTTGGGACCTCTAGAACTACAGCACAGACTTCTGTCAACTGAATTAATTGAGTAACTGGTAGCACTAGTAGGTTGCTATCCTCTGTGTGGACAAGCCACTAAAGGTGGATAAGACACACTTTTGTCAGTGGACTTTGCAGCTCTTTGTTGTTAGCAGAGGGAAATGTGGAAATCCTAGTTCAATTCCAGGTTCTGGACAGGAGTGTGCTTGATAATTTGTATTTTCATTCCCCTCACTGGGTTTCTGTCCCTGTTCCCTCTTGTTCCATTCCTTCATATACACACTAGCCCGACCTCTAATGTCTACACTGCACTTTTATGGCCCCACAGCCTGAGTCAGCAGACATAGGCCAGCCGCATGTATTTTACTGCAGTGTAGATATACCCTTGGTTTGTTAAGCCTTTGAGCCCAAGAAAACTTTGGCTTGCATTTTATAAAAGTTCAGTAAGTTTTTATGTGAATGTTTAAAGAAAAAAGTCCTTTTGCTAGTTTAATAAAGATGCTTTTTTACACTCAGTGCTCAAAATAGCTTCTGTTTTTGCAGCTAATCCATATATGATCTAATTGCTTTGGTATTCTGCAGAAAAAATATTTTGAAAAGTAGCCACTACTAATGTGTAGCCATCAGGATTTATAATGAACTATCCAGTAAGCTAAAATGGCTGTAGTGCAAATATCTATTTGGCAACTTCTTTAGAATTTTATGAGGGAGTGTGTATTGAACATCCTTATGAATAGTAGTTAAGATTTTTGGTCTCAGATTTTCCCTAGTGATTTTTTTCTTTAAAAAGTACAAAAATGAATATGTAATTTAATCTGAAGACACTGACACATGAAGGTGAGGAAATTTATAGACTCAGTATATGTTCAGCCAATTGTTACCACAAAGGGCTTCTGTGGTACTTCAGCCCAGCAGATGCTAGGTACGTAGTTGCCATTTTTAAAAAAAAATTGTGATTGGTCTACATCTAGCTCAGTCTTTGATAACATTAGTTTTTTCGTAATGTGCATCTTGCTGAACGATGAGTACTTTACCTATATCATCTGTTACAACATAATTTAAATAGCACTTATGCTGAGAGCAGAATTATTGGCTTTTTTTTTCCAATAATAGTAGGCAAAATACTGCTTCAGGTAACAGGAAGCAATAACATTTTACATGTATATATTGCCCTACTCAAACAGATACATACAGGACAAATGAAATGCAGTCACCTTTCTGTTGGAGAGCAGTTGGTGGCTGACACCCAACACACTGCACAGTAGCTGGGGAAATGAAAACCACTTTGGTCAAACTGCCATCCCCCTTTTGAACACTTCCCAATACCCCACTCTTACCAGCACAATTGCATTTATTCAAGAGGCTGTGGAATTGAATTTTCTTTTTTTTCTTTAAAATCCCAGGTTTATTTTATGGAATAAAATTGAGAGTCCAGAGAAGAGCAGCAAAAATGATAAACGGTTTAGGAAACCTGACCTATGAAGAAATTAAAAAAAAATAAAATAAACTGGTCATGTTTACTCTTCAGAAAGGAAGATTGAGTTGGGACCTGGTATAGTCTTCAAATACTTAAAGGGCTATTGTAAAGAGGGCTGTGATCAGTTGTTCTTCATGTCCGTTGAAGGTAGGGCAGAAAGTACTGAGCTTAATCTGCAGCAAGGAAGACTTAGCTTAGATACTAGAAAAAACTTTCTAACTAGAAGGGAAGTTAAGCTCTGTGTAAGCTTCCAGAGGAGGTTGTGGAATCCCCAAAGCTGGAGATATTTAAGAACAGGTTGGACAAACCTCTGTCAGGGATGGGCTGGGTTTATTTGGTCCTGCCTCAATGCAAGGGGCTGCATTTGCTGACTTCTTGATATCCCTTCCAGCCTTTCCATCACATTTCTATGATTACTTCAATACAGTAATCTTCATTGAGACTCTTTTGATATTCAAATAACTTGATTTCCTGTTGTGCAAAATGTTGTTGTATTTCTGCTTATAAATGTTAAAGGGAATTTCCAGAGTTGTAAATTTTCCAAGAGCTTGTTTTGACTTGACTTACTGATGTAGAAATAGGGGTGAAGTAGTTAGCAGGATTTCTGATTCAGTAATGGCTCTGTGAGGTGGCATTTTTTTTAATGAAGTCTCTGTACGGTAGTTGTAAATAGTAGAAATCAAGATTTAGAGCACTACAGCAGACCAATAAACTACAGTCTAAAGCACTGAAGAAGATTGGGCAGTATTTTTCCCTCTTTTTCATTCCTTAAGTACAGTAACGTTCAGAGTGTTTACATTTCATAAAATAAATTGGTCAAATGTTTGGAATCTGCTGTGACGCATTTGTGGAGGAAGTGGGGAAACTCTCTTGTTTAGTAGAAACAACGAGGCCACCGGACTCCATGTTGTTTTTGTGGACACAGACTAACACAGCTACCCCTCTGATTCTTGTTTAGTAGGGCAGGTGATACTGTTTGTCTTGTAAGTACATTTAAAAAATATTCTTAAAATTTCCTTGTACTGAGGTTGTTCAGTGTGTAAACTGACTGAGTCAGCAATTCCCCTGTGTAAGTCAGTAACAGATGAAAAGAAATGTTTTTATAATGATGCACAGGGTCATGAAAACTACTTTTTTAAATGCTAAACTCAAGAGGCATGTTTACCTGAATATGGCCAGCAAGACCAATTTCTTTGGAGTTTGGATTTCTAAGTAATGACTGGATTTGGTGACCCCTGGATTTAACAGGCTACTCTCACTTATTGTTTCTTACAGTTAGAAGGGACGAATGGAAATCTTAAAGAAGTGATTTATAGTTTAAACAGCTGCTGAATTTTAGTTTTTCTTAAATAAAGAGCCCTTACATATTTAAAAGAATAGGACCATATTATACTGCCCTCTCTTACATGGCCCAGTGGAGAGATGACAGTCTGAAATCGTATGGCAAAAGATTTGGAGAAGTAGTGCTGCGGTATGATCTCATGACATCATGTTGCATAGTTGTTGGTAGCTACAACTGTGTGTGATACGTTCAGTTACATATGAAATAGGTGGGTTAGGTCCTGCCTGGGAAGAAGTCATGGAATGTCCAGTCTGAACATCATGTTCCCTTTGATTATTGGCATAACTTGAAGGTGTGGGAAGCAGCATAATAAATCTCAGCATTAGCTTTTCTTAACCAGTGAGCCATGTCAACCCAGAGGGGAAGTCATATGCTTGCCTTGAACTCTAAAGATGCCTTTACAGGGGCAAGTATTATGCACAGCCAAGAAAGATATGTATAGCCAGAAATAGCATGGCACTTACAATGTCACTTTCTGTGAATTTTTGGCCTGCATGTCATTTTTAGGCTCTCCCCCCCCCCCCCACCTAATGAACATCACTGGTGACCCTGCTGAGTGTAAAGGAGTATATGTCTTAATAGCAAAAAGAGTTTAAAACTTTTATCCCTTCTGCAGGATTTTTCACAGAAGGAGAACTTCCAGCCCATGACAGTCAAACACAATGATGTTTACACATTATAACGTTTTTAAAAATCCTGAAGATTTTGTTTTAATATAATGAAAATATTGCAATATGTGATGTGCCCGAAATGCTACTGTAATTCCTGAGACATCTTGTTAAGAAGCACAGTTAAATACATGTATTGTAACACTTAGTAGTGTTTTGTTTACTTTGATTAAATATTCAGCCTCTTCAGTAAAAGACCACAAGAGGTAGAACAAGAACCAGGGATAACTGATATCTCTAAAATACCTTACCAGATGTTCTTATAGCTTCCTAATAAGATGTTGTCATTTCTATATAATAGGCTATCTGAGGTTTCCTTCAGTATTACATAGCATCGTTACTTAGATGTTGCTGCTGGGAGAAATAATCTCTCTATGGATGGGTGTCTTTTTTTCCTATGATTCTTCTCTATTACTTAGTTTAACTAGAAATCATCTGAATTGCTTTGTCCTGTTTTTCCTTTCTTTGTAACCAGATATCATCTCTGGTGTAATGCCTTTGCCAATCAAATCTTAAATTGATTTTAGAAAAGTATGCATATATTGTGCTTTTATGTAATTTTATCTACTACCTGTCTGTCTAGCTACACATTTCAAATGCTGTTGTCCATATATTCGTTCTTGCCTCCTTCTAAGAAGATTAAGGTTGTCGAGACATGACCTGAAGCAATGATGTAACTTGGAGATATATAATAGGGTTTTTTACCATTTTCTGAGTGCATCATAGATTTCATTTTCCTCATACTTCTGAATGATAATTTATTGCTCATTGTATGGGCACATAGATATTCAGGTTCCTAAACTGATGTTTCAGATTAGCATCACGGTTGAATTTGAGCATGTTGATGATTATTGTATTCATTATTTGTGTTACCTAAGAGCCCTAGTCATGATGCTGTCCATATACCATTGTGCTAGGTGCTGTGCAAACACAGAACAAAAAGAGAGTGCCTGCCTGCAAGAGCTTGCTATCTAAATGATTGCTATTAAACTATTAAATCCAGATCTGCCTCCCTATTAAAAGTTGAATATTCTGTCTTTTGAAGGCTAGTAGTTGTTGCCGGTACCTGAGTATGCTCAGAAACTCCAAGAGATGTTTGGCAACCTGTGCAATTTATTCTTTTTGTGTTGGGTCTGTGATTCTTTCAGTTGGGTAAATGTGAATTTTTTTCAGTTACACATTCATTAAATAAAGAGCTTCATAGTAATAAGGTGACTTTTCCATAGCCATATTTGAAGTGTTTGCATAAGGGTCTTGTGTCCTCATAAATGTGCACGTTAGTAGACAAATGGACTTGTGTACTCTGATCCCAGAACTCCCACTAATGTCAATGGGAGGTTTGCGCAGAGATCAAGGCCTTTTATCTAGCAACTACTGTACTTCTAATTTTGATTGTTTTTTCTGTATTGTATTACCGCTTTCTGTATCCGGTTTTGAGGCAAGCATGCTCCCATTTAGGACCACAGCTACTTTTGCCTTTTGTTTCTTTTTCTTCCCTATCCTCCTCCTCCTGTTTCTCTTCCCTATCTTTCTTCTTTTTCCTTTGATTTTTCTGCACAAGCTCCCAGTTCCCACTCTCCTATAGCCCTCACTCTTGCCCCTTTCCCATTCTGTCTCTTAAAATGGTCAACGGTGACGTTAGTGTCAACATTAAGCTTTAGAATTGATATCCAGTGAGATTAATATAGTGAGTAAGTTGGTTTTTTTGAAGACTTAGGAAGAGAGGACTGTATCAATTTACAGTCTGTTTACATTTGGAAAATTTCCCATAAGAACGGCCATACTGGGTCAGAGTTATAGGATAACTGGGCTAGATGGACTATCTTCCAGCAGTGGCCAATGCAGGTGCTTCAGAGGGAAAGAACAGAATAGGCAATCATCAAGTGATCCATCCTCTGTCGTCCACTCCCAGCTTCTGGCAAGCAGAGTCCACAAGGGGTAGATGACTTTTCTTTATGAAAGCTTAGATTGTACAGAATCTGCATATGTATATAACCACATCTGACTTTCAAGATGAGTGTTTGGCACTGCTGGTCTAGTTGGTATTTAATAGAGGACACTATGGATTTTCCAATTTAACTTGCAGTAGTGCATGGAAAATTTAGTAGACTAAATCTCTGTAATGTATTCTCTTTATTTCCATATTTTACATTTTTATTAGTTGTTATATTTGTTTACCTTGCCACAGAAAGTAATACTTAACTTTACCAGTAAATGTGTCTATTAAAATAATTTTTTTCAAAAAAGAGTAAGCCTGAATAATGTTGTTTTAAAAATATTTGGAGACCATAGGACAAATGACCAACCAGTCAATAACCACCGCAGTGGCTAATGAATTATTATTCAGAAGTCTGGAAAAAAAAGTAAAATCTATAATACACTGAAAGTGATAACAAGTAATTGATTATTATTTCCTGTCTCTACAAACTTAATGTACTCTGCAGAAGAGTGAATGTATATATGGTAGCATTTAAAATGTCTGCACATCTTAGATACACGTTGAATGTTCTTAAGATTTGATTGGAAATGTAGGCTTAAAATGAGTGAGTGTAGGAATAAAGCATTTTTTTTTAAAGTTGTGCAATAACAGTGGTACTTTCCCTTTTTATTGTAAAATATTTTAAATCTAATTGTTTTCAATATGCATGTTTTGTGTCTGTGCTTTAATACTGGCTAGCTTTACCTGGCTCATTAGGAATAGCCTCCTATTGGAAGTTCTCTCTGGGACACTTACAGAAGTAGACCCCTTATTGGAGAGCTCATGTCCATTGGCTTTTGGTGACCTGCATTGCTTAGAGCTTCCATGTTTGCCACATATTTTAATGATTATGAATTTTAGGACCTATTATGGAATGAAACCAGGCACTCTCAATATTAGGTATTGTGGCCAGACATTAAAAAGCTTGTAAACTTGTAAATGTTTGATTTCTCCCCCGCC